>NC_062567.1:18603033-18903033 GCF_022837055.1 Prionailurus viverrinus
GTCTGCTTAAGATTCTTTCTCTCTCTCTCTCTCTCTCTCTCTCTCTCTCCCCCCACCCCCCACTGTGTCTTTCTATCGAGTCATGCTCTCTGTCAAAGAAAAAAAAACTTCTGTGGAGAAAATCACAAAACTACCAAACTGAAGCTTAGACAAAAGAAATAACGTTTATAAATTAGAAGATTCAGTACCTTAAAGATGTCAATTGTATCCAAATTGATCTAGATTTAATGCACTTCTAATCAAAATCCCAATTGAATTTTTGTTTTGTTTCTTCTGTTTTTTTTTTCTGTGAATATTAACAATCTGATTCTAAACTTTATATGGAGATGCAAAGATCAACACCAAGGTAAGGGTATTTCCCTTACTAGAAAAAGACTTAATAATAAAAGTAGAAATATTAAATTAGTATCATATTAGTGCAAGAATAGACAAATAGAACAGTAGAACAGAATAGAGAGACAGAAACAAACTCTCACATATATGAGCCTATATATATACATATATATAGCAGGTGGAATTATGCATCCAGGGAGAAGATAGGTTTTTTAATAAATGGTGCTGGGTCAGTTGATTATCTGTATTAAAAGAAAATGAAATCAGACATCTGCCTCTCCACACATTATCAATTCCAGGTGTATTAAGCCTCTAAACATGGAAGGCAAAGAGGGAAAAATGTGACTATCAAAAAGAATATATTTGTGACTAAAGGTTAGGTAAGGTCGTCTTAAAGCAGAAAAAATGTGAAGGCAAAAAGGAAAATATTACTAATTAAATTAACATCAAGATTAAGAACATTCATTTGTGAAAAGATACCAAAATACTATCCAAAACCGAAAGAAGACATTTGCAACACGTATAACTGACAAGGGGTTCGTTTCCAAATTGTATAAAATGGTCCTTAGGAAATTTTTGTATTCCTAATAAACTCTTTTTTAAAGTTCTTACTTTAAATTCTAATTACTTAACACACAGGACAATATTTAGAACCTTTTTAATTGAATGTTTTTCAACTTAAAAAAAACAAAAAACAGGTCACTCATTTCTCCCACCCTCCACCCCTGCCTCTTACAACCTAGTCTGTTCTCTGTATCTATAAGCTTGGTTCTTGTTTGTTTGGTTAAATTCTACGTATTAGAGAGATCATGTGGTATTTGTCTTTCTCTGGCTGACTTATGTCACTTAGCATAATGCTCTCAAGGCCCATCCATGTTAATGCAAGTGACAAGATTCCATTACCTTTTGTGGCCGAACAATATTCCTTTGTGTATATACACCAAAATTTCTTTAGGCATTCATCTGTTGATGGGAACTTAGGTTGTTTCCATATATAGACTATTATAGATAATGCTGCAATGAACAGGGAGGTGTACAAAATTTTCAAATTATTGTTTTTGTTTTCTTCAGGTAAACACTGAGAGGAGCAATTGCTGGGTCACATGGTGCTTCTATTTTTAATTGATTTCTAAGAAGGCTCCACACCCAGGGTGGGATCCATTGTGGGTCCTGAACCCACGCCCCTGAGATCAAGACCTGTGCTGAGGTCAAGAGTCGGATGCTTAACTGACTGAGCCACCCAGGGGCCTCATATTTTTAATTTCTTAACAAACCTCCGTATTGTTCTCCATCCTGGTTGCACCAATTTACATTCCCAGCAGCAGTGCACAAGGATTCCCTATTCTCCACATCGTCACCAACATTTGTTGTCCCTTGTCTTTTTGGTAACAGTCATTATAACAGGTGTGAGTTGATATCTCATTGTGGTTTTGATGTGCATTCCCCTGATGATTAATGATGTTGAGCATTTTTAAGTGTATCTGTTCGCCATGTGAATAGCATCTTTGGAAAAATATCTATTTAGATCTTCTGCCATTTTTTAAAATTATATTGTTTAGGGGGCGCCTGGGTGGCTCAGTCAGTTAAGCATCCGACTCTTGATTTCGGCTCAGGTCAGGACCTCACGGTTCACGAGTTTGAGCCCCGTGTGGCCCCCTGTGCTGACAGCGCAGGGCCTGCTTGCCAT
Source organism: Prionailurus viverrinus (assembly GCF_022837055.1). NCBI lineage: Eukaryota > Metazoa > Chordata > Mammalia > Carnivora > Felidae > Prionailurus > Prionailurus viverrinus. Next base: position 18,605,054 of record NC_062567.1, read on the forward strand.
ACTCTCTCTTCTCTCTCCCCCTCTCTCTGCCCCTCCCCTGCACATTCAGTCTCTCTCTCCCTCTCAAAACAAATACATAAACTTTAAAAAAAAGTTTTAAAAAAATTGTATTGTTTGTTGTTTGTGTTTTGCTGTTGAGTTGGATGAGTTCTTTGTACATTTTGGCTATTAGCCCCTTATCAGATACATGATTTGCAATTACTTTCTCCCATTCAGTATGTTGCCTTTTCATTTTGTTGATGGCTTCCTTTGATGTGCAGAAGCTTTTTAGTTCGGGGTAGTCCCACTTACTTATTTTTGCTACTGTTGCTTTTGCTTTTGGTGTCAGATCCAAAAAATCATGGCCAACAACTATGTCAGAGAGCTTACCACCTATATTTTCTTCTAGGAGTTTTATGGTTCCCAGTCTTATTTTCAAGTCTTCAACGCATTTTAACTTAGTTTTTGTGTGTGGTGTAAGAGAGTGGTGTAGTTTTATTCTTTCGCATGTGGCCTTTCAGTTGGCCAGCATCGTTGATTGAAAATGACTGAAGAAACCTGTGTATCATCATGACTGGAGTACTATTCCTCACGGGCCACTCCTCTGCCAGGAACGGCTCTTTGTGTCACTATGACATGAAAGAAAAGTAATCTTTGATCTTATTTAAGCCAATATATTTTTGTCATAGCAATCATACCAGCTCATCCATAGACTTGAACGCACCAATACGTTATGACCGACAATTCTATTATTACTACAAAACTTGGAAAAACTGCTACATGTGGGTATCAGGTGAAATGAAAAGAATGCTTTGGGTGACAATGCTCGTAATAGCAAAAAAGCGAGGACGAACTCCAATGTTGATCAATAGCAGAATGGATACATAAGTTGTGGTATATTCAAGCAACAGAATACTCTCAATGGGTGAACCACAACCCCAAGCGTCAGCACGGGTGAGTCTGAAAAGCATAATGTTGAGAAAATGGAGCACATCACTGAAGAATACTCACATTTTTTCAACTATATTCTTTCATTTATAGGGGCACCTGGGTGGCTCAGTTGGTTAAGTGTCTGACTTCGGCTCAGTTCAAGATCTCACTGTCCACTGTTTGTGAGTTCGAGCCCCACATTGGGCTCTGTGCTGACAGCTCGGAGCCTAGAGCCTGCTTCGGATTCTGTCTGTCTCTCTCTCTCTCTGTCCTTTCCTCACTCATACTGTCGCTCTCTGCCTCTCGAAAAATACATAAATGCTAAAAAAACACCATTTTATATTCTTTCATTGATAGAAGGTTTAAAAACGGGCAAAAGTCAACAACAAGCTGCTTAGGGATACAGGCACCAGTGACAAAAACTGTCAAGAAGGACATCGGGCCAATGGCTTCTGGGAGGGAATGGAGAGGAATGTGCTCAGTGGGCGTCTCCAGTTTTAGTCTACAGATACCTGGGTCCTAGGAACACAAGTATGCATGTGATCGTCATTCTTTAAATTGCACACATGTATTTTCACTCATCCTTTTTGTGCACATGATTATTTCACGGTAAAAAAAAAAAAAAAAAAAAAGATAGAAACAAGCAGAATTCCGAGTAGAAACAAAATGGGTTCTTTCCTACCGAGACTCAACACCAAAGTAAGAGCTGAGAGGTAAGGAAACTTACACAAACAGATGTGCATGTAATTTGCACAGATTGCTAACAACACAATAACAGAACTAAACTCACACTATCACTGTGCATATAATTTGCACAGATTGCTAACAACACAATAACAGAACCTTTAGCCTGTCACAGGACACATAAATATGGCATTACGTGCAGGGAGCACGGGGGGGGGGGGAGTGGACAAGGTTACTCATGGCCTTAGACGGTGGGAGGAGAGGTTCAGGCTGCCCCAGTCATGCCCCCACCCTTGCCACCCGGAGGGCCAAGGACAATCACTATGTCTGCACTTTTTTTTTTTAATTTTTTTTTAACGTTTATTTATTTTTGAGACAGAGAGAAACACAGCATGAATGGGGGAGGGGCAGAGAGACAGGGAGACACAGAATCGGAAACAGGCTCCGGGCTCTGAGCCATCAGCCCGGAGCCCGACGCGGGGCTCGAACTCCCGGACCGCGAGATCGTGACCTGGCTGAAGTCGGACGCCTAACCGACTGCGCCACCCAGGCGCCCCAGTATGTCTGCACTTTTAAAACAAGTTCAGGAAATTCTGATGAGAATTTCAAACTGGAAAGGTTTCCTAAAAACACCAAGGAAAAGAGCAAAGAGAATAACATGACATTAAAGAGAACATGATGACTATGGAGGACAGAAAATAGATTTTCAACCTATGATGGTGTTTCTGAAAAAGAAACAAAAACTGATCCTGTAGATGCAATCATTAGAAGTATACATAAGAAATATGTCTGAGTTGGAAAAAAAAAAGATTTAAATCTCTAGATGAGAGAGGCTCATTTCACTCAAGGGAAATTAATAAATGTTGCTTCTTAACTCATATCCTGGTGACACGTTTAAATTTCAAGTTTAAAGAAAATAGCTTATAAATATTCACTGGGAGAAAATAAGCCAGGTTAATTAGCAACAAACAAATATTAAGCTGACTCCAGTCAGGGCAAGACATAGCAAAGTGAAGATAATGTTATTTCCAGAAAAGAAGAAAAAACTCAAAGACATGGTCTAGTTTGCAAGAAATAAATCAAGATTAAGAACTAAAGAAAGGCAGAAGTCACGATTTTAAAAAAGGTTGTAAGGTAGGGGCGCCTGGGTGGCTCAGTCAGTTGAGCTTCCGACTTCAGCTCAGGTCATGGTCTTATGGTTCATGAGTTCGAGCCCTGCGCCAGGCTCTGTGCTGATGGCTCAGAGCCTGGAGCCTGCTTTGGATTCTGTGTCTCCTTCTCTCTCTGTCCCTTCCCCGTTCATGTTCTGTCTCTCTCTCTCTCTCTCTCTCAAATATAAAATAAAACACACACAAAAACATTTAAAACAATAAAAATAAAAAGGTTGTGAGGTTAAAGATAAACATGGCTAAGTAAGTACAAGTCATTGCTATTCAAACGGTTACAAAATTAAAAGAAAAGCTAAGTAATCAAAAATACTTTTATGTGATAAAAAGAATCACATAATAATAATGCAGTTCTCTAAACAGAATAAAATTAACACAGACTGGAAGGAAAGGAGGGATACACTGATGAAATTAAGGCTGAAATGACACTTGGAGGGACAAAACCACATATAACCCCTTGTTTTACTCAGAGTGAGTTAAGACTTGAACTTGTTTGGTTCTTGTTATCATAACTGCAGAAATGTAATTTGATTTTCCATTGAAGTTTACTATTACAATACAGATAATCAAAACCACAACTAAAATGTGGTTCATATTACATAAGCCAGAAGATAAAGAGAAGAACCAGCAGTCATAAAATAAGGTGACGAAACTCCCCAAAAATATCACCTATGCTGTTTCAGTTTGCATATTATTTTTTTTCAGTTTGCATATTAAATGTAAATGAGCGACAGGTTAGATTTAAAAAACTAAAATCCAATCATGCTGTTACTTAACAGTTCACAACTGGGGCGCCTGGGTGGCTCAGTCGGTTGAGCATCTTCCGCCCAGGTCATGATCTCACAGTTCATGGGTTCGAGCCCCGCATCGGGCTCTGTGCTGACAGCTCAGAGCCTGGAGCCTGCTTCGGATTCTGTGTCGCCCTCTCTCTCTCTCTCTCTCTCTCTCCCTCTCTCAAAAATGAATAAACATTAAAAAATGTTTAATAAATATTAAAATTGTTTTAATTAAAAAAAGTTCACAACTAAAAGAAAATGACACAGCAACACAAAGATTGAGCAAAGATAGTAAAATACAGACAAGAAGATAATACACGTAACAAAATTAATACTAGACAAGTTAGACATCAAGGCTAACATGAACCTCACTGGCCATGAATGAAAGGTATAATCCACAGCAAAGATAGGACAGTGAAGAGTCTCCCTGAGCTGTTTTATATCATGAAACATCATGATATATAATGTGAAGCAAAAGCTATCATCGTGGCATTTTCCTTGCTAACTATATCTACTAGCTTGCTGCAGGGCATAGCCTCAAAACTTAAAAAGAAATCTTTGTCATTTATATTTAGTTAGACTAGATATCTGATAGCCACTTGGGTCTTTGCATTCTGAAATAAACCACCAGCTAAAGAGACTCAAAAAATATAATTTAACAAAATCCCAATCAAAATCCTGGTGGATATAGTTTTTAAAGACATTGACTTGCAGATTCTAAAACATATGGAAGTACTAAGGGTATAGAATTGTCAAGACAATCTTGGAGAAGAAGAATACAATGGAAGGACTTGCGCTATCTGATTTCAAGACTTATTACAAAGCTATATTAATTAAGACGATCTAGTATCGACGAAAGGACAAATAGACCAATGGAACAAAAACAGATTTTAGAAACAGATTCATGAACACATTGTCAACTGAATTAGAACAAAGGAACCAGCGAAACTCAGTGGGAAAGGAAGATCAAAATCCCATCCTAAGTATATGCGGAATGTGGGATACAGCCAAGGCCACAGAAAACACAATCTGCCGCACAGAGGAAAAGCTAAGTTGATCTTCATTAAGATTAAGAATTTCTGGGGCGCCTGGGTGGCGCAGTCGGTTAAGCGTCCAACTTCAGCCAGGTCACGATCTCGCAGTCTGTGAGTTCGAGCCCCGCGTCAGGCTCTGGGCTGATGGCTCAGAGCCTGGAGCCTGTTTCCGATTCTGTGTCTCCCTCTCTCTCTGACCTTCCCCCGTTCATGCTCTCTCTTTCTCTGTCCCCCCCCCCCCAAAAAAAAGATTAAGAATTTCTTACAAAAATTAAAAATTTCTGACCTTCAAAAGATGCTGTTTTGAAAATAGAAGGAGGAACTGCAGATGGGAATAAATATTTGCAATGTGTATATGACAAAAGACACATCTAGAATATATAACAAAAGGCTACAACTCAAGAATAATTAAAAACAGACAAATGGGAGGAAGGGGGAATGGGGAATTATTAAAGAATACAAAGTTTCATTTTTGCAAGATGAATGGGTTCTGGAGGTTGGTTTCACAACAACGTGAATATACTTTATTAAACTCCACACTTAGAAATGGTTAAGATGGTAAACTTATGAGTATTGTGCCACAATATTTTTAAAAAGTCTTGAACGGTCCCTTTACGAAAGTAGATCTAAAACTAACCAATAAGCACAGCAAAATACATTAACATCATTTTTTTAACGGTTTATTTACTTTTGAGAGAGAGACGGAGTGCGAGCGGGGGAGGAACAGAGAGGGAGACAGAATCTGAAGCAGGCTCCAGGCTCTGAGCTGTCAGCACAGAGCCCGACGCGGGGCTCAAACCCGTGAACCGTGAGATCATGACCTGAACCGAAGTGGGACGCTTAACCGACTGAGCCACCCGGACATCCCTTAACATCATTAATTATTAGGGAATGCAAGTTAAAACTTCAGTGAGACATTATTTTAGGATGGTTGAGCTTTACAAACTGACAAGATCATGTCGGTGAAGACGTGGGCCACAGGAACTCTCAAACGTTCAGAATATAAATATAACTCTCAAAAACATAAATATTAAAAAATATATAAAAATATATGCCCATGCCCCAGCTATTCCAGTCCTACCTGAGGGTTACAAAAACATATTCCCAGAAATAACTAGTACAAGAATGTTTGTAGCACCTTTCCCCCCCCCAAACAGCCCCTACCTGGAAACAGCCCAGGTGTCCATCAGAGGAGAACGGATCAACAAATTAGTTTTTATTCATACCGTAGGATGCTATTCAGCAATCCAAAGAAATTGCTGTAGATGCACACGGTAACATGGATGAATCACAAGAGCACCATGCTGAGTAAAATAAGCCAGACAGAAAAGGACATACACTGCATGATTCCACCTGCATACATTTTAAGAGCGAGCAAAACTAACCTGCAGTGATAGAAATCACAGCAATCTTTATCCGGCGTGGGGGACGTGACTAAGGTGTTGTCTGGAAAGGGACGCAGAAACCTTCCAGGGAAGATGGGAATGCTCTATCCTTTCTTTCACTTAGGTGATGGCTACGCAGATCAAAGCACTTCGAATGATACACTTGGTATTTGTGCCCTTTCCCAGATGCATACCTCCGTAGCAAGAAAATACTAAACCTTTTTTATAGCATTGATTCAGACCTGCAGTTTAAAGTTCGATATTTCCTTATTCATGTCTGTCTTCTCTGCTCTGTGAGTCAGGCACTACTCTAACCTCTGTGCGCCGAACAGTTTACAGGACAGATCAGTCTGTGATCTCATGAAAGGTACAGTCTATAAAGAAAAGCGCCCTATCTGTCATGTGAGCTATCTCATTCCCAGCACGGAGCATGGTGCTTGGTACATGTTTACACTCAATAAATATTTGTGGAGTGGATGGGCAGCTACTGCGCAGGGAACCGAGGAAAAATGTTAGTTACCCAGTACTCACTCACTCATCACTCCCTCTCTTCCTCTCCATCCCCCTCTGTTTTACTTCAATATTTGCTCTCCACTCTGACGAGTGTCTCGAGAGCCCGTATACTGTGTGGATGTATGGTCAAGAATCAGGAGCCTGGAATCCCAGAGAGGTAATGGCATATGGATGGATTCTAGACCCAACGGGGCACCAGCCCTCCTCCGCAGGAAGATAGACCCGATCGCTTGGGGGCAGGAAAGAGATTCTTCTCAAAAAAAAAAAAAAAAAAAAAAGACTGGATCTATTAATACGCTTAGATCAGTGTAACTTTGAGATTTTAGAATTCTGTTTCATAAAAGCTGGCCAATTCGCATTTGGAGCAGACAGTTTTACCAGGGAAATCCTAAAAAAGCCTGATGTTTGAGGAGCACAACAATCTCACAGGTCCTCCAGTATTTTATTTGTCTAGGTGATTCAATATCTGAAATGAGGATTCTTCCCATTGAACCTGTAACCTTCAGGGCCGCTTGGGTGGCTCAGATGGTGAAGCGACCGACTTCGGTTCAGGTCATGATCTTGTGGTGTGTGAGTTCCAGCCGGGAGCCCCGCACTGGGGTCTGTGCTGAGAGCTCAGAGCCTGGAGCCTGCTTTGGATTCTGTGTCTCCCTCTGTCTCTGCCCCTACCCTGCTCACACTCTGTCTCTCTCTCAAAACTAAATTAACATTTAAAAAAGTTAAAAAAAAAAAGAAAGAAACTGTAACCTTCAGTTGAGAAGAGGAAAAAACAAAAGGGGAAAATAGAGATTATGTATTTAAAACAATTTTTTGTAATGTTTTATTTATTTTTGAGAGAGAGAGAGAGAGAGAGAGAGAGCATGAGCGAGGGAGGGGCAGAGAGAGAGCGGGACACAGAATCCAAAGCAGGCTCCAGGCTCTGAGCTGTCAGCACAGAGCCCGACACAGGGCTCGAACTCACAAACAGTGAGATCATGACCTGAGCCGAAGTCAACGCTTAACCGACTGAGCCACCCAGGCACCCCTAGACTATGTATTTTTATCTATGTACACCAGCCTAGGGACATTTCAGGGGAGTCAGTTATTAAAACCTCAGCAAGCCTCAGATTACTAGCTATATTTAAATAAAATTGGACATAATTTAATGTTACTTTGTCAACATTCTTAAGTTCTTTCATCTCCTGCAGCAACTTAAATTTAGAAGACAGTTTTAGACTAAAAAATGTTGAAAAACATTTTAAAAGAGTAATTTTAAATTGGAAGCCTCCTAAAGCAAGAGACTGTATTTTGTATTTCTTGTGCTCTTTCCCACAAACCTGACTTGTCCCAGGATACTTAGCATCCTGATGGGTATACAATAGCACTCACAGCATACTAAATTTCTCATTATTTGAAATTTACTGGATATATTTATTTCTTTTTAAAAAAAACTTTAATGTTTATTTATTTTTGAGACAGAGAGAAACAGAGCATGAGTGGGGGAGGGGCAGAGGGAGAGGGAGACACAGAATCCGAAGCAGGTTCCAGGCTCTGAGCCGTCAGCACAGAGCCTGATGCAGGGCTCGAACCCACGAACCCTGAGATCGTGACCTGAGCCAAAGTCGGATGCTTAACCGACTGGGCCACCCAGGCGCCCCAGAAATGTACTGGGTATATTTCTATACTGGACTTCATTTACCTTTATAAATGAAGCTCCCAAATAAACCGTTAAGCAAACAGGTTAAAAAAATAGTCTCTTTTAAAATTGGGCTTTATCTCCAGGTGACTTCTAGTATGAAGATGAATGGCTTGAAACTAGAAAAAGATTCTTTTACCTCCCTTTGCCCTTTGCAAGTCACTGGATACTTGGATCTTGAGCTCTGATATTTCCTTCCATTCCATTCATGCCCACACACGGTCAGACTGACAGACACTGCCCAGGGAGTGTCACCCCTCCGCAGAAATCTCCGTTGCCTCTGTTAAAGCGCAACTATGTTGCGTTGAAACAATTTGTTCTCACGTCTATACCTCACATCAGATTGAGCTCTTTGGGGCAGATCCCCTGTCCTATGTCCTTAGTGTCTAGCAGAGTGACCGTCATGTACTATCTCCAGAGTCTATAAGCATAGGGGTTCAATAAATGTTAAATAAGAACAGAAAGACATGTACAAATATCACCAAAGAGACCAACAGCATCTAAACATTACATGTACTCACAATATAATTGAAGGATGAATCAGCAAGTACTGCAAACTGACGAAACAATGTGTGCCTAGTAAACATCTCATTTTTAAGGACATGAAAGCTGAAATAAAAGAAACAGTGAGGTTGAAACGTATAGAAATCATAGGACAATGCAAATTAATATTATGTTCATGTATGTGGTTAGGGACGACAATTTTCACTGTGAAAGAGATACAAGGAGAACATTTAAAATAGCAGTATTTTATTTTCGTTTTTATTTTATTTTTTATTATTATTATTATTTTTTAACGTTTTATTTATTTTTGAGACAGGGAGAGACAGAGCATGAACAGGGGAGGGTCAGAGAGAGAGGGAGACACAGAATCTGAAACAGGATCCAGGCTCTGAGCTGTCAGCACAGAGCCCGACGCGGGGCTCGAACTCACGGACCGCGAGATCATGACCTGAGCCGAAGTTGGTCGCTTAACCGACTGAGCCACCCAGGCGCCCGTATTTTTATTTTATTTTTTAAAAGATTTTATTTTTAAGTTATCTCCACACCCAACATGGGGCTTGAACTCACAACCTTCAGATCAAGGGTTGCATGCTCTACTGACTGAGCCAGCCAGGCGCCCCTACTTTTTTCAAAAATTTTTTCTTATGTTTTATATTTGAGAGAGAGACAGAGAGCGAGTAGGGGAGGGGCAGAGAGACAGAGACAGAATCTGAAGCAGGCTCCAGGCTCCGAGTAAGAGCTCAATAGATGGGTTGAATAGTAGAATGGATACAGCAGAACACACGATTCTTAAACTGAAAGGAAGATCTATCTATCTATCTATCTATCTACACACATATATATATACATACATATATACACACATATACATATATACATATGTGTATACACGTATATACATATGTGTATACACGTATGTACATATGTGTATACACGTATGTACATATGTGTATACACGTATATACACATTAATATGTGTATATACGTGTATACACACATGTACATATGTATATACACATATATACACATATATACATATATATGTATATGTATATATATATATATATATATATATATATATATGTATATTCAAAGTGAAGCCCAGAGGGAAAGAAAAATAGGAAACACCAGACAAGAGTATAAGAAAGATGTAGGTCATAGCTAAAAAGAACAACTTACGTATAATTGGAATCCTAGAAAAGGAGAGGCCGATAGTTGATAGGTCTCAATATCTATAATGGAGGTCAGTACTCAATGCACTGGCATCATTAACACTGAGGAAACACATCGTCACACTGAGGAAAGTAACTCCCAGCACAGATTTCTATACTCAGAGAAAATATTCCTCAATAATGAAGGTAAAATAAAAACATCTCCCTATAAAGAAAGCTGACAGAATTATTTACCAGCAAACTGTATTAAGAGAAAAACTAAAGAGTGCTGATCCAGCAGCAGGAAAACGACCCCAGATGGAAACACACTGCACACAGGAAGAAACGAAGAGCTCACAGAGTAAAAATGTGGGTTAATGTAAGTGAATGCTGACTGCACCAAACAATAATTGTAATGCCTGATTGTAATGAACATTCATATGGAATCAAAATGAAAACATAGAAGGGGTTAAATGGAGGTAAAATGTTCTAAGTTTCTAGAATTCTTTCCTTTTTTTCTTGAAGTTTAATTGACATACACAGTCCTATTAATTTCAGATGTGCATCACAGTGATTTTAAGGTTCTAGAATTCTTGCGGAAGTATAAAATAGAAATTTGTAGAAGACTGTGAGAAACAAAGGGTGTGCGTTAAAATTTCAGAAAGAGTAAAGAAAGAATAACTAACAAGTCAATAAAAGAAAATATGGAATAAAAGTAAGTTGATTAATCCAAAAGAAGGTGAAAATGAGAGAAAAAGAAACGGGCTGGCTAAACAGAAAAAAAATGTGTTAAGTAATAGATACAAACTCAACGATACCAGTAATCTCACTAAAAGTAAATGAAGTGGGCCAATTAAATAAATAAGATTGGCAAAACAGATTAAAAATCCAGCTCCACACTGCTTAGAAGAGACACATTCAATATAAAAACAAGATAGGCCAAAAGAAAAAAGCTGAAGAAAATGCACCGTTCAATCTTAATCATAAAAGAGTGATATAATTTTATTACTATTAGATGAAGTAGACATTAAACCAAGAACATTTTTACGGATAAAGAGGAATGGCTCATGACGACACATACAAATGATAACTTCAGAAGAAGATATCATGATTCTAAACTTGTAAGTATTCAGCAACATAGTCATGAAATATTTAAAGCAAAAATTGAAGGAACTAAAAGAGAAATAAATCTATAAGCATAGTGGAAAATTTAATACTTCGGTTTCAATAGTTGGAACTGTGACAAAAATATAAGTATATAAAAGACACAATGAATAAACTTGACCTAATTGAAATATATAAAACACTGCACCCAATGATAGAATTCCTATTCTTTATAAGTGCCCATGGATCTTTTTTCAAAATCAACCATACACTGAGCATAAAACAAACATCAAAAATATTAACAGACTGAAATAATTCAGAGTAGGTTCTCTGAGCACAGTCGAATTAATCTAGAAACACAACTAGCAAATCTTCAACTATCTGGAAATAAAATTTATCACTTCTAAATAACCTATGCATCAAAGATGAAATAAAATAGAATTTAGAAAATGTTTTATACTGAACAATAGTATATAGCATGTCACAATTTGTGGGATGCAGCTCAAGCAGTGCTTAGAGGACAATATATAGCCTGACATGTACATGGTAGAAGAAAAAAATCGTATCAGCTTTCTTCTTAGGAAGGACAGCAAGTCATACACAAAGAAAGTAGAAGGAACAGAATAATAAAGTTAAGAACAGAAACTAATGAAAAGAAACCAAATATATGTGAGAAATTTAACAAAGGAAAAATGATTTCTTTGTAATAAATAATAAAGCTGACTCTTAACAAGATTGATCAAGAAAAAAGAAGAAAACACAAATTATCATTATCAGAAATGAAAAGGGGACATCATTAGATCTTGCTGATAATTTAAGTGTATATATAATATGAGGATATTATGAACAACTTTAAGTCAATCTGACACTTTAGTGAAAAGGTGAAATTCTCCTAAAAAGACACCATAAATTATGAAATCTACTAAAAGTAGAAAATCAAAATAACTCAGTATCTATTTAATGAATTGGATAATATTTAAAACCTTCCTTCAGGGATCACCAACAAACTCATAAAAATATGTTCAATCGCCATTCACCATCAGGGAAATGCAAATCAAAACCACAATGAGAGGGGCACCTGGGTGGCTCAGTCGATTTCGGCTCAGGTCATGATCTCGCTGTTCGTGAGTTGAAGTCCTGCATCAGGCTCCACACTGCTCCTGGTGTGGAGCCTGCTTCAGATTCTCTCTCTCTGACTCACCCTACCTCCCACACACTCTCTCTTTCTCAAAATAAATAAATAAACTTAAAAAACACACCATGAGACATCACCTCACGCCTGCCAAAATGGTTAACATCAACAACACAGGCAACAACAGGAGTTGGCAAGGAAGCAGAGAAAAAGAAAAGCTCATGCACTGTTGGTGAGAATGCAAACTGGTACAGCCACTGTGGAAAACAGTGTGGAGATTCCTCAAAAAGTTAGAAATAGAACTACTCTATGATCCAGTAATCTCACTACTGGGTATTTACCCAAAGAATACAAGAACACTAATGCAAAGGGATACATGCACCCCTAGGCTTGTAGAAGTATTATTTACAATAGCCAAGATACGGAAGCAGCCCAAGCATCCATCAGTTGATGAATGGATAAAGAAGATACACCACGGAATATTATTCGGCCAAAAAAATTAAATCTTGCCATTTGCAACAACACAAATGGAGCTGGAGAGTATTCTGCTAAGTGAAGTAAGTCAGAGATAGCCAAATACCATACGATTTCACTCATATGTGGAATTTAAGAAACAAAACAAATGAGCAAAGGGAATAAAGAAAGAGAAACAAACCAAGAAAGAGACTCCTCACTATAGAGAACACACAGACGGCTCCCAGCGGGGACGGGGGGGAAATAGGTGATGCGGATTAAGGAGTGCACTTATAATCAGCACTGGGTGTTGTATGGAACCGATAAATCATTACATTGTACAACTGAAACTAACATAGCACTGTATGTCAACTAATTGGAATTAAAATAAGAACTCAAAAAAAAAAAAAAAAACAACTCAAAAACCTTCCCCCAGAGAATGATAAACATTAACTTCAGGATAGACGTTATATTGGAGGAAGAAAAGGCACTAGGCACCGGGTGGGCACACGGCGGCTACGAAGCTCCTACTAATACTCTATCTTGTAGTGAGAATACACGTATTCACTATCTTGTTATCTTTATACTATACTAGTATATCTTGAGTATTCTTCTGTACGTATTCAATGATGAACAAAAAAATGTTTTTAAACAAATAAAATAAGAGTAACATGTTTTTAGGGTCAGAAAGAGCTGTGTCCGTGCCTCAGACCTGCCACTCTTCAGCTACATGAATTCTGCCAAATTCCTTCAACTTCTTTCAACTTCAGTTTCCTCCCAAGAAAAGTGGAGTTAGCATTTTTTTAACTACCTCCCACAGTTTCAAGGAGGATCTGATGCACGTAAAATGATTAGCATTGTCTCTGGCACATCTAGCAAACTAAAACATTCATCGAATACGTTCACCACACTCATAACACGCTAACACGCAACTAGCGACCGCCATTTTGAATGCGGTGAATGGCAGGCCCACTGTGACTCCCCCTCCCCCCGTGAGTAGATTGCTATGAGAGGGGATATGAATCTCTCTTGAAGAGAAATCGGTGACCTTTTTAGCCGAGGAGACGAATTGCCCAGCTTACTCCTTGTTCCTTTAGATGCTGCACAGTCGCTCCCTTGTCAGCTTGAAGTGTCAATCAGAGTTACAGCAAGTGGCAGCCAATTCCTACTTTTCCTCCCACCAGAAGTTCAACTAGTACACGCTCAATACATATTTGTTAAGTGAATGAATAAACAAAAGGACACATTAATTGTACTGTATGCTGAAAATGAGATAGAAGGCTGGCCTGGATTCTTACGTGCTTATCTTGTCTTGAACGTGTTGTCATGAAGTTCCTGTCTTCCCTACAGTCCCTGCGGCAGCGGATACCACATGGTCGCGCCGCCAACAAAAGAATTCCACTTTGACCCACCTGGATTGCTAGAAATGGGCCCCTATGAGCCAAGAAGTGGAAAATACAGAGGAGTCTTTCACGCTGACCATGTTCCTGCTGTACTCTGGTTGCTAGGTCCGCATAAGAGGAAGGGGCTGCACTTCCTGGTTTTGATGGGCTTTTTCCTTCCTCTTCCTGTTCCCCTTCCCCTCCTCCTCCTCCTCCTCCACCTCCTTTTAGTTTCAACTGTCACTGTATTGCAAGGTGGTAGAATCAATTACAAATTTAAACTACGTCCTGGTAATCTTTATTCGGGCAACAAGTTTTATTAAAAGCAAACTGCTCATTCAAAAGTGATCACGGGACAACTCAAAATACAGCACAAGGAGGATGCAAAACATGTCCCTGGCCGGTAGATTGTTTTCACTTTCTCACTACGTAAAATTCAAACTTTTCATTTTTAGGAGAGGTTAAGCGTAACTTTAGTAGACAGCAACACAGAAAGATTTTGCCACATTGACTAGTCTCCTTGATCAATTGCTTCTAGCTGTCTCCACTGAGATAGACGCATTTATAGAACTGGCCGTACTTGAGCCTTCTTTGCGAGCAGCTTTAGATCTGCAATGCACTTGGCCATTGCCTCCTTTTCCTGCTGTGTAGAGACGCTCTTTGCACCGCATGCCTCTCCACCCAGTTTATCATGTGTTCTTGTTCCTTTTGACCCATCACGTTCTGCACAGGGATGTGATAGTCCAGACGATTCTTTACCTCCTTGTATACTCTATGCAGCCGTTCCTGGTAAGTAGGCTCCAGTGTTATTCCTCTGGACATCAAAAAGACAATGGTGCTTTTGAACCAAGGCCTGCTGTGACTTCTGCATATCGTTTGCGTTCTGGATCTGTTTGTTGGAAGTCTGTTTCACCTCTTCTAGTTGGGCAATTTTTTGCTCATTGTGTTTGTCAGCAAATTCTCCAGTAGAGGCACCACATTTGTTAACTACATAGATAAGCAGCCTTATTGTTGACACGGCAGAGAAGATCTCTACAGTAATCACGTATATTTCTTTCGGTAGAAAATATAAGATAAGCTCAGTTCCAAGCACATAGGGTCCTGTTATGCCAGTCCTGGGATAAAGGAACTGGAGGAATTCTTCAGGGACCAGGTGCCCAGAACTTTTCCTCCATTTTCAGGAAAAAGTGGTACAGGGGCGAGATTTGGCTGCCCTGCGTGAAAGGCCTGTTGCCTTCCTATACCCCTGGAGTGAGGAGGGCTGCATTCTTTAGATAGGGGGCACTATGACACCCCCTCCACCCCCCCACACACAGAGTTAGCCAAATCCAGAACATGGGACATTCTAGACAACAAACGGGCATATTTTTTTAGCAAATCAATGGACAGGAATGTGGAACTGTTATGGGGGGGGGGGAGATTTAAGGGACATAACACTCAAATGTAGTGGTTCATCTTATCTGGATCTCTATTTTTTTTTATTTTTTTAAATTTTTCAACATTTATTCATTTTTGAGACAGAGAAAGACAGAGCATGGGCAGGGGAGGGTCAGAGAGAGAGGGAGACACAGAATCCGAAACAGGCTCCAGGCTCTGAGCTGTCAGCCCAGAGCCCGACGCGGGGCTCGAACTCACGGACCGCGAATATCTGGATCTCACTTTAAATAAACAACTTTAAAAGATTCTCTTGAGATAATCAAGAAACTTCGGATATGGTTAAATAATAGCGAAGAATTTATATTCTTAACTTTATTAGGTGTGATAATGTCACAGCAGACACGTGAAAGAGAACATTTTTTTTATTTAAAAAAATGTTAGCTATTTCCATTGCAGAGTGAAATTCCGAATCTTCTACCTCATCGACTTGCCCCTCTTCATTCCACTCCAGCCACCTGGCCTCCTAACTTCCTTTGAACACACAGGAAAGCTCCCAATAGAGGGCCTTTGCACCTGCCGTTCCATCTGCCTGGAATGTTCTTCCAGACAACCTCATGGCTTGCTCCCTCATTTCAGTTCAGCTCTTCACTCAAATATCACCTTACTAGAAACATCTTCCCTGCCCACCTCTTCTAAACTCGCAACCCCTGCCCTGTCCCGCAGGGGAACGATGTGTTATATAAAATGTCATAACTGGACATTTTATATATTTATTTGTCTATTGCGTTTCCTCCCAATAGAAGGTAAGTTCTGTGAGGGCAGAGACTTGGTTATTTTGTTTACTGCGCTATCTCCAGAATCTACAAAAGTGAAACTAACTTTAATGGGCCTGCTGTTGGGAGTGTAAATTGTTACAGCCTTCCTGGAGAAAAACAGGAGCCTGTTTAACCCGACTAGGGTGACCATGTGATTTATCAACCGATTCAGGACACATCTGAGAATGAAAGGAAATGCTATTGATCATTATACTAGGCAACCAGTTTAAACCAGAATCAGCCCAGGCAAATCAAGAAGCGTGGTCATCGTAACAGAACTCAACCACCTTACTCCATATGTACCAAAGGAAATCCTGGCAAGCCTTAAGAGGAGCTAGCGAAAACCTGACTGACCACCAAAAATGGAGTAGATTAGTAACACTAGGTAAAGGCATTCTATGGGAGCGTCTGGGTGGCTGTTGGTGAAGCGTCCAACTCTTGATTTTGGCTCAGGTCGTGGTGTCAGGGTCATGGGATACAGCCCCGCATCAGTCTCTGCACTGGGCATGGAGCCTGCTTAAGACACTCTCTCTCTCTCCCTCTCTCTCTCTCTTATTCCCTTCTCCCTTTACCTCCTCCCCTGCTTGCATTCTTTGTCTTAAAAAAAACAAAATTAAAATTAAATATTAAAAAAAGACATACAATGGAATATTATGCAGTGGTCAGAAAAAAATTTAAAAAATTAAATTTTCGAAAAGACAATCTATGGAATATTATGCAGTGGTCAGAAAAAATGGGCTAACTGATATATACAGGGCACTATGGATGGAATTGTAAAAAAATAGTGTAGTATAATCTTCAATTTTATAAAACCACAGGAATGACTTCATTGTTTTAGATACAAAAACGGAAGATAGGCAGGTGACTCTATCAGCTTGAGATTTCATTCAGTTTAACAATTTCATGGCAGGCGTCTTTGAGATGAATCATTTTGTTGCACATACATTTGCAAAGAGGACAGTTTGGATCTTTCACACAATGTAACTTTGCTAGATGAAGATGACTGCTGGAGAAAGGCTCTATTTCCAAATAACTAAAAGTATCCGTTCTGGACAGTAGGCTGGCTAAACTGGGGAGAGGACTTTGGGCTGAGATATTTAGGAATGCATAAATACACTCCAAGATTGAAGCCAACTTTCATTGGCTACAAAAGAGAAGCTGGAAAATTCAGACCGATCTAAGTTCTGAGTTTTGTTTGATGGTCTTAATAGCCTGCTCCCCACACTCAGCCTAGGAAACTGCAAGAATCAGGGGGAAAAAAAAAGATTGCTACACCCCTTCAGAGATTCTGGAACGCCCTCCATGCTCTATCATGTACCTCCACACTTCTGTCCCGGAGAGCTCCCAGTTACTATTCATTCTGAATCCCATGTCTCTGAACAGTACCTTCAGACCGACATCTACGTTTGGTTGTCCGCTTAGATTTTTCCCCCCCTTCCTTTTCTTTCTTTCTTTCTTTTTTTAATATATTTTATTTTTTAGAGGAGTTTTAGATTCACAGCAAGTCGAGAAGGATGTACAGAGGTTTCACATATACTTCCTGCCCCCACACGTGGATAGCTTCCTCCATGGTTATCAACCAACCGAGTGGTCCATTTGTTACCATCAATGAACCTACGCTCATACACCATTATTATTCAGAGTGCATAGTTTACATTAAGGTTCAGTCTTGGTCTCGTACACTTTTTTTTTTAAAGTAGGCTTCATGCCCAGTACTGAGGCTAACTCGGGGCTTAAACTCACAACCCTGAAACCAAGACCTGAGCTGAGATCAAGAGTCGGATGCTTAACCAACTGAGCCACACAGGCGCCCCTCTATGGGTTTTAACAAATGTATAATGGCACGTATCTACCTTTGCAGTGTCGTACAAGGTAATGTCACTGCCCCCGAATCCTCTATGCTCCACTGATTCATCTCCCCTTGGCCCCAAACCCCTAGCAACTACTGGTCCTTTTGCTGTCTGCATACTTTTACCTTTTCCAGAATGGCATATGGAATCATAGCCTTTTCGGACGGGCTTTTCTTCAACTAGTAATATGTGAAAATTTCAGGTTCTTCCATATCTTATCATGGTCTGACAGCTCATTTCATTTCACTGCTGAATAATATTCCATTGTCTGCATAAAAGACATCTTGGTTGCTTCCAAGTTTTGGCAGTTATCAATAAACCTGCCATCAGCACCCATGTCTGCTTGACTCTGGATTCCAATTCCCCTCACTTCCCACCCTGGGAAACTGTGTCTTGTGTCACCATGAGCCGAACACTGGGAACTTCATGAGTCAACCCCACACCATCCCCTCACCTGTCCAGGGTCTAGCTTCTGAGAAGGCTTCAGGCCGCTGAATTAAGAAGAAGGGGCAAGACTCAGAAAAACCACGGAATGCCCAAGACTCCCGATTTATTCCGATTTGGCTTTGGCAGTTGTTGTGAAATCTGAATTTCATAGACAATTGAAAATGAATGTTTTGCGGGTGTACTCGTGGCAGTGAGAGACAACAAGCTACCAGGGGCTGCATCTTGTTTCCCACCTCCCCCCACCTCCGGACCACACCCTGACGTGAACTGAGAACAAAGATACAAGAGTCTCGGCCTGTCAGGGGTGAAACTAACGAAACCGGGGACGGCAGGTGTACCGGGGAAAGTGCTCCGCCTCCCGTGACATCAGAGGCAAGCTCGACTCCCGAGCAGGGAGAGAAGTGGAGAGAGAAGAGGAAGGGAGCAGTATAGAGTTTCTGGTTACCTAACCTCCCCTGCCCCCCACATCCAAGAATGAAGGGGTTTATAACGGGTTGAAAGGGAGGGGAAGAAGGAGGGAATACAGAGCCCAGCGAGCTGGACCGGACACTTCCTACCTTCAGTTCTGCGGGGGGGGGGGGGGGGGGGGGCAATCTCCCTGGATGCTACACTGGCGCTTCTGCGCATGCGGAGAGGAGGGGCGAGGGAAGGGGTGAGTACATCTACCTCTTGGACGTGCGCACTCCACAGTGATGGGGGAACAGCGTATGTGCAAGTTGTCTGTGACCTGGGAAGTGTGATGCGCATCGGTGGGTCTGGCCACCCCCAGGAGCTCAGGAGGCAGATCAGGGGGACGGTTCGGATGGGTGTCTGGGGTTGAGGCGGGAGAGGCGGCATCGCTGTGGCACCAGGAAGATGGGGATCTATTCTCGGGCCCACGTGCCACACCTGCACGCCATCTGTGTCGAGAGAAGCGACACTGATGGCATCAGCCGCTGTACCAGGCATGCCACGCTAAGAGGAAGGACGAGCCCCTGTCCTTGTCATCACCGCTTAGTTTCCATCTTCCTGGAAATAGAGCCAACTCGGCAGAGACAGAAAAGGAGCTTGGAGAGAAAGCTCTGAATTGGACCGGAGCTGAATATAAATCATGAATCGGCTGAGAAATTGTTGGATTTGACCGTTACTTTGGCTGGCCAAGGTGAAGTGTTTCCTCTACTGAACAAAATGATGGCTCCCAATCTGAGCTCTGTTAGATGAAGTGAAATGACCATTCTAGCGATGCAAATCTGCGACTATACCGTTAATCTCCATCCCACACCATGATGCAGTGCCCGGGATATATACACTCTCTATGTTATATATCACCTTGAACGAACACTTGGTGATGCAACCACACCAGAGACACAATGCATTAGATCCCAACATCACGTCCCAGTTAGTCGACTAAATGAGAAAACATAGAAACTATGCAACCAGACTTCTTGCTCTTCACGATATTTAGATATCAACATAGGGTCTGCACAGACCAAAATGATGAATATGATTGTCAACATCCTAACAGCAAATCAACTTGAAGTAAACCTGAGACATTCTTGTAAATGGTCTTTGAAACATAGGATGAATCCCATTGGGACAGATATAAGGTAAATATTAAGGATGAACGTGAACCCCACAGAAATAAATAAGGGGAAGAGCGTCTACTCAGTTTCAGAGAGACTCCAAAATCCATGTTTGGGGAAATGAAATGAAGTGCATATTCAAGTTGCCTTTGTTCTCAGTCTTGTGTTTCACCAGGGTCTATATTCTATCCTTTTAATGACTGTATGAAGTGGTTGGGGCAAGTATTAATGTGCACATTTTTCAGGGCACAAAGTGTCATCAGTGCAAACTCGAAGCACAAGCAGGAGCACAAAGCAGAACGTTTTACTACAAGGAGGAGATCTTTCTGTCACATCTGATGATATTTCTGCTATCACGTGGATTATCAGTGTACCGCCTGGGACTAGTTCAGTGTAATGAACACAGCTACGTATAGAATTTTATGGTTTTTTCCTCTCTCTCTCTCTCACACACACAGTAATAGTGTATGCTTATGAAACGCTGTACAATTGTAGGGCATTATCATCCTATGACGTCAGGTGAGTCTCACGCTTGACCTATGACACAAGACCAACACTCAGCCGATCCTGTCTTGAATGCTGCTTGACTGTGAGAAAATCTTGCAAAGGAACTTTCAACATGCAATAAAGAAGAGACTCTGGGGGACGTTATGGCAGAAAACAAGAGGATCGAATATAGATGTGTGAAATTAACATGCTAGGACTAGGGAGAAAATAAATAGGCATTTACTTGGTGCTGCTTTTAGCCTTTCCAGAATTGTAGAGTGGTCTCCAGAATTTTACACTTTCAAAAAGTCAGAGATGACATCAGGAAGATAAATTAAAATGACTGTGTGAGTTGGGGCACCTGGGTGGCTCAGTCGGTTAAGTGCCAGACTTCCGCTCAAGTCATGACCTCACGGTTCGTGGGTTCCAGCTCCGCATCCAGCTCTGTGCTGACAGCTCAGAAGCTGGAGCCTGCTTCAGATTCCATGTCTCCCTCTCTCTCTCAGCCCCTTCTTGGCTCATACCCTGTCTTTCTCTCTCTCTCAAAAATAAATAAACATTAAAAATTTTTTTTTAAAAAAGAATAAATCTTTAAAAAAGTTGAAATATGGAGATAGGGACTGAAAACAGTCTTGAATTAGTTTTTCTTTGAAGTGACTTAAACAACTCTTCTATTATAAGCCAATTAGTTTGTATTTCTTGTTAAAAGTGTATGCTGGCGTTTTATATTAATTAATATGTACAGAGAAATGCAAGGCTCCCAATTCCCTTAAAAGATGATTAGTCACATTTTTATAAATAGAATATGTATATATCACCACATACCTGTTTCTGAGAATATAGAATTTCTTTTCCCAGTTTTTGTTTATCCATTCAGATTCTTTCTTAAATCTGTAATAAATTTATAGATGGTTAAATGTTTTATTAACTACAAATGAACAACTATTAGCAACAAAGGAATGTTATTACTAGTACCTTTCTATCTTCCTCTTCTCATTTTCTAAATTTGCCCTTAGCACTCGTATTTGCTCTTCCAAATCATGTTTGTCTTCCATCTTTCAACAGAAAACACATCACAAAGTGAATTATGTGCACAATATACTGTGTCTTCATAAGTCTGAAAAGCGGTATCCGTTAAATCGCGTGCATATTCTACCTACTATCAAAACTAATTTTTAAAAATTTTTTAGTGTTTTATTTAGTCCTGAGAGAGAGCGAGAGAGAGAGAGAGAGAGAGAGAGAGAGCGAGAGAGACAAAGCACATGCAGGAGAGGGAGAGGGAGACACAGGATCCGAAGTGGGCTCCAGGCTCTGAGCTGTCAGCACAGAGCCCGACGCGGGGCTTGAACTCATGAACCGTGAGACCATGACCTGAGCTGAAGATGGACGCTTAACCACCTGAGCCACCCAGGCACCCCTATCAAAAATAATCTGAGTTACTTTTACTTGCAAATCCCCATCAATTTCAAGAATTTAAGATCCCATGCTTCCATGTCCTGTAAGTGATTCGTTTAAAGGCAGCCAGCTCTAGATAATATTACAAAGGAATCAAAACTTATTTTCATCACCCTTCCCCTGCCGATCCTGGGTATCCCTTTTCCTAAATCCTTCCTATGACCTCTCTAGTTCATTATAAGCAGGAGCTTCTCTAGTTCCTTTTTTTTTTTTTTTTTTTTTTTTAACCAAAACTGTTCTCAGGAAAGCTCTGACCAAATCAATCATGTAGAGCTTTGTGTCATCCATTTCTCAGTATTGTTTATATTTTACAAGGGGACAAAGTTTGGTAAAAGGAATGAATCTCTAACAGTGGAATGGTAGGCATATGAATGAGAGCGATTTCTTTGGGTCCAGCCCGGATGTACCCCAGAATCAGACTATAGTGTCATGTCCTCTGTCTCTTCATGGTGATGGACTCTCCGTGTAGCCTTCAAGGTCATCGCTACTTTTTAAGAAGGGCCAGCATCAACATAAAGAATAAGTATGTTAATAATAATGGTCATATTAGTTATTATTCTACCTTAGCCACTGGTAATGTCCCCTTCTTTTCTTCGTGCACTCCGACTGGTTTCGGAGATCTTACCTGGCATGAAAATAAATGTATGAAATATATTTGCATGAAATGTAACATTTCAAATCCGTGCATAGAGATGTGGTTTCTCTGCAGCTTAGAGAAAGGCGACTGAGCCTTAAAATGTGCCAGCCATAGTCCCACAGGGGTCTTTTCTGCCTTCTCTAATGTACAAAGCCCAGTGTTTTTATACAGTGAGTTTGCAATTGGACAGTCACAGCCCATTAAAACCAACTTAAGTGCATTACTCTGCATTTATGTGTGGGTCATATTTTACCATTATACTTTTTTTTTTTTTTTAAACGAAGTGGGCAGCTATTACCCAGTGAAGTCACAAGCTTAAGAAAACTTTATTTTAAATGATAACTCTGGGGGCGCCTGGGTGGCTCAGTCAGTTGAGCGTCCGACTTCAGCTCAGGTCACGATCTCACGGTTCGTGAGTTCGAGCCCCGTGTCGGGCTCTGGGCTGATGGCTCAGAGCCTGGAGCCTGCTTCTGATTCTGTGTCTCCCTCTCTCTCTGCCCCTCCCCCATTCATGCTCTGTCTCTCTCTGTCGCAAAAATAAATAAACATTAAAAAAAATTTTTTTAAATAAAAAAAAATAAATGATAACTCTGATGACTTTTCACTGCCGCATCTCTCCGATGATGATAAGAGTCGACGACAGTGAGAAAACAGACTGGAGGTAAAAATCTGCTTGGTTAGTTATCTCTATGTTCCTACACGAAAGACAGAAAAAGGTGTTCCTTATTACTACCACTACCTTTCTGGTGGGTTCTGTGACCCCAAAGGCCCCAAATCTGTTGCCCATCTTGGTGAGGCAGGCTCTACCCAGGAGGGTCTGGAGCCGGGTCTGGGAAGAGCAGCTAGAGAGTTCTGCAGAATAAAGTAAAAGGAACCTAGAGCTCCCCGTGGGTAATCAGAAGTAAGGGCTGGGAAGAGACAGAAAGAAAATGGCCAGGCAAGACCACGAGCCTAGAGGTCTTCTGGGGTGTGGTGAAGCCACAGGTGACCAGTGTCCAGGGGAGATGTCCACTATTCAATTGGAAACGGCACCTTGGGGATGCCTCCTCAGCCTCCTGAAATTTACATAGACAAAGGTGTCACGTGAGTGGGCCATTTTAGTAGGAGTCGCAGAATTGGATTGAATTTCGCGTCGGATTAAACAAAATGGAAGCTGGGATGGCAAACGGAGCACCATGAAACTCGGAGACTGACTTAGTTCAAAGGAAGAGGGAGCCGGGCAGAGCGACAACCACAGAATATGCCCGGGCATCTGCAGGAAACGCAGGACACGCTCTAGGCTGCCACAAAGCCCAGAGAGAATATGGTTTGAACCAATTTTGCCTCTATCTGAAGGAGCAGAGAGAACCCAGCTGACATCAGCTGCCACAGAGAAGAATAGCAAAATTTGTAATAACAGCCATAAAAGCTATCACTTACTGAGTGCGTACTACGTGCCAGGCACTTCACATATGTTACTATTTATTTCTATATACTAAGCTATTGATCTTTTCATTCCTGTTACTCTAGATTTTTTATCGATAGATAATGCATGCACATATTCTTTAAATGAACTGCGAATAGTATACATGAACCTGAAACTCTCACTTCTCAGAAGCTAAGGGTTTTGTTCATTCATTCTGTTTTTAGTTTTTCTCAACATTATTATAAAATAAAGAAGAGCCTTTATTGATTTGGGCCTCTCCACAAATAAAGGTTAAGAATTTAAAGCATTCACATTACTTTCCACCTTCTCTCCTTCACAAGGTTTTAAATTTTTGCAAGGGTTTAGCTTTTATCATAGTGGCCTTTATTATCGTTTCGATATATGGAAACTTCTATATGGTGATTTACCAACTCCCTGGTATGAAAGATGGGAAATTTGTTTAGTCTTTTTTTTTTCCCCCAATACCCTTCACTCTCTGAACTTCCCAATTTTTGGAAGGGATGTTATTTTTACATTGTCAATGTCTATGGGATTGTTCTCGACCTATGATGGAGTGGCCTACACTTTATCTACACACTGATTCTAAAAAGTATAATGTGGTTTTGCAAATATTATTTACTCCAGGGCCAAGTAGTGTCATTGGCTCCTTAGGGAAGGAAATGTAAACCTGTTACTAAGCTTTGCCACTGAAAGGAGGACCTTCCTTTTTGAAAGTTTACTTATTTATTTTTGAGAGAGAGCAAGAGGGAGAGAGCACGAACAGGGAAGGGGCAAAGGGAGGGGAGAGAGAAAGAGAGAGAGAGAGAGGGAATCCCAAGCAGACTAAGCACTGCCCAAGATGGGGCTCAAATCCACGAACCGTAAGAGCATGACCTGAGCTAAAATCAAGAGTCAGACACTTAACCGACTGAGCCACCCAGGCACCCCTGAATGAGGCACTTCCAAGTGCTAGTTTAATGCTACAAGTTTTCATTTTTCTAGCTCCCCTTCCCTCTGAGTCACACTTACTTTCTCCTTCTCCTGTGTCCATATCATCCTGCATATTGGATTCTTTCTATGTTTGGTTGGAGTATTTCTTGAGTAATTTTTTACACGGGTTCCACATAGGGTAAACTTCTTGAGTGTCTACACGTTCAAAAAGATCTTTGTATTTCTTACATACTCAGTTGAGACTTTAGTTGGACATAAGAATTAGGATTCAGAACTGTTTTTCCTTTTGAAAACCCTGCTTTATTTTCTTGTAGCAATCAATGATGCTGATGAGAAAATTAGTTTCCTTTCTTTGGAGCCTTTGAAGTGGTCTGAGAACTACCCAAATAAATGTTCCCTTTATTGTCTACACAGTATCTCAAACCCCCTAGATGAAACCACCAACTACTGCTACCAACATTGTGACTCAGTCTTCCCAAGGCCCATGTGACAGAAAGCTAGACAAAACCGAAATCTTAAGGTACAACAGCACCAATTTAACAAAAACAATGAGACGTATTTGTTATCATTAGCCTTTCTTGGATTCAAAAAAGTGAGGATCACCAAAGTGACCGTGGCGTGCACTTTTTAGAATCCTTCCACCTATTTTTTTTTCAAAGGGAACCATCCACTTGAACTGCCTCTCTTCCTAGGCACAGGGAGTAGAGAGCAAGTTCACTGCCACTTGGTTAACAATGGACCAAGGAAATCATTGGGGTAAGAATTTCAAGCTTTGGAGGGCACTTGCCAGTATGCTAACGGAGAAAAAATTAACCCAAATTTTAACAATTAATCCACAAAAAGTTAGGAAAACAGTTTGGTAAAACAAAATAAGTTCCCATGTAGAAAGACATTTATATTTACTCACGTCACTGTATCCAAAGTGATACCTGTAATTGAAAGTTTATGAAAGTCTTTGTGTTTAAATTCACATGTAGTAAATACTAGTTCCAATTTTCAAGGCTCTCTTTTCCTGCCTCTCATATAATGATCGACTCTGTAATAACTAAAGATAAGACTCTTGCTAAAGCGTATCTTCTATAAAGCAAATAATCATTCCATTTCCCCAAAAGACAATACTTCAACAATGACCAAGATAGCTTCTCTTTTCACTGAAACAAAACAAAACAAAACAAAAACCACAAAAGACCCAAAACAACGAAGCACTACGCGTAGACTAGAGTGTTTGCTCTCCAGTTTGAGTTGAACTTTCAACTTTGCTACAGCACGTTACATTGAATCCTGGCTCTGTCCACATTAAACTGTTATTTTGTTTTGTCAGCTGCTGACATTCCACTTTCTCTGGAATATGCATGCTGGTCTTTCTGTGGCTACTTCATTGTCAGGTGCAAACACTGGACTGCAGAGCAATAGATAGAGGTGAAAATGAATGGTAATATTAATACAAAAGTAGATAACTTCCTAAGTAGGAAAAGGTAAGGTAAATAATGGTAAAAATAAACGAAAATTGTGATTAGAAATAATTTATGATAAATAGTTCCTATTTTCTTTTGAGTGTATATATATATTTATAAATTTTAAAAAATCATAAAATTAAGAAACAAGGTTCATTTATGACAGGTTGTAATTCTTAAGTTTGTTTTCCATTTTTTGCACTTAAAACATATTAAAAATCAACAGTTAATATAATCTTCTAAATGAGGAATCAAGAGTCAACGTTTGTAATAACTAAAGTGCAATTATGTTTGTTAATCACCATAGGATTAACCATATTCCTTATCATATCCACTTTCTTCTTTTCTTGTCAATGAGTCATTACATTCTCTTATTTCTCCTACTTTCCACAAATATCCCTTTTCTGAAACTTTGGCCATTCTTTCTGGGCTTAATGCCTCCTTGCATCTCCTTTAAACCACTAAATAGATTACCGTCAAAACAATCTTTCTAACTCATCATGAACAAAGGTAATCTTTTGCCCCTTAAATGTCATTAATCTTGACTTTTATGTTAACATTTTTCTTCTTTTTACCTTCTAAGCAGCACAGCTATTTTTAAACACCAGTATGGGCCCGTGGGTGCTGGTTGGCAGGGAAGAGGGGGAATGACAAGCATATGAAGAGAGGAGGACCAGGGGCGCCTGGGTGGCGCAGTCGGTTAAGCGTCCGACTTCAGCCAGGTCACGATCTCACGGCCCGTGAGTTTGAGCCCCGCGTCGGGCTCTGGGCTGATGGCTCGGAGCCTGTTTCTGATTCTGTGTCTCCCTCTCTCTCTGCCCCTCCCCCGTTCATGCTCTGTCTCTCTCTGTCCCAAAAATAAATAAACGTTGAAAAAAAAAAAAAATTTAAAGAGAGGAGGACCAGCCTCCGTGCTGCCAGTTGGGAGAAAACAGACGGGGGGATTAAGAACATTGAAATAAGATATGAGGCTGTATGCAAGCAAGCACTCACCATTGTATAGGCCAAAAGTAAAAACAAAACATTTGTCTACATATATCGCCAGTGAATTTTCTTCTAATAAACTTGTTACGCTAGGGAATTCTCTCAAAAATGGGACAAGTCTTCATTTGATGTGCCCTCTACCAGGGAGGCTCTGAAACATCTTGGTAGACGATGGGGCTACCAAGCCCTACAGAATCCATGCTGATCCGGGCAATATGCAAATCTCAAGCACGTCTTCTCAAAGGCCCAGGAGGCCACAAAAGTGTCTGTGGGTTTGGCCTCCTCGCCTGGCTCCAGATCATCCTAGACTTTACATACACACCTTCTATCAAACTATCTGCTCTAAGAAATTTGTAACCAAAACTTCCACGATGGAAATGGCTCTAATGAAGATGATGAAGTCATTGTTTTTAGTAGCAAAAGAATAGAAACAACATCTCTGGAAGGTGTTAGTAAATTGACAGAGATTGGTTAAGTAAATGATGCTACTTCCGTGGAGTAAAATACTGTCCGTAATTGGTTATATACATTGAGTGTCACTGACGGATGTCCCCTGTGTCTTGTGTGTGCCAATATGTGTCAAGATTTGTCTGAATGGATGGTCGCAAGAAGTTTTTAGTGATTATCCCTGGGTGCAGGATTCTTTTTTCCTTTCTTCTCTTGACATTTCCTTACTGACAAAATGTATGAATGTTTTATAAAAAAATTTCAGACTTCCGGTATCCCACATAGGATGAAGAAAAAAAAAAAAAGCCACTGCCGTACTATTAGCGAGAAAACCCAGATACGCTAAAAATCACAACCTTTCTTGGACCTGTCAGAGCACTGAGGTCACAACCAGGCAACATGAATTCCAAAGAGGACCTCCCTGCAATGGGAGATGTGATGCACGAACAGTCTCGTCTACACCAAAAGCAGTACCATGCCAGCTGCAACACAAGCAGGGAAGAAAAATAAGCTAAAATGTGAAGAACCATTGAAGAGCAGTCCGAGTAGCTGGAGGCACAGGTTACAGGGAGAGTTCACACTCACTCTCAGCTTTTTGCCCCATCTCCCACCAGATGCTCATGGGGACAATTGAGGGCAGGGCAGGAAACTTGCTGATGGTGTGGACTTTAGGAGGGGATCGGCTGATGCTAAGGCAAAAGTACCCTGCCTGGGAGAGAAGGACAAGTCTTAAGGCCCTGGGAGAGGGGAAGCAAATTCTCTGGCCAATCAGACTCAAAGGAGGTGATGGGTGGAGGAGTGTGAAACACCAGGCCCCACCCACTTCTCCCAGGGCTTTCTTTCCTAGGAAAGAAAAACTTTCAACTGCTGGGGAGGGTAGCAAACCTTCCTGTTCTCAGGGCATAGGTGAAGACATCGTATGGCAAGAGGGAAAATTAAAGAAACATTTCCTAGGGCGCCTGCGTGGCTCAACTGGTCGAGCGTCCGACTTTGGTTCAGGTCATGATCTCGCAGCTTGTGGGTTTGAGCCCCGCATCTGGCTCTGTGCTGGCAGCTCGGAGCCTGGAGCCTGCTTCAGATTCTGTGTCTCCCTCCCTCTGCCCCTTCCCTGCTTGCACTCCGTCTCTCTCTCTCTCTCTCAAAAATAAATAAACATTAAAAAATTAAAAAAAAATAAAAAGAAACATTTCCTTCCCTGGAAAGCAATTGTCTTAGGCCTTTAGAGTCTGTCATAATACAAAGGGGAGGTTCCTCCTATTGCAGGAGGGATGGGAAACTCCCGCCCAAGGTCAGCTTCAAGTACAGGCACAGGTAGACCACCACAGAGAGGAGGGGCAGGAATCCCGAAAGAGCTCACCTCTGAGGCCCGGGCACACAGCATTCCCCAAAGACTGGTCTGGATTAGAACAAGAGGGAACCCCCTCTGTGTTACTTACGGAAGCGATAGCTGCCAACTACTGAGGGAAGGATAGGAGCACAGAGAAAGACCTACCCTGGGGGCACACGCAGAAAGGTTCTGCTGAAGTTGAGGGTGGAGCATCACTCAGAAAAAAGCCTTCTGTTCCTCTGGCCCCCATTCCAAGTGCACATCCACCCCAAGAGGTACGTCAAGGCTGCGGTCCATGAAGAAGAACCACAGCAACAAGCAAACTCAACTCAACTTCTAGCCAGACTGGCTGCGTCCCTTACAATAGCAATCTGATAGAAGAGGCACGCCATTTCCAGCTGTGAATACTGTTTCATCAGTTTCTCCTAGTCTACACGTGATGTCTGCTGGTCAGTCAAAAATGATGAGACATGGGGCGCCTGGGTGGCGCAGTCGGTTAAGCGTCCGGCTTCAGCCAGGTCACGATCTCGCGGTCCGTGAGTTCGAGCCCCGCGTCGGGCTCTGGGCTGATGGCTCAGAGCCTGGAGCCTGTTTCCGATTCTGTGTCTCCCTCTCTCTCTGCCCCTCCCCCGTTCATGCTCTGTCTCTCTCTGTCCCAAAAATAAATAAACGTTGAAAAAAAAAAATTAAAAAAAAAAAAAGAAGCTTTAATTAAAAAAAAAAAATGATGAGACAAAAAGGCAAGGAGAAGAGAAAACCTAGTGTCAGGAGACAAAGCAATCAACAAAATCAGGTTCAAAGAAGGCCCAGGGGCGCCTGGGTGGCTCAGTTGGTTAAGCATATGACTTCGGCTCAGGTCATGATCTCACGGTTCGTGCTGACAGCTCAGGGTCCGGACCCTGCTTTGGATTCTCTGTCTCCCTCTCTCTCTCCCCCTCCTCGCCTCACACTTTGTCTCTCTGTCTCTCTCAAAAATAAATATACAGTAAAAAAAAAAAATTTTTTTAAAGATGACCCAGATCTTGGAACTATCAGATGAGGACATTAAAATAACTATAATTACAATGTTAAAGCATCTAGAGAAGTGAACAACATGGATGATTATAAATAAGGAATTTCAGCAGAAAGATGAGAAATAGATATTAAACAAGAGTCAATGGAAATAGTAGAAATGAAGAAGACAACACCCCAAATGAAGAATTTCTCTGATGACTCATCAGTAGATTCAATATAGCTGAGGAAGACAATTAGTGAATTTGAAGGTAAGACAAAGGAAACTCCCCTAATTGAAACACAGAGAGGAAAAAATAGTTCAAAACTGATGACCAGAACATTCGAGAGATGTGGGAGAGTATCAGTCTAACATATGTGTAACCGGAGTCTCAGGAGGAGAACGGAGAGAGGATGGGGCAAAAGAGATAACGAGAGATAATGGTCAGAGATTAATGAGAGACATCAAACCACACATTTGAGAAGCTCAGTCAAGAGACAGAGAATTCATTGCCAGCAGACCTGCACTGTAAGAACTGCAAACTGAAGTCCTTCAGGAAGAGGGAATATGATACCAGACAGAAACTTATCAGACCTACGTTAAGAAACGAAAGCTCTGGGGAAATGGTATAAGTGAAGATGTCACATGCAAATCTTGCTGTGACAAATTATATCAGGTTTTTTTTTCTTTTTACATGAAAATATATTAAACTTCAAAATATTTGAGGGATGCAACATGTTAGGAGTTCCAAGGACTGTGCTTTTGATGGAAACATTGGGAAAGGTTCTCCAGGGGCATTTGAAGCAAGGTAAATGGGCAGCCATGAATTTCATAATGACTTTTTGGAGAGCTCTTGAGAAACACTATCTTCACAGCTAAGACAAAGCGATTTGGTAGGAGGTGGCCAAAGGCTCCTAAAAACTGCAGTGACTTTGTATTGGTCTCCTATTCATCAGTTACTTGGGTGCTTCAGTCCAAAATCTTTTTTTGTCACTTTCCTAATACTTATTCTCCTAACACTTCCAATGGTTGTATAAACATCTAAAACTGTAGATTAAAATCTTTCTAATCTTAACATAGGCAATTAACTTAAAAATACGTTTATGCTTTATTTAATGTAAACCAATAGAAATGTTACATATCCTAACCAGAATTATACTCTAGATTGTCTAGGCCCATGTCAATCAATTCCGGCCTGAAACTGAATATGGGTTCACCGTATATATACGTGTAGCCAATGGATTCACTGAACTCCATAACGCTTCATGGCATATGTTGTATGTAACTGCTTCTTATATTATATTATATTATATCACATTACATTACATTATATTATATTTTCATATATTTTCATATATATTCATATATATTCATGTATATTCATGTATATTCATGTATATTCATATATTCAGCAGAGGGATGGATCCCACGTTGAGATTGGTGAAGAAGATCTTCAAGCTATTTTCAAGATTTTTAAAAGCCTAAATAAAAGTGTGCCTTGATTCCCTAATAAAGTTGCATGAGCTAACAATCCTTAAGAACCCTTTGGATTTGGTTGGCATTAGATCAATTCAGTGAAATATCACCGGTTGTCTAGGTTGATCAGATATGCAAGCTAAGAGTAATGTGCTAAATGAATAAGTAAGGGGAGACAAAGAACTTTAATAAGTTCAAGGGTTTTTAATTTTTTAATTTTATTTTAAAAATGTTTTCTAATGTTTATTTTTGAGACAGAGAGAGAGAGACAGAGCACAAGTGGGGGAGGAGCAGAGAGAGGGAGACAGAATCCAAAACAGGCTCCGGGCTGTCAGCACAGAGCCTCATGCAGGGCTTGAACTCACAAACTGTGAGATCGTGACCTAGCCGAAGTTGGATGCTCAACCAACTGAGCCACCCAGGTGCCCCAGTTTGGGGCTTTTTTAACGAACAAGCAGAGACTACAGGAAAAGAAAACAAAGGGATATTAAATAATAAAGAAAAGTTTAAATACCATCTTCCATGAAATCATATGGCTTAAGAAAAAAAAAAAATTGATGCGTTGGAAAATTATCCCCAGGGTGTGAGGACAAAGCTGGGATCTGGGGGAGATCTGGCCTGAAGAGCTCAGGGCTGGAGAAACTGACAAGTTAGCAGAGTTAGATCCAAAGAGGGTGGCCAATAGTCCAATGTCAGTGTCCGTGGGGGTGCAGCTACCTCAGGCTTGACTCTGGCCGGCAGCCACACTGAAGCAGTCCGATAGCACTGAGTTCTATGACAGCATTCGTGGCACCAATCAGCAGCATGGGTACGTACAATAATGGCAGGTAGGATGACTGACAGCGTATCAAATGTTCGGTCTTCTGGGGGTAAGCCCCAAGTCTGGGCAGCACCAGGACTCTGGCTAAATGACCTGGTGTTCAAGACTGGCCTCAACCGCCAGCGGGAACTGGAGAGAAACCCACAGCTGACATCCAAGCAAATGGAATAAAGCAGCACCATGCAGCGAGGGGCAAGATGGCTGCCTTATGGGCTCCTGAATGTCAAGATGACACTTCTTCTGTTACCACCAAGGTGACATTATGGGACCTAGCAACTGCCCCTGGCCGCACGTGCCTAGGGGAGTAGAGATATCGACACAAATCTCAAATCTATCTTTTCCTGATTCCCACAGCAACATCTTGGGTCCTTAATTAAGCTATTCTAAAATATCATAAGCCCTACAAAGAAAATACTATCATTGGTCCCCCCCAAAATAAACGAAAAGGCAAGGCAAATCCATTATGCGATTCTTAACAAAAAGCCTTTTTCATTCCTGCCACGAATAATGACTATTATTTTCTGTTCCAAATGTCCTGAAAGTATGTATTTAATTTACCATCGAACTACTCAGAATAAGACGATGTAGAAAGTAAAAGCCACCTTTCGGTGGAACTCTGAATATGATCTCGCTCAGCTTGCCAACTTCGGTCTCGGAGAGCAGAATCCAAAGATGAATTCATTTTAGCGGCCCGTGAGAAATTTGATTTTGAAATAAAAAAGGTGTAGTGTATGACTTCTGTAATCTTCTCCTTTTAAAGTTATATTATGAGAGAAAGATCTGGTACAATGAGGCAAATTCTCTTGGGTCAACCTAATCTACCCAAATACGGGGACTATTGCTTGACAAGCCTCTGAAGAGCACGCACATGCGCAGAATCACCCCAGCTCTGCCTTAACACCGCCGCCCAGGCGGCCAGATCCACAGTGAGCAAAATGCAGGCCTTCCTGCCTTGCTGGGCGGAACCGCTCTAGCAAAGGAAGCCAAAGGGGAAAAGAATGAAATAATGAAACAATAAACAGATGAGATTATTTTTGTCTTCCCTGAGGATGTTTATTTTAAACTTCATGCGTGGGGCGCCTAGGTGGCTCAGTCGGTTACTTCGGCTTAGGTCATGACCTCGCGGCACCTGAGTTCGAGCCCCGCAGTCGGGTTCTGTGCTGAGAGAGCTCAGAGCCCGGAGCCTGCTTCAGATTCTGTCTCCCTCTCTCTCTCTCTCTCTCTGCACCTCCCCCGCTCACACACTGTCCCCCTCTTTCTCTGTCTCTCTCTCTCTCAAATATAAATAAACATTAAAAAAATTAATTAAACTTCATGCGCAATTTAATCAAATAAAAGAGTGGCATGAGAGAGCAATGGTCAATTTCAGAAAGATTTTTCCCTCACCTACCTGGCCTATAATACTATATAACAATCATTCTCTACCCTATAATAATATTTTTTTAGCAAATTAACCAGCGTGCAGGGTGCATATGGTCATAATTTGCAAAACCGTTGCAAAAACTATTTTACCCCACAATGTCTAAATGGGAAAAGAAAAACGTTCTAGACTTTTTGTTGAAGTCCTTTGTGCGGTACAAATTGCTGTGTATTGAGTGAACTTTAAGAATGGGAACAGGATTGACTTTGTCCGTGTCCCATTTCCCACACACAAGGTCCTGATGCTTTCTGCGGATCGGAGCACACACCATATGTTCCATGAGCACAGACCAGGTTAGCCCGTGGAAGCTTAGAAGTCTTCCAGGGAATCATTGACTGGGTGCAACCTTAATTAACTAATTACCCGGGGGGAGGGAGGGGGGCGGCAGGGAAGGGGGGGGGCAGGCAAAAACCCTGGGAAGCCAATCTAACCTTGTTATGTGAAACCTGAGTATTTGCAATGTTTTACAGATATCAAAAACTAAACTTTACACAAAACCCTGTCCAAATACAAATTTGATATTGGGAAATCTTTCATAAATAGAAATCAAACAGCAATGTTCGTATCATGCTTTTCAGACTGGCTAAACACTCAGTTTATCACTGTGTCCTCCTCTGTGTGAAGCATGTGCACTGTTCCCACCGAATGACACAGATTTCAAAAAAATAAGTATGATTAATTAGATAAGATAAGTGACTGATGTAAAAAGTTCCTTCAGCAAGCTCTCTCTTTGGGCTTTTCCATGCGGTAAATGTTACAAAACCCTTTAGAGGCGAGTTTTAAGAAATCCAGCTGGATGGGCTTCTTTTTCATTTTTTAATTTCAAACAATTTTCGTTCCCTTTTGAAAATTTTAAGGAGTCCGGTCTAATAAAATATTTAAAAGAGAAAAAGAGGGAAATTATAACCGGTGTGCATGATACGTAAAGTTAATCTCAAGTGGAGAATATACCACGTGGAAAGGTGATATAAAGGAGCACTTGCAATAAAAATATTAACAACAGAAGTGCATGTAATAGAAGTACTGGTGAACTAGAAAAATATATTTCACTTTACAATCCAGCCAATTCATACAAATATATAAACACTAGCTTACATCATCTCCTCCCATCCCCCGCTCCGGTCTCCTTTTTACTTGCTGTTTAAACATTAACTTCTGAGTCTCTCCAGCTGACAAGGCACACAGTTAGGCTTTGGCCACATCAAAACAACAATCATTCTAGTCAGAAGGAAAGACTGTGACCCTAACAGAACATCTCATTGAATGATACCTCTGTGAGATCCTGTCTGCCTTTGTCTCTCCTTTACAGTGTATTTTCTATGGGTGAGACCAAGTGGTTGTTTCTGCCCCTCATGGCTATGACCTTGAGGTCATATTTCTATGACCTCCCAATTTCTATCTGTAAACTGAGCACACTGGAGTTTCTAATCTGCACTTGCAGGACTTAGTTAGGGCCTTGGGCTTGCTGCAGGGATGGGGCAGCTCTCCCAGGGGCTGTGATCGTGAGATTAGAGACTCGGTTGCTCTGTCCCAGTCACCGACCTTGCTCTGCAGTCCTGCCATCTGCTCAGAGCCTCAGACCCGGACTCTCCTCAGCCACCATCGCCAAGGGGACTGACACCATCATGGCGTTGATGGCGCCTTCTGAAACAGGACACTGCCTCGGCCATAGGCTCCCTAAATCCCAGGTTTGGGCTACAATCCCTCCATCCAGTCTGGCTGCTCTATCCATTCGGGTCGGCCAGCCCCACTGCACACTCACACCAGGGGGTGGGTTTTTCATTTTGTTTTTTGCACACACACACACACACACACACAACCCCCAAAATCAAAACAAAACAAAATCAAAACACATACAAACAAATAAAGCAAACAAAAAACCAAAAACTTCCCAAGAACTGGATGCTAAACATCTCACTTCTAGAACCCAGGCGCTGGTCAGCCCTGCACCAAATGTCCCCCCAAATGTGATTCTCCTCCTTCGGAAATTACACTGCTTTCCAGTTGTGCACACTTCCTAACTTTGTGCACAGTGGCGGTGCTTTCAGAGGAGAGTATCTGTCTCAGCTCCGGGGGGGAGTGACTCTTTCCCTCCACCTGCATGCTTACTCCTCTGCTCGGGAGGAACAGGGAGCCATCTGGCTGGTGAGTCGGGCACGAGAGGCCTGCACCTCTGCATTTAGAATATGGATGAGCCCCGAGGGCAAGAATCAGCTTTGCTCCTCCGGGTCCCAAGCGTTCGGGAAGCAGATTCTGCCCCCCGTGGGGGAAGGAGGAAGAGCAGGGGAACGCGCAGAAAGGAGAGTTTGGGAAATGCTGCGCGTTGCCTGTGCGTATCGCCAACCGGCTTCTAAGCTTTCTAAAAACTCCAACGGAAAAAGAGTTTTGACTAGGCATACCATTCACAGTGCCCCCGGGCTGGGTCACTGCTGGGAGAATTACGATCCCCATGACTCACAGCAGAAAGGTCCCTTCAGGATCATAGGAAGGTGGGGCTCCTGAGATGCAGGGAGGAGTGTCTCCTCAGTGCCCGCACAAGAAGCCGACAGGGTGGGTTGCACATCACAAAGCTACTTCCTAACATGGTCTCTTGTACGGACCAGCAGTACCGCGGCAGGCCCGGTAAAAGCAACTCTGATTGGTGCCGGTCTAGCGGATTAGGACAGGAAGAGTGTATATTTCATGCGTGCCTGTCCCTGACGGTGTGAGTTAATCCAGCTGTCAATTTAGAATACTATGAGCGAATAGGGGCGCCCGGGGGGCTCAGTCGGTTGAGCGTCCGACTTCGGCTCAGGTCGTGATCTAGCAGTCCGGGGCTTCGAGCCCCGAGTCCGGCTCTGCACCCACAGCTCAGAGCCTGGAGCCTGCTTGGGATTCTGTGTCTCCCCCCCCCCTCTCTGCCCCTCCCCCGCTTGCGCTCTGCCTCTCAAAAATAAACAAACATTAATTAGAATACTATGAACAAATGGACTGTGTAGCCTGCATGCCCTGAAAATTCAGGGAATTTTCAGTAAGCTTTTGACAGATATCGGGCAGTAATGAGTTAGAAATTATACCCCATAGAACGTGCTTTGGACATGACTTTTCTATCCTGCTAATTTAATAGAGACCCACTAAGCCTTAGTGACGAAGCTAATAAACCACCAACCAGGGGACAAGGGTGTCATCCTCTTGGGCAGTCAAGGGGCCCAACAAGGACACCTTGGTGCACAGAAGAGTAGACAGAGCCCTGCCCAGCTGCACGCACAGAGAGTAGGGGACCTGGCGGGTGAGACCGGCTGCCTTGCTGATGCTGGCCGTGAGGTCGCAATAGTGCCCGCAGAACGGCGGCCCTTTGTGGACCAAGGCGTCATGGCGTGTGGTCATATGAGAAGTTCTTACCACAGGCTGTTCTTCCTTGGCAGATTTCTTCGGAGTCTTAACTTTCTTGGTCTTAACAGGCGCTAAACTGGAGGAGGGCGAGCGTGCCCTTGAAATGGTTCCAGGCCTGGATGGAATCCTGGGTTGTGAGGACCACAGAGACAAAGAGGTTTCTTTCTCCTTGAGGGCTCTCCAGCTCTGGCACACAAAAACAACCAACTTTGTTATTCTCACTTCACGCCTCCGATTCACGTCTCTTTCTTTTCCTCCCTTGAGCGGGCATTTCAGGCTAAAGTGTTCAGTCCCAAAGGGCATGGATCTGTTCCTTTTCCCCGGTCCCACACTCCCCGTTGGCCTGATTTAATTTGCAGGCTGGGTCTGTTTTTCCACTCCTCCCGCTGATGCTGCTGTACTGAGAAAAACATACCAACAAATTCAATGTTTCCTGGCAGCAGCTGGAAAGGCGGGGGTGGGGTGAGGAGTGGGGTGCAGTGACAGCTTGTATTGGATTTGTAGGGAGCTCGGGGAAGAGAAGGCAGGAGGGAAGGGACAGGAGTCTGAAGAGACAGGGCACGAGCAGGGGAGGGGCAGAGAGAGAGGGAGGCACAGAGCCAGAAGCAGGCTCCAGGCTCCGAGCTGTCAGCACAGAGCGGGGCCCGAACTCACGGACCGCGAGATCATGACCCGAGCCAAAGTTGGAAGCCCGACCGACTGAGCCGCCCAGGCGCCCCCAGGCTTGCCTTCTTGTCAGCTTACACTCCTCTCACTGATCTCAGCCTTCCGGCTGCTGGTTTCCCACCCACGCTTTTTTTTTTTTTTTTAAGTTTATTTATTTATTTTGAGAGAGAGAAAGCACAAGTGAAGGAGGGGAGAGAGAGAGAGGGAGACACAGATTCCCAAGCAGGCTCCACACGGTCAGCGTGGAGCCCGACGCGGGGCTCGAACCCACGAACCATGAGATCATGCCCTGAGCCAAAGTCAGACACTTAACCGACTGAGCCACCCAGACACTCCCACCATACACACTTTTAAGCATTTTCTCCTTCAGACTCAGATCTTGGAAAGTGAAAAGTCTCGGTGCGGTATGCAGGCATTCTTCCACCCAGATGACAAAATGAGACACGCACAGAATAAAAGACAAAAAAAGAACTCAAAGTTAAACGCAAACCTTGACACTTAGGCTCTCGATCCTCTTCCTTGTTTCCATGTCCTCCTTCTGTTTATTAATCTGTGAAATGGAAGGCCCGTATCATCTGTTATCATTTGCAAAGATTCAAAAGAATTTTCTAGAAAACTTCCTCAAGCAATGAAAGAATAGAATTGTAAACCCCTTGACTGCTAAAACTATGATGAGGATGTAAGGTTATAATGCTGAATATGAATTAGAAGATAAATTTGTACCCAGAAAAAAAACACTTAAAAGAGGTGAACAGAAAGAAATAAAATTGTAAATGTTTAAAGTCATTAGCATTTGTTCATTGCTTTAAGCATAATAGAGACTATAGAGAAATATATATTGTTTGCTTTTGTGGTAATAATTTGTTTCATATATTATTACGATAGCTATAAATCCCAGGTCTTATAAAATTTGCAAAGAAATTTCAGATAATTCAATAGCCAGACTTCAATCATATAATGATGAAATTTTGATTTAAAGAATCAATTCTAGGTTCCAGGCATAAAAGGCTTTTTATCATATGTATCATTGAGATATAACTGACATATATAATGCTTTATTAGTTTCGGGTCTGCAACGTAATAATTCAAAATTTGCTTCTATTACAACATGGTCACCACAATAAGTGTAGTTAAAACATCCGTCACCACACAGTTACATTTTTTTTCTTCTGGCGAGAACATTTAGGATTTACTCTCTTAGCAACTTTCAAATATACTATACAGTCTTATTAACTATAGTCACCATGTTGCATGTGATGCTCCTATGATCTCTTTTTATCTCATAACTGGAAATTTGTCCTTTTTGACCACCTTCACCCATTTCACTCACGTCCCACCCTACCCTCTGGCATTTCTAAGTTCATTTTCTCAGGTTTGTTTTTAGATTCCACCTATAAGTAAGGGGATACAGTCTTCCTCTGTCTTTCTCTGATTCACATCCCTTTGTATAATTTCCTTCAGATCCATCTGTGTTGTTGCAAGGGGCAAATAATATATCATTAATGCATGCGTCAATCATATTAAGCTTTTTTCATATTAATTTACGAGTAATGCCAGTGATTTAAAAAAAATTTTTTTTAACATTTATTTATTGTTGAGAGACAGAGCATGAGCAGGGGAGGAGCAGAGAGAGAGGGAGACACAGAATCCGAAGCAGGTTCCAGGCTCTGAGCTGTCGGCACAGAGCCCGACGTGAGGCTCGAACCCACGGACCGCGAGATCGTGACCCGAGCTGAAGTCAGACACTTAACCGACTGAGCCACCCAGGTGCCCCAATGCCAGTGATTCTAATTCTGGCTAATCTTATGAAAAATGAGAAATACCTCTAGCCATTCATCTCACTAGCGTCTCACCGACTACAATGGATTTTCAAAAGTAGTTGTCACCTACAGATAGAGCAGAATTCAACCGAAGACAGGTCTGTGTCATGAACTCTTGAGGTCTGGGAGGATGGTAACTGGTGTCCATGGAGCGCTGCATTTGGGGAGAACTGGGCAGGTGTGCTGAGATCAAGGAGAACACACAAAGCTTGGATTTTATTTCAAACGCAGGAGGGCACCACCGAATGACTTTAAGTGTGTGGGGGTGTA
Source organism: Prionailurus viverrinus (assembly GCF_022837055.1). NCBI lineage: Eukaryota > Metazoa > Chordata > Mammalia > Carnivora > Felidae > Prionailurus > Prionailurus viverrinus. The sequence continues at coordinate 18,644,954 of NC_062567.1, forward strand.
TGTGTGTGACATGATAATATTCACATTATGAAGGCGTAATTAGGTGGGGGCTACACTTCTGGTCACGGCTGAGTAACTGCCGTAAAACCAACCCTCCTGCAGATGACAACTATAAACTCTGGAGAAAAGTATACAAAAGCAATTACTTGAAGACAATGGCTTTAAACTTGAGAGCAGTGCCCGGTCTGGCTGGCGGGGGGAGTAACTAAAACCGAGGGGAAACCCTCAGCCTTTCGGGATTGCTGAGGACACAGTTCAGGACAGCCATAGCCAACGAAAGTCCCAAGGCAAGGAGACCCCGAGGAAAGTCAGACTGCACGGCCCCAAACCGTGTGCGTAAATTTCGCCTAATCTCCAGCTGATGCCTGGGCGATGCCTGCAGCGAAGGGAAGCTTTGAAGATGGAATTAGGATTGGTGGCCATGTCGCCACCCACCGCCTGCAACACGCGGCTTGCAGTTTGATTGCAACCAAGTTCATTGCCTGCTTTTCAAAATTTATTTATTTATTTATTTTTCTGAGACAGAGCGTAAGCAGAGGAGGGGCAGAGAGGGGGACAGAGGATCCCAAGAGGGCTCTGCGCTGACAGCAGCGAGCCCGATGCGGGGCCCCAACTCACAAACTGTGAGATCATGACCTGAGCCGAAGCTGGACGCTCAACCGAGTGAGCCACTCATTGCTTGATTCTTAAAAATGACATAGAGGGGCGCCTGGGTGGCGCAGTCGGTTAAGCGTCTGAGTTCGGCCAGGTCACGATCTCGCGGTCCGTGAGTTCGAGTCCCGCGTCGGGCTCTGGGCTGATGGCTTGGAGCCTGTTTCCGATTCTGTGTCTCCCTCTCTGTCCGCCCCTCCCCCGTTCATGTTCTGTCTCTCTCTGTCCCAAAAATAAATAAAAACGTTGAAAAAAAAAATTAAAAAAAAAAAAAAGAAAAAAAAATGACATAGAACATTCGTAATGTCCTTACAATCCCCAAATGCGCCACACAACAAGGGTGTGTGGTTGATCTATTTTCAAGGAAAAGCCTGTTAACAGACTGACACTTGGACGGTAGCTGAATAATAGTGGGATGACGTCTCTGAAGTGCTAAAAGAATGAAAGAGAACCCCACACTGTCGACTCGGGATTCTGTGCTGAGAGAAAGTATCTTTCAAGGTCGAAGGTGAAAGAGGGGCACCTGGGCGGCTCAGTCACTTGTGTGTTGGGCTTCAGCACAGGTCATGATCTCCTGGTTCGTGGGCTCGAGCCCCACGTTGGGCTCTGTGTTGACAGCTCAGAGCCTGGAGCCTGCTTCCGATTCCGTGTGTGTGTCTCTTTGCCCCTCCCCCTCTGTCGCTCACCCTCTGTCTCTCTCTCTCTCTCTCTCAACAATAAACATTAACAAAAACAAAAAAACAGAGGGACAGCGGCACCACCGCGGTCCTGATCTATGAGAAACGCTAAAGGAATCTCCTCGGACCGAAGAAAATCGATCCCAGGGACAGCCTCCAATCTTTAGGAAGGAATGCAGAGCATCAGAAATGGTGACTAGGTAAGAGTATTCTGTTTTCATTTCTTTCAAATACATACAACTGTTTAAAGCAAAACTTGTAAGAAAATAAAATAAGAAAGCAAAAATTATAGGGGCACCTGGCTGGCTCAGTAGGTAGAATGTTCCGACTGCTGACTGTGAATTCAAGCCCCTTGTTGGGTATACAGATCACATAAACACACAAATAAAACTTTAAAAAAGTAAGGCAAAAATTGTAATTGTGATGTAAATAGAATACATAGAACAACTTTCACTTGAAGAATGGAGAAATAAATCTATATAAACAAACCTACGTATTTCAGGTGTACTATATGTTACACGAAACGGCCCTAAATTAACTCTAAGCCAAACGGCAACAAGTTAAGGATGTAAATTATAATTGCTACAGTAACCACTGAAAGATAGGCAAAAAGCCAAAATGATAACAGATAAATTAAAATGGGATTCTAAAACATATTAAAATAAAGTAAAAATCAATCAATCAATAAAGGAACAGAGGAAAAATGACAATGCAAAACGCAGAGGGCACATGTAGAAAACAAGTGATAAAATGGTAGACCTAAATCCACCCCTATCAATAATCACATTGAATGTTGATAGACTAAGCAATCTGGTTAAAATGCTGAAATGGCTGGAATATGGAAAAAAATCAAGAACCAATTTTTTCTGTCTATTACATAAGCACTTTAAATATAAATACACAAAGAGGTTGGAATACCACCCATCAACTTGGCAGAAGATAAATCATTTTCAGGTATATATGGTACAGTCCCATGATAGACTCTGTGCTTTTTGGCATTGAAAGAACTGCCAACAGACTGATAAAAATTCAAATCATACAGAGAAGGTTCTCTGATCACAATGGAATTAAACTAGAAATCAATAACAAAAAATATAAACAACACAGTTCTAAATCACAAAGGAAATCAGAAATTAGAAAATTTTCCACACTGAGTAATAATGCAGGATATCAAAACGTGTGGAAAGCTGCTCAGAGGTAAATTAATCGCTTTAAATGCTCATATTAAAAATAATAAAAAGCCCGAGATCAATTACCTAAAGTTCCACCCTGGGAAGGTCAAAAGAGAAGAGCGGGGGCGCCAGGGTGGCTCAGTCAGCTAAGCATCCAACTCTTCATCTAGGCTCAGGTCATGATCTCACTGTTCATGAGATCAAGCTCCTCCCTGGACCCTGGCTGATAGTGTGGAGCCTGCTTGGGATTCTCTCTCTTCCTCTCTCTCTGCCCCTCTCCCACTTGCATGCTCGCTCTCTCTCTCTCTTTCAAAAATAAATAAATAAACTTAAAAGAAAAAGCAAGAGCGAGGTGCCTGGTTGGCTCAGTGTGCTGGGTGTTTAACTTCAGCTCACGTCATGATCTCGAGGTTCACAAGCTTGAGTCCCTCATCAGGCTCTGTGCTGGCAGCTCGGAGCCTGGAGCCTGCTTTGGATTCTGTCTCCCTCTCTCTCTGCTCCTCCCTCACTTGTGCTCTGTCTCTCTCTCTCAATAATAAATAGTTTTTTTTTAATTTGAAACAAGAAGAGCAAAGTAAACAAAAAGGAAATAGAGTTGGAAAAAGGACAGAGGTCAGAGCGGATATCAATGAAATAAAAAGAAAAAAATAGAGAAGTTAGAGCCAAAATTAATTTCTTGAAATGATCAGCAAAATTGATAAACCCCCATTGGGCTGATCAAAAACATAATTTACTAATATCAGGAATGAAACAGGATTCATTATTTCAGATCCTATAGATATTAGAAGGATAATGAGAGAATGTTATGGAAAACCTCCTACCAACAAATACGTAATTAAATGAAGTGAACAAATTGAATCACACAACATAACAAAACAGAAAAGGAAATAAAAAACGTGAATAGCTGTAAGCTATTCAAGAACATGAAACCGTTATCAACAACTTTTACATAAAGAAAACTCTAGGCTCAGACAGTTTCACTGGTGAATTCTATCAAACATTTAAGAAAGAAATGACAAATCTTTACTAACACCGCCAAAATTGTTTTCAGAAGACAGAGAAGACATATTTCTAAATTCCTTTTATGAAGGCTGCATAACTGTAACTCAAAACACACACCCAGAGAAAGAAAGAAAATTTAGAGACCAATGTCCCTTATGAGCATAGATTCAGAGTCCTCAGCAAATTGAATGCAGTAGCATATAAAAGGTCTAAAACGTCATGACAAAGAGGGGTTTATCTCAGGAATGCAAAATCGCTTCAACGTTCAAAAACCCAGGTATTTCGCCACATTACAGTACAAGGGAAAAAATATATCATCATTTCAATAGCTGCGGAAAAAAGCATTGGACAAAATTCAACAGCCATTCATGAAAGAAACTCTCAGAAACCGAGGAATAAAAGGGAACTTCCTCAACCTGACAAATGGCTGCCATAAAAACCTTATGGCTAAATCATACTTAATGATGACACAATAAAGTATGCCCTAAGCCTGGGAATGAGACAAGAATGCTTCTTCTCACCACTGTTACACAACACTCTATTGCAAGTCCTAGCCATTGTCATAAAAGGTAGAAAGATCAGAAACAAATAAATAAAACTGTCTCCGTTTACAGAAGACCTGATTGCTTATATCAAGAATCTGCAGATTGTTTACATTTGAAGAAATCTATGAAATTATTATTGTAACAATCAAGTGAATCTAACAAGGTGCAGAATACAAAGTTCATATAAAATAAGTTGTATTTTTATAGACCAGTACTAAACAAGTGGAAATAAAACCTAAAACCAATTCCATTTCCAAGTGTATTAAAAACGGTAAGATACTACGGAATAAACTTAACAAAAGGTGTGCAAAACCCCCTACACTGAAATTGACAACATACTGCTGACAAAATTAGAGAGGGCCTAAATAAATGGACATATGGAAACAAAAATTAAAAATGCAACGCAATTTGCAACTGCGCCAAAGGAAACATAAGTAGATATAAATCTAACCATGCATACATTCTGTATGCTGATAATTATAAAATGCTGATGAAAAAACTCAAAGACTCAAGTAAATAAAAAGACATACTGTGTTCACGGATTAGACAACTCAATGTACTACCTAATGTCAATTCTCCCCCAAATTGATCTCTAGCTTAATGCATTTCTATCAAAATCCCAGGTAGGTTTTTTGCTGACATAGACAATTTTATCCTAGAGGTAAGGCCCTAGAACAGCTAAAATGATCTTGAAAAAGAAGAATAAATTAGAAGGACTCACTTTGCCTGATATTAAGACTTATTATATAGCTGCAGTAATCAAAGATCTGTGGTACTCGTAGAGGACTAGACCCATAAATCAATGGAACTGAACAGTAAATCCAGAGATAGAGCCACGCAAATATTTTCACTGATTTTTGACAGAAGTGCAACACCAGTTCCTTGGAAGAAGAATAGCCTTTTCAACATTTAGGGCAGGAGCAATCGGACATCGGTAGCCACCAAAAATGAACCTCATGTAAACCTTACATCTTACACAAAGAGTAACGCAAAATGGATCATAGACCGAAATGTAAAATATAAAACCATAAACTTTTAGGGAAAAAAAAAAGTAAGAGAAAATCTTTGGGATCTAGGGCTAAGCAAAGAGTTCTTGGACATGATACCAAAAGCACAATTCATGAAAGGAAAGATTGATAAATTGGACTCTGTCCTACCTGAATATACTCAGGCTGGTATGACAAAATACCACAGATTGGGTGGCCTAAAGAGCAAACATTTATTTGTCTCGGTTCTGGAGGCTGGGAAGTTCAAGGTCAAGATGCCAGCAGATTTGGTGGTTAGTGAGAGCCTGCTTCCTGGACTACAGACTGCGGTTTTCTCCCAGTAGGCTCACTTGGCCTTCCATCAGTGTGTGCACGTGAAGTGAAGTGTTGGGTGGGTGGGGAAGGAGTCAGAGACAGAGAGATCAAGAGAGTTCGAGAGAGATCGAGAGTTCGAGAGAGATCGAGAGATCAAGAGAGAGAGAGAGATCGAGAGAGAGAGAGAGAGAGAGAGAGAGAGGGAGAGAGAGAGAGCGCACTATTATCATTATTATTTACTTCCTTTCTGGTTGATTTGGGTTTATTTTGCTCCTCTGTTTCTAATTTCTTGCAGTAGACGCTTCAGTTCTTGATTTGAGACCCTCCTCTTCTCTACTGTAAGCATTTAGAACTATATTTCCTTCTCAGCACTGCTTTAGCTGTGTCTCATATATTTGATACGTTTTATTTTTCATTCTGTTTTTTGTACTTAAAATTGTATTTCGGGGCGCGTGGATGGCTCAGCCAGTTAAGCATGCAACTCTTGATTTCAGCTCAGATCATAATCTCACAGTTCGTGAGTTTGAGCCCTGCAGCAGGCTCTGCACTGACAGAGTGAGCTCACTGACTCTCTCTCAAAATAAATGAACTAAAAATAAAAAACGTTTTTTAATTGTAGTCTTCCTCTATTCCCAGTTGGCTGAAAGTTTTCATCATAGTGTATGTTGGACTTTCTCACACGTTTTTTCCTACATCTCTCTGCCCTTTGGCTCCGATATTTTATATTTTTCCTATATACAAAATCCTCTCCTATACCTTATTCTAGAAATTCTGTGGTTTTAGCTATTACATTTAGGGTTGTGATAGATTTGAGTTAATTTTTATGTGAGGTGTGAGGTAAGAGTTGAGGTTCATTTTTTGTTTATAGCTATCCAGGTGTTCCAATACCCTTTGTTGAAAGAAATATCCTTTCCCACTTGGATTGTCTGGGCACAGATGTCAGAAATCGATTCACCACACGTGACCCGCTGACTCTATTTCTGGGCTCTTTATTCTATTCCATCCACCTATATGCTTATCCTTATGCCAATATCATTGTACCTTGACTACCGTGTCTTTAGAATAAGTCTTGAAAGCAGGTTGTATGAGTCTTTTAGCTTCGTTCTTTCCCCAAATCGTTTCAGCTATTCAGTGTCCATTGCATTTCCACATACATTTTAGAGGAGACGGTTGATTAATAATAATTTTAAAAAAGCCTGCTGGCATTTTGATTGGGATTGTGTTGAATCTATAAAACAATCTGGCGATAACCGAAAGCTTACAATATGCATTGTGCCAATCATGAATATGGTATGTTTTTCCATCTGTTTAAGTCTTAATTTCTCTCCGTAGTGCTTTGTATGGCTTTGTACATGTTTTGTCAAATTTATCCATAAGCGTTTCCTATTTTTATGCTATTATAAGTTTGGTGGGTTGTTTTCATTTCAATTTTTGATTATTTATTGCTTGTAGACAGCACTACACTATTTTTATATCTTGATCTTCGTAACCTTGCTAAATTCACTTATTAATTCTAGTAGCTTTTTGGTAAATTCTTTAGGATTTCTTATAGAGACGATCATGCCATCTAGGAATAAAACTTCTTCCTTTCCAATCTGGATACTATTTATTTCTTTTTCTTACATTATTATACTGGTTAAATCCTAAAATACGATGTTGAATAGAAGTGATAAAAGCAGACATTCTTATCTCATTTTTAAAAATTTTTTTTAATGTTTGTTTATTTTTATTTATTTAAAAAAAAATTTTTTTTTCAATGTTTTTTTTTTTATTTATTTTTGGGACAGAGAGAGACAGAGCATGAACGGGGGAGGGGCAGAGAGAGAGGGAGACACAGAATCGGAAACAGGCTCCAGGCTCCGAGCCATCAGCCCAGAGCCCGATGCGGGGCTCGAACTCACGGCCCACGAGATCGTGACCTGGCTGAAGTCGGACGCCTAACCGACTGCGCCACCCAGGCGCCCCTTAATGTTTGTTTATTTTTGAGACAGAGAGAGACAGAGTGTGAGTGGGGAAGGGGCAGAGAGAGAAGGAGACCCAGAATCCAAAGCAGGCTCCAGGCTCTGAGCTGTTAGCACAGAGCCCGACGCGGGACTCGAGCTCATGAACTGTGAGATCACGACCTGAGCTGAAGTCGGACCCCCAACCGACTGAGCCACCCAGGCGCCCCTCTTGTCTCATTTCTGATCTCAGTTTCAGTCTTTTCCCATGAAACGTAACAACGGTTGTCTAAGTGTTTTGTAGATACCCATCAGCAGCTCTATTCCCATTTTATTGAGAGTTTCTATCACAGATGTACATTGGACTTTCTCAAATTCGTTTTCTACCTTTATCTGTCCTCTGGCTCTCACATTTTACATTTTTTCCCATATGCAAAACACATTCATCCCCACCCAAGGCCTCCCCCAAATCCCATCCTGTAATGGTGTCATCTGGAAGCCCGGATGTCATTGTCTAAATCTGGTCCAGGTGCAGATAGTCTATCTTGATCCAAAGATCCAGGAACCAAAAAGACAAGTTATCCAGTCCCCATAGCCAACCTACCATAGTGGGAGACAGGCTAACCACGAGACCCCCTCTCCTACCCAAAAAGGAAAGAATGGAAGGCATATAACAATGACTGATATAGCACTTTTGTTTCTCACACACGTTCCTTATTTCCTGCCGACTTAGTTTTGGTTCACATTCGCCCTGCAGAAAAGGTCATTGGTTCTTAGCCTCACGTGGGAGATTACTACCACCTCTTCACACACACACACACACACACACACACACACACACACACTAGCACGCCCAGCCCTGTGGCTTCTGTTTCGGGTTTGTACAGGCTGGTGAGTGCCCTAAAGGGACACTTAGTCTGGAGTGCTAAGTTCTCCCTTGACATTTGATTTGACCTGGCATTCCCTCTCTTGTCAAGCCTTTGGTGCTTTATTTATAAAGATGTTTATAATACTTTATCTAAAATTTTTGTTTTCTTTTCTCTGGGAGTTGGTGCGAATGCCTAGCTTATTTGATAGTTCCCCCCACCAATCAACACAGTGTGTGTAAGTTTGGGCTCTCTTTCCCAACAAGTTTGAATTTTCCTTCCAAATACTCTTAATATGTTGGAGTTGATACGCAGAATCACGTCTGTTCTCAGGAGGAGCTCTCAGGTCTCTAGCCATCAGGGGAACCCCCCATCCTGGTTTGCCTAAGGCTGAGGGGTTTCTGGATACAGGACTCTCTGCACTAAGCCTGGGGAAACTCTGGTCAAACCAGGATAAGTGGGTCACCCTCTCAACGATGACCCCTTCTTCAGTAAGTGTAGGTGTGAATAATCCACCTCTCTTTTCTCGGAGGAGGAAAGGAACCACCACAGTCTCCAGTGGGAAAAATGAAACCCATAGCCCAGCAGCTACTTATCTGTCCTCCACCTGACCAGTAGATGGCTCAGCTGGACCCAAGTGAGTTCTCTGGGTGACACTGATGGCATTGGTGCCACTTCCCTGAGCTCACGTCTCGGTGATCGTACCGGGGCATTTCCCTGGCCGGAAGCTCCCGCTACAACAAAGTGCACTGGATGGTCCCAGTGCCCTTTCCGACTTCCCCAATAAACGTACAAAGTGCTACGGAGCTGGGATTCCTCTCCCGCAGCACTTTCCATGATTCATCCTGCCGACCTAGCCCAAGACCACCTTGTGGTGCAATAAGACAAGATCAAGGGAGAGTGTCCTCTCGTTCATTTTACTCTTGTAAATTGTTATTAATAAACGTTATATATTTATACCACACAAACTAGCGGTACTTATGGCTCTGCCCCTCGCCCAGCATCTAGGATCACAACAGCACAACCCAGCAGCGGGCGTTACCCACCGTGAGCGCTTACTCCAGCTACGACCATATGAGAGATACATGACAATTTCCTCAAATGGAAGTCTGGAGCTTTCTGCCTGCCCTCAGCATGAATGGCTTCTGTTCATTGAAACGTATCAGCGTGACACTCTGACAGGGAGGTGTCAAGGGAGAGAGTCAGGAAATAAGTGAATTCAATAAAAACAAAGGAGAGAGAGGCTCAGGACTAGACCAGAACAAAGACACTTCCCTTAATCACACCTGGCTAAGAGTTTTCCCTTAGTAACCAAGGCTGCAATTTTCAATGTACGGTCCAAGAATCCATGGGGTTCCCAAGATCTTTAGGGCTTTCACAACGTCATTCTTATTTTCATAATAATACTAAGACAATGGTCACCTTTTTTTTTCACTCTCATGGTCTCACCAGTGCCGGGGGGAGTTTTCCAGAGGCTCTGTGATGTTTATCATGACAGAATGAATGTGGAGACAGATATAAGGATTCAGCTGTCTTCCGGTAAGCCAGATGTTAAAGAAATTTGCAAACATGTAAGGCAACACCACCCTTACCAACCTTTCTCGTTTCGGAAAATATTTTCATAAATGATGCTACTTATTTCAGCATGTAAGAGGCTATTATTGTTATTTTTAAATGAATCAAGAAATAATTTGACTCTGTTTTCACTTCACATGCAGCAAATATTAGCCGATAAAACCAATTTGAACCAAATCTCCTTAGGGGACTCAGTAATTTTTCAGAGCAAAAGGGATCTTGAGACCAAACATTTTGAGAAACAGTGGAACAAAACCTATAAATTAAGACTGGAAAGTACACTGTAGTTCGTTGATATAGTGTGTGGCTATGTCACATACATGTATTAACAGTATTACCTGCTTTTTAAAAAACCTTTTTGAATGTTTATTTTTGAGAGCGAGAGCTTGAGTGGGGGAGATGCGGAGAGAGAGACAGAGACAGAGACGGAGAGACAGAGGATCAAAAGGAGGCTCTGCACGGAAGGCACAAAGCGCAATGCGGGGCTCGAACTCATGAACCGAACCCATGAGATCAGGACCCGAGCTGAAGTCTGATGCTCAAAGAACTGAGCCACCCGGGCGCCCCAGTACTACCTGCTTATTAAACTCTGGGTAGTTCAGGTCATAGTATGGGTTAAGTCATTTTCAACTAATCATTTTTTTTAAGTTTATTTGGGAGAGAGAGAGAGGGCGGGGGGGGGAGGGGCAGAGAGAGAGAGGGAGAGAGGGAATCCCAAGCAGGCTCCACGCTGCCAACACAAGGCCCGATTCGGGGCTCCAACTCACGGACTGAGAAATCACGACGTAAGCCGAAATCAAGAGTTGGACGCTCAACTGACTGAGCCACCCAGGTGCCCCACAGCTAGCCACTTTTGAAATTCACTCCTTCACGTACTCATAACAAACGTTTGAGTCTCTATTCTGTGGCAGCCACCATGATAGGCTTCGGACAAGACGCAGCTCCTGCTTTCCGGTAGCTCACCGGATGGAGACAGCAGAGAAGTCAACGGGCCATCTGTACACAGTGCGAGGGGAGCCACGAGAGGGGGACCGTGTGCTATAAAAACCTACATAAACACCTCATCCAGTCTGGGGCAGTAATGGGGCGGGGTTCCCAGAGATGTTATCTGACCTCTGACCTGAGGCATGACTAGGAGTTAACCCAGAGAGGGCGCTTCGGGAAGAGGAAACCAGGGAGAAGAAACAGCCCTCTGAGATAGTTTGCAATACACCTCCCGACCATAGGCAGACAAATGTGTCTGCTCATTTCAGAGGGGGTGAATTACTGCCAGGGCGTGTGGGCTTCGTGGTAACGGACTTTGAACAACACCTGCTCAAAGGAACATTCCTTCCACAAGGTCTGCCCTCCGCCTCTGTGACTTATAAGGAGATTATAAAGGGCTACCAGATGTCCGGGACTGTGTGGAACACATTTTCTTAATGGTAGGCAGGATCGGGGAACTTGTTCCTCTCCCTGCCACGTATAGAGGGAGGCAGTCACCCTGAGCCACTAGTCTGTCGTGCTCATCTGCATTAAGAGTCACTATTCTTGGGGCACCTGGGTGGCTCAGTCGGTCAGGTGTCCACCTTCGGTTCAGGTCTTGATCTTACAGTTCGTGAGTTCGAGCCTCGCATGGGGCTCTGTGCTAATAGCTGTGTGCTGACAGCTCGGAGCCTGGAGCCGGCCTCAGATTCTGTGTCTCCCTCTCTCTCTCTGCCCCTCCCCAGCTCATGCTCTGTTTCTCTCTCAGAAATAAATAAACTTTAGGGGCGCCTGGGTGGCGCAGTCGGTTAAGCGTCCGACTTCAGCCAGGTCACGATCTCGCGGTCCGTGAGTTCGAGCCCCGCGTCGGGCTCTGGGCTGATGGCTCGGAGCCTGGAGCCTGTTTCCGATTCTGTGTCTCCCTCTCTCTCTGCCCCTCCCCCGTTCATGCTCTGTCTCTCTCTGTCCCAAAAATAAATAAACGTTGAAAAAAAAATTAAAAAAAAAAAAGAAAGAAATAAACTTAAAAAAAAAATTGTTAGAAGAGCCACTATTCTCCAGAGCTACGATGTAAATACAGTTTCGCACAGATCACTGAAAGCATGGCCCAGATTCCAGAATGGTGCTCAGCCCTAGGGCAGCAATTGTTGGCAAACCGTGGATTCTACCTGTGGGACACCAGCTTCAGAACAGCAATGGTACCAATGAGAAGTCCTAAACTTTATCAAATATACAGGCCGAGGCACAGAAATTCAATCTTATGTCTCATTACAGTAAATGTCTGAGTCACCAAAATACTGGTTTCCTCATTGAATGGCCAAACACTGCCACATTCCCTGGAATAGGACCAGACGCACCCAAGGCATGACTCAGAGGGAACTCAGACAACAGGGAACCCAGTCACAGGATCAAGTCCAACTGCAGCAATAACTCAGGGCTGTGCCCCCAGAATGAGGAGCCAGAGCAACCTTTATAACTCCTTTCCATCTTAAGTCTGGATTGTCCCTAGGAGCCAGGTACACTGGGATGAAGCAGATGGAAAATTAACTGAAATTAAGAGTTCAGTGCTAGTACTGTCCTGATGAGAACACTCCTTTTTTGTTGTTGTTAGCTTCAAGATATATGAAAGTGCAGGATACAAAACCTACATACAAAAATCAGTAGCGTTTTCTATATGCTAACAGCAAATTATCTTAAAGAAAATGATCCCATTTACTATAGAATTAAAAGAATGAAAACATTTAAGAATAAATTAAACCAAGGAAGTGAAAGATCTGTACACTGAAGACTAAAGACACTGATGAAAGACATTGAAGAAGATACAAGTAAATGAAAAGATATCTCATGTTCATGGACTGGAAGAATTAATATTGTTATAAGGTCTATGCTACTCAAAGCCAATGCAATCCCCTATTAAGATTCCACTTTTCACAGACTGTGCTTTTTCCAGAGGTAGAAAAAAACCATCCTGAAACTTATATGGAACCACAAAAGACCCCCCAAAGCCAAAGCAATCCTGAGAAAGAAAAATAAATCTGGAGGCATCACACTTGGTGATTTCAAACTATATCACAAAGCTATAGTAATCAAAACAGTATGGCACCAGCATAAAAACAGACAGATGGACCAAATGAAATGGAATCGAGAGTCCAAAACAAACCCACGAATAAATAATCAACTAATATTTGACAAAGGAGCCAAGAATGCTCAATAAAGAAAATATAGAGGTGCCTGGGTGGCTCAGTCAGTTGAGCATCCAACTGTTGATTTTGGCTCAGGTAATGGTCCCAATTTCCTGAGATTGAGCCCCACATCAGATTCTGGGCTGAGGGTGGAGTCTGCTTAAGATTCTTCCCCCCCCAGCCCTCTGCCCCTCTCCCCTACTTGCACATGCTTCTCTCTCTCGCTCACTCTCTCTCTCTAAAGAGAGAAGAAAAAAGAAAAGAAAAGAGAAAAAGAAAAGACAGTCTTTTCAATAAATGGTTCTGGGAAAATCAGACATTCACATGTCAAAGAATGAAACTAGACCCCTATCTTACACTACTCACAAAAATCAACTCAAAATAAATTACAGACTTAAATGTAAGGCCTGAAGCCATAACATTCCTCAAAGAAAACACAGGGGAAAAGCTTCTTGACATAGGTCTTGGCAATGATTTTTTAGGATATGACGCTTAATGCACAAGTATCAGAATAAAAAACAAACAAGTGAGATTACACCACATTAAAAACTTCAGCACAGCAAAACAATCAACAAAATAAAAAGGCAACTTATGGAATGGTAGAAAATATTTGGAGATCATATATCTGATAAGGAATTAATATTCAAAATATATAAAGATCTCATACAACTCCATAGCAACAAAACAAAACAAACAAAAGAACCCAACAAACCTAAATAACCCAATTAAAAATGGGCAGACGATCTAAGTATACATTTTCCAAAGAAGATATTCAAATAGCCAAGAGGTACCTCTAAAGGTGGTCAATATCCTCAATCATCAGGAAAATGCATATCAAAACATAATGAGAGGGGCGCCTGGGTGGCTCAGTCGGTTAAGCGGCCGACTTCGGCTCAGGTCATGATCTCACGGTCCGTGAGTTCGAGCCCCGCGTCGGGCTCTGTGCTGACAGCTGAGAGCCTGGAGCCTGTTTCAGGTTCTGTGTCTCCCTCTCTCTAACCCTCCCCCGTTCATGCTCTGTCTCTCTCTGTCTCAAAAATAAATAAACGTTAAAATAAAATTTAAAACAAACAAACAAAAAAAAACCCACAATGAGATATCACCTTATACCTGATAGAATGGCTATCACTAAAGATAACAAGTGTTGGTGGGGCGCCTGGGTGGCGCAGTCGGTTGAGCGTCCGACTTCGGCCAGGTCACGATCTCGCGGTCCGTGAGTTCGAGCCCCGCGTCGGGCTCTGGGCTGATGGCTCGGAGCCTGGAGTCTGTTTCCAGTTCTGTGTCTCCCTCTCTCTGTGCCCCTACCCCATTCATGCTCTGTCTCTCTCTGTCCCCAAAATAAATAAAAACGTTAAAAAAAAAAAAAAAAGATAACAAGTGTTGGCAAAAAAGTGGGGAAAAGGGAACACGTGTGCCCTGCGGATGGGGATGTATATTGGTGCAGTGGCTCTGGAAAACAGTAGGGAGTGTCCTCAAAAAAATTAAAAATAGAATTACCATATGACCCAGCAAATCTACTTCTGAGTATTTATCTGAAGGAAGCAACATCACTTATCTCAAAAAGATATCTGCAACCCATGTTCATATTCACAATAGCCAACAAGTGGAAACAACCTAAGAGTCCATTACAGATGAATGGGTAAAGAGAACGTGGCATATATGTATAACGGAATACTATTCCGCCATAAAAAAGGAGATCCCGCCATTTGCAACATCATGGATGGACCTTGAGGGCATTACAGTACGTGAAATAAGTCACAGGAAGAGAAACACCTTATATGTGGAATCTAAAAACTGAACTTAGAGAAACAGATTGGTGGTTGCCAGAGGTGGGGGTTGGGGGGTGAAGGGCGGTGGGCGAAATGGGTGAAGGTGATCAAAATATACAAACTCCTAGTTTTGACAAATGTCCTGGGAATATAATATACAACATGGTGACTATACTTAGCAATACTGTATTGTATATCCGGAAACTGCTAAGAGAGCCGATCTTAAAAGTTTTTATCACGAGCAAAAAATTTTGTAATTAGGTTTGGTGATGGGTATTCACTAGACTTACAGTGGTGATCATTTTACAATATACACATATATATCAAATCATTTTGTTGTACACGAAAAATGAATACAACGTTAGGTGGCAG
Source organism: Prionailurus viverrinus (assembly GCF_022837055.1). Classification (NCBI taxonomy): domain Eukaryota; kingdom Metazoa; phylum Chordata; class Mammalia; order Carnivora; family Felidae; genus Prionailurus; species Prionailurus viverrinus. The sequence continues at coordinate 18,659,970 of NC_062567.1, forward strand.
TTATAGCTCAATTAAAAAAAAAAAAGGTAAGTGAAAGCCACTAAGTGTAGGAATCACAGGAAGATACCAAATTATTTCATATGCTTCCCCTCAAGCCAATCTAAGGACACCGTTGCCCCATATCGCATCGCTTACATACCCTTACTGAAGGTGCCTTTTTACTTGTAGCTCTTTGACTCTTTTTTTTTTTTTTTAATGTTTATTTATTTTTGAGCCAGAGAGAGACAGAGCATGAACGGGGGAGGGTCAGAGAGAGAGGGAGACACAGAATCCGAAGCAGGCTCCAGGCTCTGAGCTGTCCGCACAGAGCCCGATGCGGGGCTCGAACTCACGGACCGCAAGATCATGACCTGAGCCGAAGTCAGAGGCTCAACCGACTGAGCCACCCAGGCGCCCCAACTCTTTGACTTTTTAAACTAGGCTCTTAAGAGGCCAGAAAATAAACTGCGTTGGAGGACAGTAATAGACAAGCATGGAACAAAAACCCTTCAGTGAGAAAGTTTTTTAATTTCTACAAAACGACTCAGCGTCAACTCCACCTTCTCCCACTTCCCCATCTAGGTGCGATCATCAATCCAGAAATCTTCCTTTCTGGAAAAAAGTCCCGTGGCAAGAAACAAAGGAAGCCCACTAGCCACAAAGCCAACCTCCCTCTGAGTTAGTAACGGAATGCTCTGGTGGGAGGGAGGGGGCGCCAGTGACCTTGCTGGGCCCAAAAGCACACCATGGAAACCTTGGACATAAGAAGAACCTTGAGCAGACTCCCTCTACTGAAAACACGAACCCCCAAGCTAGTTCTGAGCCTTCCGGAGGCTCTTGTGCCCGGCCGGGTTTGTGATGCAAGATCTTGCTGCTTGGCAAGAAGCCTGGTGCTCAAAAAACTTCTCAACAACAAAATAAGACGTGATTGGCTCCTCTGCGGGCACCGTAAGAGCACCAGTTAACTGCTTAAGGCTTAAATAAAGAGACAAAGGAAACCTATGGGTTCTGTTCATAGTATTGGCCCAAACTCGCTTTTTTACGATCAAGTCTGATTTCTGACGCCACAAACAGACTGACGATGTAACATTTGGCCCCCATTCTATAGAAACACTGTCGCTTTTCGTGACAATGGGCACATTGAGTTTGTTTTCAGAAGCAACTCCTAGACTTTTGGAGGAATGACAGGAGAGGGGGAGGGGAGAGAGGGAATCAACCAAGTAACCTCAAATAACGGAGACGATTTTTATAGGCCAGGTATCGAAAAGCAGAGGGTTCAAAACAACGTATTTGTTAGCCCACGGTTTCTGTGAAGAGCTAACCATCATTTTGTCCTCGCCTGCATTCCCAAGTTGGTTTCATAGAAGGCTTTATTGTAGCCCCGGAGCATTGTTTGGCATTAATTTCTATGACAAGGAACCCAAAACACATGGTGCTGAGAGCAACAAAACAGAGTTAGGGAAACAGTCATGACTTGGCACTAAGTGTGACGAGCTGTAAAAAAGGGAATGTTTCAATATCTGAAGTGGTGTTGACTTCCTATGAACAACCTTTTCTCCTCTAAACAGTATCATATTCTTTTCAGGCACATTTAGAAGGCAAGTCAAGCTGTGTTTTATTTTTGATTATAATAAACACAGTCAGTTTACTGTAACAAAGACATACTAGTGGTGACCAGTTGAAAGCCGAATTACAACACCATAAGCTGGCGGGGGTGGGGAGGGGTGAGGTGGCGGGGGCCTAGGGGGTGGGTAGTCAACAGATAAAATAAAAGAGCAGCCGTCTGGAAAGTTCTCTTAAAAGAACATAAAAAGGCAGTGTTTTCTTACGAGACTAACACAGAATGGCAAAATGTCTAGCTGGGCTCTTTATTGTGGTCAGTTATGGCAATTTGTAACGAAAAGTAGCAAATCCTTCAAAATATTGGGCTCTCATATTTGCGGTTTTTTTGTTCAAATCTCCATAAAAAATCCTCAAAAATGTTGTACAGTGCTTTAAAGGGTGACACTATTTCAACATGACAGCGTATCGCATTTATTCGCGTACTAATCAAACTGTTTTCTTTTTAAAATTTTTTTTTTCAACGTTTATTTATTTTTGGGACAGAGAGAGACAGAGCATGAACGAGGGAGGGGCAGAGAGAGAGGGAGACACAGAATCAGAAACAGGCTCCAGGCTCTGAGCCATCAGCCCAGAGCCCGACGCGGGGCTCGAACTCACGGGCCGCGAGATCGTGACCTGGCTGAAGTCTGACGCTTAACCGACTGCGCCACCCAGGCGCCCCTCAAACTGTTTTCTTAAGACGATCGTTCGAAAATGTTGCTAGAGACAGGGGAAGGGGATTAAGAGGTACAAACTTCCCGTTATGAAATAAAGAAGTCACGGGGTTGAAAAATACAGCAGGGGGAATATAGTCAATAATATCGTAATGACGTTGTGGGGTGACTCCATTTATTGTAGTGCGCGTAGCTTAACGTATAGATTTGTCAGGTCACGGTAGCTGATACACTATAACACTGTGTAAAAACTTCACTACTATAAAACTTCAGTTTTATAAAAAAACACTACTATAAGTGTTATATACTATAAGTTATATATAAAAACACTACTATAAGACTTCAGTAAAAAAGTTTATACTTATGCATGCATTCAGATTATTCACGAAGGTGAAATAATCGTTTACAGTAAATGGTTACAAAGAAAACTTTCATGATTAAATGAAATTTCTGATTTCAACTTTATTAGGAAATAATGTAAATCACCTTACCATTTCTTGAACTACTGATTTTTCATAATCAAGCTCACATAGTAATCTGTCTCTACCATCGATCAGCTGAAAAAGAATATTACATTTTCATTAAAGAGAAGAACAGAACATCTAAAATTCCTCCTCAGTAGAACTGAGCAAAATGTATTTTGCTTTTAAATATGAGAAAAGGGGATCCTAATAGGATTTTGAAAATTTAAATGTCTGTAGATTACCTGTAATAATAATATATTATTATGTAATTACTATATTTTGACTATAAAAGCAAGCAAAATATGCACAGAAAATGCCAATTTATTTACAATCTTCCTTACCTTATCCTGACAAAATATGACATCAATATGGGGCGCCTGGGTGGCTCAGTCGGTTGGGCATCCGACTTTAGCTCAGGTCATGATCTCGTGGTCCATGAGTTTGAGCCCTGCGTCGGGCTCTATGCTGACAGCTCGGAGCCTGGAGCCTGCTTCTGATTCTGTGTCTCCCTCTCTCTGGCCCTCCCCCACTCACACTCTGTCTCATCCTCTTTCTCAAAAAATAAACAAACATTAAAAAAAAAGTTTTTTTAAATATGACATCAATAGATAATAAAGCAAGTATAGGCTCTCAAAAAGAGCAATTTTGCTTTTCTCTTTATAGATTTTTGTGTTATATTTATATGCACATCAAAGTACATTCATTCCTAATGAAAACAGCCATCAAGGGGAGCTCCGTCAGGCAGGTGTCAGACTCTTGATGCTGGTTCACATCATGATCTCACAGTCTGTGGGTTCGAGCCCCGCATCGGGCTCTGTGCTGACAGCTCAGAGCCTGGACCTGCTTGGGATTCTCTCTCTCCCTCTCTCTCTGCCCCTCCCCTGCTCACGCTTGCTCACTGTCTCTCTCTTAAAATAAATAAACACTTAAAAAAAAAAAAAAGAAAAGAGCCATCAAAAAGTACACAATGCAGGGCCACCGTACTCCTGTGACTTGCTTCAGTATCTTAAATGATTGTTTGCATTTGTGTGTGTCAGATACACTGATAAAATTCAAACCTTGGTTTTGACATCCATTCAATTCAATCAATTCATATGTTAATTAATTTAATACACATGTATTATTTTATCTAATATATATATACATATATATACGTATACATATACGTATACGTATGTATATGTATATGTATATGTATATGTATATGTATATATATGTATTATCTAAAAGGAACACCTTTTAGATGCCAGGCATTTTGTTCATCTATAGAGGTACAGAGAGGAAGTAGAACAGATCCCTTCCTCTGGAGCATCTACGCTATGGCAGGAGAGCAATGTGGAAAAAATTGACTAGAATACATAAGAAAATATGTTAACAAATCAAAATTTCAGATGGTCAAAAAGCATAAAAATCCACACATCCCAGCAACCATAATTATGATAAGATGTAACAGGAGAAGCACCATTTGGCAACAGTTGTGAAGGATACAAGAAAACGCAACAAGCTGGAGAAGGAAAAAGGCAGAGAAAAAGGCAGACGACACAGCAACTGGAGAGGAGCGTGGAGTCATGGAGGAGTTGGGAAAAGCTTAAAGTCATGGGGCCCAGGGTGCAGAGAGAAAGAAGTGGCAGGAAAAGAAAGGAGGAGAGTCGGGTGACGGCACGAGAGGCATTTGATGCCATAATTAGGGGTGGAAGGCAGGACGGTACGGTGAGAGGAACAGGAGACTGCTCAAATCGAAGCTCTCGCGGGCAAACTAAATCTATGCTTCGAGTCTTAGTTTTCTTGTCTGGAAATTAAGAGCATAAACCCCACCTCAAAGAGTTCTTCCAGAGAGAATTTGAGACAGCAAATGTGAAGGTGTTTTAGGCTGTTCCCGGCATAAAAAAATCCCTCCGTGTATTTTTGCGTGGCCTGATTTTATACCGTAGGCAATGGGAAGCCATTGAAGGTTTTAGCATATACAATTAGAGTATGAGAAAACTATGGAGGAGTGTGAACGCTGGATTTGAAAAGGGATGAGTGAGGGCGGAGACAGGAAAGTGAAGTTCGAATCTCTGGAAATGATGAGAGACTCAACCACGTCTGGAGCGATGTTGTGATGGAGAAAGGGGACTTGAGATAAATTTTGGGAGAAAAATGTACAGACTGAGCCACGGATTGGATATAAAGTATAAAGGAGAGCGTAGAGAATGGCCCTAGATTTGTCATCTGTTCTTTTGGATCCATGGCAATGTCATTCATTTAAACCGGGGGACACAGAGAGTCTAGATTCAAGGGATAATGAGTTCAAGTTCTGACACTGGGTTTGACAAATGTGTAGAGCATTTTTTCAGCCAATAATTTTTAGTGCTGGTGACTAAGAATATAAAGATAAACGAGATGCTTCCAGACCTTAAGGGGGCAAATAGTCCCAAGTATTTGGGGCCCCAGAGGGAGCTTCTAATTACCGTAGGGAGTGGACAGAAGCTATCAAAATGCATGTAATGTTGAAATTAAGGATGAGAATAGAGTGAAAACTATGGACGTGCTATTCAGGGAAATCATGAAGTAGGAAAGGCAGTTTGAAAGTCACTGGTAAACAGGTATGGGAAAGTCTGAGGTCAGCTAGAGAGAAAACGAAGAGGACCAAGGATAAATACAAATCCCAAGAATAGCGTTCAAGTGGAAAATGGAGGAGGAGAAGCCACTGACAGATCTTGCTTAGGAAGGAATGAAGAAGTGTGTGAAGAATTAGAAGCAAGCATTGCTGCAGAAGACATCTATGACGTGGGGGGGGGGGGGCGGTAATCCTGTCATATACAGAAGAAAATTCAGGAAGGAAAAAACCTCAAAAGGACTGAAAGCAATGTGCATCTCACTGTGACCTTACCCACAGGAAAAAGTAGCATTGGGGGAATGAGAAAAGGGTGGTAAATACAGGTTTCTTTTAAATAATATTTGAAGTACAGTAAATGGCAATGACTTGAGAGGATTAGGGTCAATGGATACCACCAAGATGATGGTTTCACTCGGTAGGCTAGAGGGAAAACTTTAAAGGCATTAGAGAGAAAGGGGCTGATGCAGAAAGTTCCAGAAGAGGAGGGACGTAGAGATGAGTCGGGGAATAGATGGAAGGATGAGTCAGGGCAAAGAATGTCCTTCTTCTGTTGAAAAAGAGTAAAGGTGACAGGGTAAGAGAGTGCAGAAGGGAAAAAAAAAATCCAAGAGTCTGCCATGTTGTCCGTGAATTAGGAAGTAGCATGGGGGGATGGAATAAGGAACTGAGAAAAGTAGTGGAGATTGGAAGACCTGTAGGGGGTAGTAAGAAAGGATGCTAATTAGATTCAAGTGAAATGATAGGCAGATGGAGGGCGTGGCTATCCCGGGTTAAAACCCCAGAGTCTAGCAATGCCACCACAGGCAAGGATTGGCCCACTGCCACCGGAGCAGGGCTGGAGAACATGGGGACTGGCTAGACAGGAGGCTCCAGAGGTGACTCAGCGGTGTAGTTGATGAGGTGGAGGGCTGGACGGCAGGTTTAGGGAAAGTAAAGGAATGAGGTGGAAGGAAAGGAAAAGATGTTGTATTAAATCATCATACCTTGGCCTGAAAAGGAGGGTTGCCAAGTTTCCAACGGGGGCCAATTACCACAAACGTCAAGGCCGTTAACCCCAACCCTTCCTGTCCTCTTGAGAGCACTCTTTCTCAATGAGGACTTCTGCCATTTGTCCACTCTCTCCTTCTTCTTTCCATTGACATCATTTAAAAATACTCTAGTTTCTTCTTTAAAAAAAATTCCTTCCTCAGCCCCATGTCCCCGTCCAACTACTCCCCTACCGCTTCTTGGCCATCCACAGCCAAACTTCTAGAGAGTTCCCCTTGCCCACCGTCTCCATTTCGGCATTCACCCGGCTTCTCAACTGCTCCAGTTGCACCAGTCAAATGACTCTCATTAATATTACCAGGGTCACTGTCCTCTTCCCGTTTCAGATCATGGTTTCCCTGGTTTATCCAAGGAACCTCTTAACTGGTCTCTCGAGCTCTCTATTTCCCCCCTTCCCACCCATTTCTTTTCTGAAACAAAGAAATCCAATGAATCCAATCCTTCCCCAATGTCCAAGGCTCCCCAGTGCACTCAGAAGGGAATTCAAACCCCTTGGCGTGAATAATAATCCCCTGCCACGTGCCCTGCTCCTTGCTGCCGCTTGCTCTCACATACCCTTCCGCTATCGCAGATCGCCTGAATTTACTCCCCTTCTGCATGTTTTTGACCCTTCCCACTTCCCATATCCCTTTCCTGGCTTACTAGAGCCTCTCTTCGGGGAGTCAACTCAGTGTCCTTCCTCCAACCTTCCCGGATCCCTTACAATCCATGCTGGGCTCCCCCACGTGCCCCACAGCCGTCTGTGCTGCCCCGCGTCCCGAGGCTGATCACACCCTGGGCTGTGATGTCTGACTTCTGGTCCGACTCCTTCCCAGAAGGACATTCATGTTATGGCCACAGCTGGAGGATAGATTTGATGCAGCTGTTATTAGATTATTGGAATTGAAACATAAAAGTTACCGAATACCATCATAGACAGTGCTTTAAGCCCTGAGAGATGGCAAGAGGTCAGCCTACCCAGAGACAGGCCTTTTTCAACTTGTTTCTAATTGCATCCAGGGCTAAAAAAGAAAACGTGTCTTATCCAGAGGCTTCTGAACTGCTTCTCCTTCTGCCTGTCATTCCCCAGATTTCCCCCTCTTCCTGCCCCAACACAAATTCTCACCACATGGCTCACCAGATTCCTACCTCATTCGTTAGCCATACCAAATCACAAACAAGTCCACGGGGATATCTCACACTTGATGCATTCACACTCTGTATCCAGCTCCCACACCCTCCTACCTACTTGGAAAGATCAGCTCGAGTGAAAGAGTGTGAGACAGGTGTGGAACTCTTTGAGAAGCCTTTCCAGACCCTTCTGGGTAAAGCTAGACATCTCTGTGTACATACTTATATTATATTATATTATATTATATTATATTATATTCATTATTTCATTGTTTATATTATATTATATTATATTATATTATATTATATTATATTACATTACATTACATTACATTACATTACATTACATTACGTTACATTATCACACAGCCTAGGGGTTTTTGTCTCCTGCTCTAGACTTAATCTGCCCGATAGCAGGGAGGTGTGTGTGTATGTGTGTGTGTGTGTGTGTGTGTGTGTGTGTATGTGATTTTTGTATCTCAGCAGTAGCACAGTGCCTGGCACTAAAAGGCATCTAATAAACATTAATACATTAATTGATTACGTGGAGGATATTGGAAACCAAACCAGTAAATATCAGTTCTCACTTGTTCAACAACTCTTGTTGTTCAACTGGTACACTTTCCAGTTGACAAAGCACGTTGATGTACGCTATCTCATTCTGCCCACACAGTCAGCTATGAGAGACAGGAGGGAAGATAAGGGACCATAGTGGCAGAAATGGAAAAGGAACCTACGGTTCGAGATTCTTTCTGCTCAATACCACATTGTGCCTATATTCAATGTTTTCATGGCGATTGAGTACATATTAAAGAAAGATACAGGATTTAAAAAATGATCAAACAGGGGTGCCTGGGTGGCTCAGTCGGTTAAGCATCCCACTCTTGATTTTGGCTCAGGTCGTGATCTCACAGTTCGTGGGATCGAGCCTCACCTCAAGCTCTGTGCTGACACTGCAGAGCCTACTTGGGATTCTCTCTCTCTGGCTCTCCCCTGCTTGTGCTCTCTCTCTCTCTCTCTCTCAAAAATAAATAAATAAAACTGTTTTAAAAAGTTAAAAAAATGATCAAACAGACTAGGGATCTGCTATATTTGTGTAGAAGAGAGCTGTGCATTAAAAATATGGTGTAAATATATAATTTTAAATTTTATGGTAGCCTTGTGAGAAAAGGTGACAGAAACAGGTGAAATTACTTTTAATAATAAATTTTATTTATCCAAATATCTATCTGAAAAATTATCATCTCAATGTGTAATAATATTAAAAATCAGTGCTGAGATATTTCACTTACACGAAGTCTTTGAAACCCACTGTGTCCTTTTCCATGTGGCAAATCTCAATTTGGGGGCTAAAATCTCATTGGGAATGTCTGATCTGTATTTAGACTGCATAAAATCCACAGAAGAAAAAGTAGATTCACATACCAAGTTACTTAAAATATACATAAGGGTTTTCCAATATCCCGAAACAAGTATCGGTTTTAAAATTTTTTAAATTAAAATGAGATACAAGTAAGAATTGAGTCCCTCGGTTGCACTAGACATGATTCACGTGTTCAAATAGCCACAGAGGGCTACCTTGGGACAGTGAAGATTTAAGGAAGTTGAGGAAGGATTTAAGGGAAACATTTAAGCTCACAGAGGGTATAACCTGTCATCTGAAGGGCATGTTTTTTCTAATCAGTGGCCTGACGGTCAGATTTTTTTGGCCTTAATTTCTCGTGCTCCTCTCAGAGAATAGTAAGCCTACACAATTCATTTCTCCCGGTGACAGTACGGATTGAGCAGTTTCGGAAACATTTAAATAAACTGTGACGGTTCCTTGTAGGTGAAGTGACACTGGAAGCCATTTTCAACCATAGACATTGATGCCAAGAAAGTGAAACTTGTCTGTCCACAAACTCTGTTGTTTTCTCTGTGTGGATGGGACTTGAACGGTCACCGCTGCAAGTAAGCTGCAGTGCTAGAAAAAGAATTCGCCCTGGAAACTCGTGATGGGTTCAGTTATCAGAGAAAACATCTCCCAACTCTGAGCCTTCAGGTCAACCAATTCTTTAAAACATGGTGCTCAGGGGGCGCCTGGGTGGCTCCGCTGATTAAGTGTCCAACTTCAGCTCAGGTCATGATCTCATGGTTTGTGAGTTTGAGCCCCTCATAGGGCTGTCTGCTGTTGGCACGGAGCCTGCTTCGGATCCTCTGTCTCCCTCTCTCTCTGCCTCTCTCTGCCTCTCTCTCTCTCTCTCAAAAATAAACACTTAAATCAAATCACATCAAATCAAATCAAATCAAAAGTAGTTCTTAGGGGCGCCTGGGTAGTTCAGTCCATTGAGTGCCCAACTTCAGCTCAGGCCATGATCTCACAGTTTGTGAGTTCGAGCCCTGCATCGGGCTCTGTGCTGACTGTGTGGAACCTGCTTGGGACTCTCTCCTCTCTCTCTCTCTCTCTCTCTCTCTCTCTCTCTCTCTCTCTGCCCCTCCCCCACTCATGCTTTCTCATTCTCAAGTTTAATAGATAAACTTAAAAAAATTAAATTAAGATAAAAAAATAATTCTTAAAAGTCATTTACCTAAAACCCAAGAATACCCTGAACTGTAAAATCAAGTTGAAATTTGGACCTAAACTTAAGCACAGGTGGCCGTTTCCTGGGCTCTAGAAATAAAGCTAGTGCAACTGAGGAACTGAATGTTTAATGTTATCCAGTTTTAATTAATTTTCATTTTTTAAATTAATTTTCATTTTTAACTGACCCTCGATTCAGCTAGCAGAAAACATTTATGTTTATTCGGAACAATTCAGGGACGTAAATACACATTTTCACCTGTGAATTTCACCTCTAAACACATTCTCATCCTACGGATCACTGAAAGAGCATCTGTAAGGCTGCCAGGCTCTGTGCTCAGCATTGGCAATGTACCAGAGATGGAAAAAATACTGCTTCTGCCCTCATGGGGCTTACAGCATGGCAGGGAGGACCCACCATCACTGAAAATGTGTCGATGGCTATGGTACAGAGAGCGAAGAAACCCCAAAGCAGGGGCGCCTGACCTGTGCGAGGGCGCAGAACCGCTGAGGTCCTGCTGCATTGGATGCTCTAGGAGATCTTGACCTTGGCGATACCAAAAGAATTCCCTGTTCTAAATACAGATTTCCTGCACAACATAAGCCCAGTACACCCACACCGCAAAATGAACACGCGGCCACATCTGGGCTGCAAATAAGATTGTTCGTTGTTAATAATAGAATTTTTCCCCAGGCACATCTTGGGACCTCCTCGTCCTGTAACTTTTCTTTCCTTACAGTCAACAAGGTAAACACTCAGCTATCCCAAAGAAAAAAGTCTCTGCACATTAATTCATTTTCTTTTTTTTTTTTTAATATTTTTTTAACGTTTTTTTAAATTTATTTTTGGGACAGAGAGAGACAGAGCATGAACGGGGGAGGGGCAGAGAGAGAGGGAGACACAGAATCGGAAACAGGCTACAGGCTCCGAGCAATCAGCCCAGAGCCCGACGCGGGGCTCGAACTCACGGACCGCGAGATCGTGACCCGGCTGAAGTCGGACGCTTAACCGACTGCGCCACCCAGGGGCCCCTCATTAATTCATTTTCAAGATGGAATCCTTATTGATTACCAGAGACCCTACCTAAATAACGGGAGAGATGAAACACAGAAATCGAAATCGATCTTTTTCTATACCTCGGGACAAGCGGGATGCAGCGTTAAGCCACCGATAGTGCTGATACTTCAGCGTAAAGGAGTGTTCGTCGATGTAAAAAGTTACAGTACCTTTTGAATAGTTCTATGATCCTTTGCTGCCATCTCTTTCAGAGTTATAATTTCATCTTCTGTAAACAAAAGGAGAGAGAGGCCAAGCATGAAATTACAAACTTATGGCCCTGTATTCAAACTCCCTGCTCCGGGACAGGCTGTACGCGGCTGGCAGGCGTGGTGGACTCGAGTCCTAGCAGGACTGTGACCTTCACAACTGCCCTTGACATTCACGGCCTTCTTCCTGCTGTTCAGACGGCTGGTCAGATAGGGATTAAGAACTAAGTTCAAGATCCAAGTGTGGCCGAGGGCTGAAAGCTTTTCATCAATACTAGCAAGGGACATTTTTGCTGTTAGTCACAGCCAATACAAAGTGCTTTAGCAGGTGGTACTTTGGGACACAGTAAGAATCACCAGAACCTGAAAAAGCGTTATTACACCACATTAGAAGGAAAATCAAACTGCAGTGGCAAGGCATAATTTATATTCAAGGGATATTGTAGTATCTCTGGTTTTATCAACGTTTTGCTGTAAGGTTTTTTTTTTTATTGCTTATTCATTGCTTTTCATAACTGCAGGTTAGGGGAACACTATATAATTAACATAAATACGAAGATAACAGTAAGTGAAAAAATACTTCAAAACGCTTCAACTTTGGTGATTTAAATGCGACTTTTGCCAACGTTTATGGTTTGGAGAAAAAGGGGGGGGGGTGTAGAAAGCATACACAGGGAAATTTGCGCTTTAAATCTGAATCCAAAATTGTGGATAATTCCATAGTAAGTAGTAGCATATTTTTCCCGAAAGGGCTAACCCTGTGTCTCCGCAAAGCATACCCCAATCTGCATGTTTTAAGTATTTAAATGTCATAACTTTCAGATCATCAATCAATCATATGGAACAGAAATCAGCAAAAGTTTCTGTTCATAATATTTCTAAGCAAAAAAAAAAAAAAAAAATCCTCTTTCCCAAGCAAGGAATGCCATCTTCAGTGAAAATCAAACAGATCTTGTAAACGTAAATAACCAAGCAAATGTGCATTTGGTAAGGACAAATAGAGCTATGGATTTTAGGAAGTGCCCGATGCATAGGTTTTTCTCCAAGATGACTGTAAAATGTTACCTAATACTGCATTTTCCCTTAGATTGAGTCGGACTGCTTCTTCGAGCTCTGAAACGATTTGAAGCAGCCTCTCGTTTTCCAGTTTGTACTCCAAATCCTCTCTTTCTAGAGCTGTCTCTCTGGCAAAAGCGTCCTGAAAAGATGGGGAATCCCATACTTCTAAGCACAGAGCCAAGGATTTAAATATGCAACACGAGACAATACAGATACAGAAGAGCTATCATATAATTTTCTGAATTCTATTACACACTTATAATATGAATAGTAAAAAGGAAGGAGATTAAATAGAGCGCGCTGGAAGAAAGGCTGTGGTACATTCCGTACAAAGACCACAGCCCATGGGGACATTTTATTGACAGGAATAATGCATATCATACTGTTTGTGTGCCCTCATCATTCAGGTCAATTCATTACGGAGGCTGTGTCCGGGGAGGCAGCTGGGGCCCCCCCACCCACACCCTTCCCTCTGTGTGTGTCTGAAGTGCTGTCCGCCTGTAACTAGGCAGACTGGGGAGACCGGGACGGGCAGCGCCAGGGGGTAGCAAAGTGCACGGCGAAGGAGGGGGGCTTGTTGCCTTTGTGGCATTTCCCGGTGTCAGCGTCGCCAGTGTCATGAGGAGCACATCACATGTCAAAGTGGTGACGTTTTCAGGCCGGGAGCCGCATGGAGTCCATCAGGCACACGGATATCCACACAGTTGGTTTTCTGCCTCGTGGAGGAACCACCCAGAGGCAATTCACATTCTGAACATTAACATGGCTTTGCATGCCTGTCACACTGGGGCTGTGCAGGCGTTGAATGCTATTGAAGACTTCGGTTTAAATCTCTATGCAAACAGTGATTACCTTGTAAGAAGGTTTCAGGATAACTTACAACAAAAGACTTTAAAGTTATAGTTTTAGTAAAGCAAACTCATTTACATTTTTATTATGTGCGTCTTTTGTTTAAATCTCGCCTTGTCCGTTATGGGAGAGGCTTTTTCTTACGCAATAGAGGCTTATTGGGAAGCTACTCTTCCTTTCTTCTTCTTCTTCTTGTCCGCTTCAAAGCTATTGAAACACATCTGAATATGCTCGCTTATGGCTGTCTAGATTTTACTGCCACGCATTTTTTTTTAAATTAAGATGTAATGGATTGGGGAAGCTGGTGGAGAACTTTATATTTCATGGTGGGAAAATATTAAATGACTATGCAATCTCAAGATCTTAAGGAGGATGCTTAAAAGTCGTTATATTATTATGCTACAAGAGATAGAAGGTTCTATCTGCCTCCCTTCAAAATTCATCTAGAGGACAGAAGTACTTTTGAACTTTCATCTTCAGATGAATGATAACCTGTTCTTTCTGCAGGCATGCCGTGATTGCTAACACACCAAAATAAAACCTTTCCTCAAAAACAGCATACTCCCAGTATACGGCTTTCCTTTTGGAATTGTATTTTTCTTTAACTTCACAGATACCTGAAAGTCAATTATTAAAATGTTTTTCTCTGTGGCCATAATGGCTCAAAAGAAAAATAAGTGGCTGTGATTTTTACAGTGCACTTAATAAACCCTTAAAAGATAACAAGCCACCTACTAAGGAAGTTAGTTCCGTGAGAGTTCATTTTTAACACAATGTTAAATTTTGCACTAAACCCAATACATATCTTTATGATTTCGAATCACCATTTTATTTAAATCATTTGAGCCCAACTCATTCTTTAACTAAGGAAAGCTAACAAATCTAATAGTTAACAAACAACACTGTTTCCTTAATAAATTAATTTCTAGTCCCACACGTTCAACTTGAAGCCATCACAGAATGTACTTATAGACTAAAAGGGCTTTTTAGACAAACAAACAAACAAACAAACAAACAAACAAACAATATTTGTCTTCAAAGGGTTAAGCAAAGGTTTCCTAACTGGCAGGATAAGAATACCCACAGTGGATTACATGAGCACCCATTAGCATAAACTATACAAGAACTATTTGAACTAATCACACACAGTATTTATAAGGGGTGGCGGCTAATACTTAGATGTGTTTTCTAAAATTGTCACATAAAAGCAGGAAGCAAGGAACACACATTCAACTGGTTTTCCCCTTCATGTCCATCTACAGCCCCTCCTTCTTGTGAGGTTAATCTGTAGCTCTGTCCCCACCATCTGTCAGCTGCAGGAACTGCACGTAATTAACTATTCAGACTCCCACAGCAATGAGGACACTCATTAGCAAAATGAACAAAGGGATAGTTCTGGGCTGCTACGGTCATCTGTTACACTCTGAGTGGCAGATTTTGTGGTGAGGTTCCTTCCACCATCTGCCCACACCACTAGCTCTGGCTTATTTAAACCACAAGACTTCTTTAAAATAAACTGCATTTAATAAACCAAGGTTGAAAAGGATGGAGATCATTAAAAGGTGGTTAACTAGGTGTCGCTATTTAAAGCGGCGTTATAGCTGAGGAGAGATTGTGTGCGATCCATGATCACTCTGGAATTTTAAACTGATAACGGGACTCACCGACGTAAAGTTTTTCTATCATGTGAAAATTAGGACTTCAGGCCATGGCTCGTGCACTATTTTTCTCTGGTGAACACGCACAAGATGTGCGGCATGGGATCACTGTTCCCAGGTTTCAGAATCCTAAACAGATCTTGCAAGAATCATGTCTGAGCGCTGGCACACCACAGAGCCTTGCTACTCCACGTCTGGTCCACAGACCGGGAACCTCAGCATCGCCCAGCAGCGTATGGGAAACAGACTCTCAGGACCCAGCCCAGACCTACTGTCAGAATCTGGATCTTAACAGGAGCTGCGGGTGATCCCTACGCACAATAAAGTCTGAGGAGTTCTGTTCAGAGCCCTGCATGTGCCTCTCAGCAGTCTTCCTTCTGCCGTATTCGTGTCTCAATTCTGCAGGCTCCGCGTATAATACTTGGACATCTCAATTTGCTGCTGGGGCGTGTTGTGCTGTGCTGATGCGTGCCCGTGCTGCATGACAGTCATGGAGAAGAGCAGGTGCTCTCCCAGTGAGTGACAACCAGGAAAGTGGCGCACTGGGGCAGTGCAGCCCTGCAGAGCTGGGGCTCTTGAATGACAGCTCTGTTTCAGCGCCGTCAGCAACAAGCAGTCATGTGCGCTTGTGGGCGGTGCGAGGGCGATGGTGGCACAGCTCATCCGTGCTAAGGTGAGAAAAAAATGAAGCCTTCTCAAAACGACAACTAATTAAAGCGACCGCAACACGCACGCGTGTTTGCAGGCACACACACGCGTCCAGGTACACGCACTCGGGCTGGCCTCCTTCGGCCGTCCTCACGGGGATTTGTCAGCCTACAGCGTGACCACGTGACAACTGCAGCAGGACGCAGCTGAGTCACGGGGCACAAACCTGGAAACGAGGCTCAGCCCTTGCATGAAGTTGCTCTGAGGAATATTCGACACCCAGGAAGTTCCGATCGGAGAGAGGAGGCTTCTGAAACTCGAAGAGTTTTCTTGCCTGGTTTCCATTTGGTTACATGTATGATTTAGGGCGGCTGTTTATTAAACTTTCCCCTCTGCGATCACATTCTTTATCAGGTTTTCCTCAAAAACAGTTCTGGAGAGATAATCGGAATACGTATTAACTACAAAGCTATTTATGTGATTTGGCTGCCAGTGGGAATAAACCAGCAGTAGGGAAAGATACTGCTTTTTCGGCTTGCTTATTTTAAGTTTTTTTTTTTTTCCAAGTGATCTCCATTGCTACTTTGAAATTTCCCAATTGGTTCTCCAAACTCATTTTTCCAAATCAGATTTCAGAGGCTCCGTGTCGTAAGCTTCTTGGTGCCACCAGAGGGAGCAGTTGCACAAGATGAAATTACAAATGAAAAAAGACCTCTTCTAGAAGCGGCAGGGAGTTTTAGGAAATCTTATTCTTAGAGGATTAAAAAAAAAAAAAAGGTGGGGGTATTCTCCATAGGTTTATTTTATATCAATCACGATCTGTTTTGTGGCACTCACATCCATGTTTCTGAAATGTACACCATATTACTGACTGCCCTACGTGGCCCTCGGTCAAGGTGGGAGACTGGGGTCACACGTTCTGTTGGAGTCGGAAGGAGCTGAGAGAAACGTACACACCTAGTTAATCAGGACTATCTCACCTTCCTCAGATCTTAGGGTGTTTACAGAAATTGTGAGGTGGTCTCCCTGGGGACAAATTACAGCGGAATAACCCGTGGCTTCCGGGTGCCATCTTGAGCCAGGGAACACCTGCTTGTACAAGAGCAGGGTGGACCCTTCCATTTCCCTGGTCCCCACAAAGCCACTACCACTTATTCTTATCTTCCTTCTTTCCCCGGGGCATCAGAGAGACCAATTAACAGGTAGAGAACACTTACGAGTGTAAACATTACAAGATACGCCTCATGTCTTAGTGTAAGGAGCTCAATTACCAAATTGGGAAGGTTTCAACAAGTCCTGAGTTCTGTTCAGTGCATTTCTCCAAATGTAAACCAGACAGTCATAAGGGCTAGTGCATTTCCTCATAATGATAACTGGAATGTATATACTCACCTTTTTTCAAAGAGCTCAAAGCAATTCACAGTCAGTGCAACAGGTATCCTTCTCGTAACTCTCTTTTAGCTAAGCGGGTATCGCTTTGCACTTCACAAATGGGAAATGAATGGGTCAAAATCACCTTGCCAATCTATGCTGGATAACTTTGACCAAGGCAAGATTAAAAGCCGATACTATTACAGTTTGTTTAGTCTTTTCTCTTAAATTATTATCTCCGAAAAGTAAGACTAGGGGCACCTGGGTGGCTCAGTTGGTTCAGCGTCCGACTTTGGCTCAGGTCATGATCTCACAGTTTGTGAGTTTGAGCCCCGCATCGGGCTCTGTGCTGACAGCTCAGAGCCTGGAGACTGCTTGGATTCTCTCTCTCTCTCTTTCTCTCTCTCTGCTCTTCCCCTGTTCGCGCTCTGTCTCTGTCTCTCTCGCTCTCTCAAAAATAAATAAACATTAAAAGTTAATTAATTAATTACAAATTAATTAAAAAGACTAGATTTAGACCCAGGAAAAGGTTAATGTAAGTACAGGAACCGGATATGCCTCCTCCAAAGCCATCAGAAGATGTAAAAAGAATTAGTATTCATTTTTATTAGATCTATGCTAATCACACTCCACAATACATTGCTTAGAAGATACTCAGTTTTTTTTTAGAACATAAAGAATCCTAATAGATTATACAAAGCAAACATGCCTTCACCAATTAATAAACGAAATCCTTTAGAATCATATAAGTTCAATTCCTTATCTCTTCTAAACTTGGCGTTTTATTATTATTATTATTATTATTATTATTTTTTTTTTTTTGGGACAGAGAGAAACAGAGCATGAACGGGGGAGGGGCAGAGAGAGAGGGAGACACAGCATCGGAAACACGCTCCAGGCTCCTAGCCATCAGCCCAGAGCCTGACGCGGGGCTCGAACTCACAGACCGCGAGATCGTGACCTGGCTGAAGTCGGACGCTTAACCGACTGCGCCACCCAGGCGCCCCTAAACTTGGCGTTTTAAATAAGAATACCAATGCGGGATTTAGGTAAATTATAGACTGCACTTAAAGGGCCCAGCAGCGAGCAAGTGTTTCTTCCCAGTGTTCACATTTTGGTACATAACTTCTCAGACTTTTTCTGTGCATGTATATGCGTGTGTCGATATTTACAGGTGGATGTTTCCATAAGTATTAATATACCAGTACATTATAATAACATTATGGTAATAGTCTATTTTATATATACATACTAATTAATTTTGAAAATTACAACCTTGACATATTACTGTAGAGCCCAGAGCCCCACTTCCTTTTGTGGGCTTTGGATTCAGTTGGACCTTGGTTCACATGCTATCTTCACCGTTTACTAGCCATATGCCTGGGGGAAGTAACTTAGCCACCCTATCTCTGCTTCCTCCGCTGTAAACTTAGCTACAAGATCAGATACCGCTGATGAGGCATGCGGTGCCTGCCAGTTGATATTCAAAAAGATTGTTATTCCTCCGGCCCCTCTGCCAGCCTCTCCGACTCAAACAATCAGCTTCTTGTTCTTAGAATCCATTAATGAAAACCCCTCTATGGCTCTGAACTGCCGTTGGGCCACAGCCACTGGCTCACAGTGAGGTGACAATGAACTCACCCTCAGTGTCCACACTTTCCAGAGCCCTTAAAGTTCTCCTCCTTGACAGGAGTTTAGCGTCTCTGTTCTCTTTCCATATCTGTTCCCACCAGTCCTCTGTTTAAGTAGTAAACCAGCCTCTGACTCCCTTTGTGACGGGAAGAACTGGGGGAAAACCCTCCCCAAGATTTTTCCTCAGAAGTTCTCTTGTTCCAAGGGCCTTGCTGGAAGCCTCTGACTCAGGGAGATTGCTTTGTGTCTTTCAAACTATCAGAACAGCAAAACGGGGCAGGGGTCTTCGAAATTAAAACAAAAATCTATTTACGTGCTCTTCGAGGGGAGGAAAATTTTTGCAGTGGGAGATAGGTTATTTTATTTCCATTATGAATAAAAATTGAATACAATTATATTGCTCCTATTTATAACTATTACGGGTTTTCTGGAATATGCCATTGAGCAGAAAAGTTTGGACTGGCTGATGTTGTGGAGAGATGCCCAAGCTATACCACCTGTATTTCCTTTATTCTTAACCCAAACTGTTGGAAAGTTATAGGCTTATTTACCTGTATTAAAATTAATTATTCATTGTTTTGACACTTACAACTTTTTGTAATCTAGACTCTTCATATTGACATAGCTCTTCTCTTAACTCCTTAATCATTTCTTCTCTCTCCTTCAGTCTTTTTAACAAATTACTCATTTTGATAGTAGCTGATTCTTGCACAAAAGTCTCTTCCTCCACCTCAAAGAATTGCTAGGGAGAAAAGTGGCATTAAAAAATCAGACACCAAGCGAAAGCCATTTCATGTTTTATTTAAGCTACTATCTTGTAAGTTCTTTTTATCACTTGCACACAATTTTCAGTAAGTAACTATATTTATATCGAATGATACGCTAAAGTGCCACAGAATACAGCACATCGTCATCCTATGAAACACAAAGCATAATGCGGGACTCTAACTGCGCTGGCCACGCAAGTAATAACACTAAACTTCAATTGTCAATTCACATCGTGGTGTGAACGTCTTACTTCAATCTTCCCCTGGAAAGAAAGTAGCGCACATTTGAATATGTAAAAAGGAGCCGTAAACTTCACTGGTGTCGCTAATTCCCCCAGTGCTTTGGTGTGGCGGTGTGGAGAGAAATACCATTCCTTTTCTTTCGCCCACAGAAGAGGTTTGCAGACCATGCATCTAGACAGACGAGGCTCCATTTGAAAAACCAGGAAACTGAGACCAGAGCAGAGGAAGATGCGTTACGATTGAATTTTTTTTTTTTCCCCGTGGGAAGCTGTGGAAGATGAACCGTTAGGTATGAGAAAGTCATCTTCAGGGTCCACGTGCATTATAAAATTATGTAATGCTAGCATATCATTTACTTCTCTCTGCATGAAAAAACAGCCATGTTTTTGCTTTTCTTAAAAAAATTGAATAAGCTGGGGTTTTTTGTGTGTTTTTTTTTAAGGTTATTTATTTTGAAAGAGAGAGAGAGAGAGGGAGACAGAGGATCCCAAGCAGGCTCCAGGCTCCAAGCGGTCAGCACAGAGCCTGAGGTGGGGCTCGAACTGTAGACTATGACCCCAGCTGAAGTCAGACGCTCAACCGAGCGCCTGAGCCACTCAGGTGCCCCATAAGCTGTTTTTTGATAACCCTAATCAAAAAGAAAGTAAATGAGGGGCGCCTGGGTGGCGCAGTCGGTTGAGCGTCCGACTTCAGCCAGGTCATGATCTCGCGGTCCGTGAGTTTGAGCCCCGCGTCAGGCTCTGGGCTGATGGCTCGGAGCCTGGAGCCTGTTTCCGATGCTGTATCTCCCTCTCTCTCTGCCCCTCCCCCGTTCATGCTCTGTCTCTGTCCCAAAAATAAATAAAAAACTTTGAAAAAAAAAAAAAATTTAAAAAAAAAAAAAAAAAAAAAGAAAGTAAATGAAAAATATACTCCTGAATTGGTTTGAAATGAATTTGTATATGAGTTGATACAATGCGTCATAAATGGTGTCGCCCCTATTTTAATTCATTTGACTTCATATCCTGAGCATCTCCCACACCATTAACATTTTACATGAGTATAATTCCTGATGGTTCCATAACATTCTACTCCACAGAAACGCCATAATTTACACACTCATCATACTATATATATTTTAAGTTTTCCGTGATACCAAATCTTTATATATACATCACTGCATTTCTAATTATTTTTTTCTTGACAGAGACCCTTAGAAGTAGAATTCCTGCCCAAAGCATATGAAGGTATTGATGGTCTTGACTCATTTTATAAATTTCTTTTCAAAAAGATTGCTCAGTTTACCCTCCACCTTGAGAATGAGGATGTTTGTCTTCCTATACGCTCGGAAAGATTATATATTGTTATTTTCTAAGTCTTACTATGACAATATAGGAACATAGTGGTTTATTTTTGTATTGATCAGCCTGTTTTACTCCTTTTTCTGAAAAAGTAGTCTCTACAACCAACGTGGGGCTTGAACTCACAACCCCGAGATCGAGTGTCACATGCTCTACCGACTGAACCAGCCGGGTGCCCCTTAATCAGCATGTTTTGATAACCATTCAAAGTGAATTTTCTTCACATGATATTAGCTGTTTATGCTTTGTGTTTTGCAAGTCCTCGATTCTAATTATACACCCTTTTACTGAGAACTCAAAATAGTTTTAGGACCTCCACTGATCAATTTATTCATCAGTGTTATTGATCAGCTTTACTGTTTCCATTTGAATAGAAGCGCCATTTCTCCACAGTCTGTTGGGACTGGCTTCTCTGTTTACAGTCAGTAAGAACTGTATCGCAAAACCAAACTGGGAGGAAATGTTTAAAAAAGGAATGCTTTTCTTTTTTTCTAATTTTTTTTTTAATGTTTATTTATTTTTGACAGAGAGAGAGAGAGAGAGAGAGAGAGAGAGAGACAGAGCATGAGCAGGGGAGGGGCAGAGAGAGGGAGACCTAGAATCCGAAGCAGGCTCCAGGCTCCGAGCTGTCAGCACAGAGCCCGACGCAGGGCTCGAACTCACGAACAGTGAGATCATGACCTGAGCCAAAGTCAACGCTTAACCGACTGAGCCACCCAGGAGCCCCAGGAATGCTGTTTCTTATTTCTAGCATATAAAAATCTCATTTTCTGGGCGCCTGGGTGGCTCAGTCAGTTGAGCCTCTATTTCGGCTCAAGTCAGGATATCACAGTTTGTGGGTTCAAGCCCCGTGTTGGGCTCTGTGCTGACAGCTCAGAGCCTGGAGCCTGCTTCAGATTTTGTCTCTCTCTCTGCCCACCCCTGCTTGAGCTCCATCTCTCTTTCTCTCTCTCTCTCAGATGAATAAACATTAAAAAAAAATCTCATTTTCAACCCTGATGTGTAAAATCCTATTGTTCATATGGGTACCCTTTTGAGAATTACAGAATTATTTTATTTTTGTCATTTGTTCACTGCTAATATATTTGAGCACATGCACAAACAGGAAATACAGGAAAACCTAATCGTATCTGCTACTATACTTAATATTATATTTCAGAGTTAGACTTACAAACTAAAATTGTCCTATAATATATAATGAACGCCAGTCACCTGAGGAGAATAATATATCATGATAGAATTAAGAGTCAAGCTAGGAACAGAACGCTAACATGACCTACACAGTGCTAACGTAAAAATCAGCATATGCGTAATACAGCACAATGGAAAAGAGGGAAGAGACAACAATCAATATGACAATACCAGCTTTGTAAACAAATGTTTTATTTTTTATTTATTTTTGAGAGCGGGGAGGGGCAGAGAGAGAGAGAGAGAGAGAGGGAGAAAGAGAACCCAAAGCAGGCTCCGAGCTAACAGCAGAGAGCCCAATACGGGCCTCGAACTCACAAACTGTGAGATCATGACCTGAACCAAAGCCAGACGCCCAATCAGCTAAGCCACCAGGTGCCCTAATAATACCAGCTTTTTAAATTGAGTGACTTTAAAGAACAAGGCTGATTGTGGAGGACAGGATAGCCTGTGTTGGCAGACCAGCTCTGTCACTTAGTAGCTTTGTGCCTGTGCCTTGTGCCTCAGTTTTATTATCTGTAAAATGGAGTTAATAACGATACCTAAACTGCCACGAGAATTAAATAAGATAATGCGCGTAAACCATTTTGAACAGTGTCCACAACACGACCAGCTCCCTGTAAGTATTACATCTTAGCATTTCGTATCGTTCTATCTGTTTTGTCATTCAAACCCAGATGCCACTCCTCTGGGAAGCCTTAGCACCCCACCTGCCCGCCTGCTCTCCACTGCTGCGTTCTTCCTGTATCTTGTCAACCAACGTGCTGCTTGGGTCACTTCATTTATTATTTGTGTATGTGCTCACTGCTTTTTATGTTCAGTATATGCTGGATTTATTTTACTTGTATCTAAAAAAAAATTTTTTTTAATGTTTATTTTTGAGGGAGAGAGAGACAGAGTGTGAGCGGGGGAGGGACAGAGAGAGAGGGAGACAGAATCTGAAGCAGGCTCCAGACTCTGAGCTGTCAGCACAGAGCCCAACGTGGGGCTCGAACTCACAGACCGTGAGATTATGACCTGAGCAGAAGTCAGACGCCCGGCCAACTAAGCCACCCAGATGCCCCTGGGTTTCTCTTACTTTTTTTTTTTTTTTTTTACTTTTTTTCTAATGTTTTTATTTATTTTTGAGAGAGAGCAAGCAAGGGAGGGGCAGTGAGAGAGGGAGACACAGAATCTGAAGCAGGCTCTAGACTCTAAGCTATCAGCACAGAGGCCGACTTGGGGCTTGAACCCAGCAACCGTGAGATCATGACCTGAGCCCAGCTCCGATGTTTAAGAGACTGAGCCACCCAGGCGCCCCTATTTTACTTATAAAAAACACCAAAATAAAGATGCTTCTGAAAAGCTGGCCAGGTAGTCTCCTCTCTAACATGACACAAACCACCCCTGGACGCTCATTTAAAATCTGCCCCCAGGAACTGGGCGGAGATGCTGTGCAAACTCAGCAGGGAGCCTGCCTCTAGGAAGGGCTCGGTCCCTCTGGACTTCAGGGCAGGGAGGGTCACGCAGTTCCTTGCAAGAACAAAGAGTTTCACTTTTGACATTTCATAAAATAATTGTAAGGCCCAACCACATTGGATTCATTTCTCTTCATCTCCAGGAATGTTTCTGATGTTCGACCAACATTTATGGAATGAGCTGGGCTCACGAGGAGACAAGCGGAAGGCGCTTTTATTTTTCTTCACCACCCCTCCAATCTGGTCTCCCGTCTCGTGTTTCTCCCCTCTGAGAAAAACTCTCGGGAAAGTTCCACTGCTTTTTTTTTTTTTTTAACTCTTAAATAACAACAACAACACTGGACAGAGGAAAGATAGAAAAGAAAGCCAGTGTCAAGCCATCTCCCCCAGCACAGAATGCCACATCCAAGGGAGACCACAGGTGGGGAGGACAGGAACCTTGATGGGTAAGATTAGGCGGGAATTGGGGCATTTTATTTTTTGTTTTGGGTTTTGCTTTCTTCCTAGTACCCAGAGATCTGGTCAAACACCAGTCTAGATGTTGCTGTGAAAGTGTTTTTTAGGTGAGATTAACATTAACATCGACAGACTGAGAAAAGCAGATTACCCTCCATAATGTGGGTGGGCCTCGTCCAATCAGTTGAAGGTCTTCGGGTCTTTGGAGAAAGACTGAGGTCCCAGAGGAAGAGGACTGTTTTGGGACCTGAACTGTAACACCAACCCTTCCCCAAATCTCTGGCCTGCTAGCCCACCTTGCAGATTTCAGGCTTTCCAGCCCCCACAGTCATGTGCACCAGTTCCTTAAAATCAACCTCTCGCTTCTTCGCTGCCTCTCTATACACACTGGTTCTGTTGTTTCTGGAGAATCCTAACTAATCTAAGATCTACAGCTAAAGACCCTAAATTCACACCAACACCGTCAATTCCAACCCAACACCGTGGTGTCATTACAACCTGTCTCTTTTCCATCGCATAACCCTCTGGCAGTGAGAAAGCTGGGTCCCATGATGCCTGATGCATTGATGTGCTTGCTCAACCCTCCCTTCAGGTAACCCATTTCCTGACCACTCCACACCGTGCCACCAAGATCTTGGCTCCGAAGCAGGTGATGGGACGGGGACGGCAGAAGCACGTCTTTGGACATTTAACTCACGATGGCAAGAAAATTTTATTGTGGGCTTCCATTCCTTTGGTCTTGCAAGAAGAGTTAATATTTGTATTTTAATTTTTCCTTCAGCCTTTGAAAGTGAGAAGGACCTAATATTCAAATCCTTGGCATTAACTGTTGGCTTTGTATTGTTAGAATAACTTGATGATGTCATTTGGTCTCATGGGCAAAGCCTCTTGACCAGCAGTATCGAACGACACAGCTGGATATAACCAGGGGTGAGAAACAGACTAGCAAATGAAGTCCCAGTAGTGGATACATAGTCACTTTGCAGCTAAATGTCGATAATGCACTCTTCTAGCTGGACGCCATACCTTCCAGGGCACCCGCGGTCTCAGGACCCCCCCGAGTAGTACGTGGTACCGGGGGGGGGAAGACAGCATCACGTAGGTGGCAGGAGGGTGTCCTCCCCACCAAGGCTCAGATACACGCCTAATTGATCACAGGCTAAACGGTGAGGATCAGTGTGTGAAAAGAAAAAGAGAAGCCCAGGGAACGTGGTTTCCTTTTATGGGCAGTGATAGCCTCCTCTCAGTTATGACCTTGGAAGAAGAAAGGTGGTCACGCTTTGGCCATCTCTCTCCTTCTCCCGTTCTCTTTGGGGCAAATGCTGCAGGAGCATCTGCTCTGCTCCGGCAGGAAGAGCCCCGCCCAGCCCAGGGCAGACTGTGATGGGAGTCGAGTCTGCCAAATTCTGAGACTTAGCACGAGGCAGCCCGCCTCACCAGCAAAGCAGATGATCTCCATCTGTTGGCTCCCTGGCTTTCCTTTTCAACTTGTCCAGAACCTGGGAGGGGAAGAGCAGTGTTATTTATCAAGCATAAACACTGCGATAGTCGTTATCTTTCAAGGTGGGAAATCTAAGCATGTCATGAAAACTGCTTAGAATTCTACGATGGTTCTTTGACGTCCTGGAAGTAAAGTACTGATTCCTTGGCTTCACTTTCCTGCATTGCCTCCCACCACGCTTTCCAGTCCTGCAGTCTTCCGGCCTCACCAAGCCACCTCCCTGACTTCCTTGCACCTTAATGCCTCTGTTCTGTGAAATTGGCCACGTCCCTGATTTCTCCCATCTCCCCCAGGCTCGCCAAAAATTCACCATCCTTCAAGGTGTAGCTCAGAAATCCCCTTGCCCTAAAAATTTTCCTTTTCCTTGCTCCAAATCACCCAGAAGAGTTGGGCATCCATCAGGTGCAAACCT
Source organism: Prionailurus viverrinus (assembly GCF_022837055.1). Lineage (NCBI taxonomy): Eukaryota > Metazoa > Chordata > Mammalia > Carnivora > Felidae > Prionailurus > Prionailurus viverrinus. The sequence goes on from NC_062567.1 coordinate 18,685,852, forward strand.
CAATTATGGATTCTAATTGCTGAGTATTCTTTTCTTCCTTCCTTCCTTCCTTCCTTCCTTCCTTCCTTCCTTCCTCTCCCTCTTTCTTTCTTTCTTTCTTTCTTTCTTTCTTTCTTTCTTTCATCTCTCATGTCCACTAGATTATGAACTACTTGAGTGCAAGGATTGCTTTTGTCTCTGCTACAAAATCAGATGATGCGTGGATGAATCAATCATTGAGTGAAAGAACAATTTAAGCCCTCAGCATCATGCACTGCCATGGTCTAAGACGTTTTTACTAAGAACTCATGATCTATTTCCAGTAGCATGGCATAGGTCAAGTTCATTGGTACCTTTCTTGGTTATATTCAGGCCTTTATTCACTAAACATTTGTTGAGTAGCTACGATGGGTCAGACTCTCTGCTAGGAGGAAAGTACAAAGATAAACACAGCTTAGTCCCATGTCCACAGGAGCAAAGGATCTAGAGTACAGAACAATCCACCAGTGGGTAATTGTGACACAATTCAGTGTGTCAGTTATTGAGGAGAGAAAGAGCATTCCAGCAAGAAGGGACATTATGTGAAAATTCCAGGGAGGTGACTGATACCTTGAGGTGTGCAGAGGGAGGCAGGTGACTATAGCTCAGTATTGCTGGAGGGTAAAGCTTTCCCAACGAAGTGGAAGGAGGTAAGAGTGGAGAAATGTAAGGGCCTTCTGGGCCCTGCTAAGGGCTAGACGTCATCCTACAGGTATGGAGAAGATACTGAAGGGTTTCAAACAAGGGCAAGATGTGAAGGGATTTATGTTTTGAAAGACCACTCACTTGACTGGGCAGATAAAGACCAATGGAGACCAGATGGGATAAGGGGATAACAGCCACAGGCCAGGCAAGCAATGCTGGCTGCCTGAGCCAGTTCCATGGCAAAATCTCGGGGATGGATGTAGGAAGTAAAAAACAGGCAGGAATTGGTGGCTCCCTGGAAATTAGGGTGTGTTTTTTATCTATGCTGTGTCACAAGCATACAGTTTTACCACAAACTTAGTGGCTTAAAACAAACATGCATTGTCTCACAGTCTCTGCAGGTCAGGAGTTCAGGCATGGCTTAAGTGGGTCCTCTGTGGAGGGGCTATGAGGCTACAGTCCTAGTGCCTTGTTGGAGGCTCAACTGGGAAAGGATCTGCTTTCACGTTCGCTCAGGTCGTTGGAAGGATTCATGTCCCTGTACCTGGAGGCCTTAAGGCTTCAGTTTCTTGCTGACTGTCAGCTAGAGGTGTCCCTCCATTCAAGACTGCCTGCGGTTATTGCCTTCCAAATGTTGGGGCTTCCCATCATGGCTGTTTGCTTCTTCCAAGGCAGCAAAGGAGAGACTCTGTAAGGCAGGAGCCACACCCTTGTGGAACATAATCATGCCAGCGCCTTTGCCTTTGCTGTATTCTATCAGTTAGAAGCAAGGCCCGAATCCTGCCCTCTCTCAAGGAGATAAGGAGGGTGATCACAGAAGGTGTGAACGCATGGAGGCTGGATTGTGGATGTTCAGCACAAGCAGCCCCTGCTAGCTTCCCAGCAGCAGCTGGAGAAGATACATTATATAGCTTGTATTGACTGATACATTGTATAACTTGTGTGGTGGTGAGTCTGCAGTGACTTCATTTTGTAAGTCTTTTCTTTCATTTTAGTTGTTTTGCCATGTCCTCCAGGCGTTTTCTTTCGCGGGGTCTCCCCAGAGTAAAGCCCCGTTCAGGCCATTAGCAGTGCTGCAGGGAAGGCGTTCCTCACAATCCAAGGAGATGCACCCTGCCTTGGCAGAGGCCCGCCTTGGTTTCCTAAGTCAGAGTCCAGAAAATTCAATCCCTTCCAAATACCAACATGTTGGTATTTTATTGCACAATACTGTTAATAAGACTTAAAAAAAAAAAAATCTGAAATAAAAATCATTTAACACCCGGATAGTATTTGCTGCATTAAAATTTGGGATCTAAAATGAGTGCCCTCATTAGATATGCTTCTTCTCTACTTCTTCCAAATTTAAAAAAAAAATGTTTTTTTTTAACGTTTATTCATTTTTGAGAGACAAAGCGTGAGCGGGGAGGGGCAGAGAGAGAGAGGGAGACACAGAATCCGAAGCAGGCTCCAGGCTCTGAGCCGTTAACACAGAGCCTGATGCGGGGCAGGAACCCACAAACCGTGAGATCATGACCTGAGCTGAAGTCGGGTGCTTAACCGACTGAGCCACCCAGGCACCCCATCTCCTTCTCACCCATAGTCCAGAAAGCAAGGCTTCCATTGTAAGAATAAGGACGTGCTTTCCCAGTTCAAAGACTTTTAAAAACAATGTTAACATTTCATCATTGTAACAAACATTTTTTTTTATCGCCTTGAAATGGATTTGGGGAATCTTGCATCAAATCTTCATCTCTATATGACAAAGTAAAGAAGACAACCCTGAAATGCTTTCCTTGGAACAAACACTGCTACCTGCTATCCATAAAAGGACTTCAGTCCTGCAAAATGGACTCTGAGCTGTTGGCAAGATCCCTTTGAAGTCAGCGAGGATGATTATGTGATGGTGAGGACGTCTTAGGGAAACACTCGAAGTTCATTTACAGCAGTTTTCCAGTTTCCCAATGAACGACAATCAGAAAGAGATTTCTGGGAAGGGAGAAAACCGCACAGAAATTTTCTCTGGCAGGGAGCCTGGCTGGCTCAGTCGGTTAAGCGCTCCACTTCGGCTCAGGCTGTGATCTCAGTTTGTGAGTTCAAGCCCTGCGTCTCCGGCTTGGGGCTGACAGCTCAGAGCCTGGAACCTGCTTCAAATTCTGTGTCTCCCTCTCTCTCTGCAACTCCCCAACTCGTACTCCGTCTTTCCCTCTCAAAAATAAATAAAAGTTAAAAAGAAAAGAACTTTTCTCTGGCTTAATGATAAAACAATTGTCACTTTTCTTTTTTTCTTTTTTTAAAATTAAGATCAGGATGCAGAGGAGTGTGAAATTCTCTTCCTATGAAGATCAGTTTAGGAGCTGGTGACTCAACCAGAGGCGAGGAGACGTGAATACTGTTTTCTCCAATTATGTGAGAACACCTGGAAAAGGAGTTAATTGCATTCACCTTTCCTTCTGAATGCCGATTATAGTTGAACCAAAAAAGGAAGTCACAAACCTAGACATACAGATTTACATTTTTCGGGGTGCCTGGGTGGCTCCCATTCTTGATTTCGGCTCTGGTCATGTCTTACGGTTTGTGAGCTCGAGTGTCGCCGCATCGGGCTCCTCGCTGAGCGTGGGGTCTACTTGGGATTCTCTCTCTCCCTCTCTCTGCCCCTCCCCCACACGTGCACGCACACATGCACGCGTAGTTCTCTCTCTCTCTCTCTCAAAAGAAATAAATAAACATTTTTTTTAAAATTTTTTTTTTCAACGTTTATTTATTTTTGGGACAGAGAGAGACAGAGCATGAACGGGGGAGGGGCAGAGAGAGAGGAAGACACAGAATCGGAAACAGGCTCCAGGCTCCGAGCCATCAGCCCAGAGCCCGACACGGGGCTCGAACTCCCGGACCGCGAGATCGTGACCTGGCTGAAGTCGGACGCTTAACCGACTGCGCCACCCAGGTGCCCCAAATAAACATTTTTAAACATTTTCATTTTCTCTAATCCATCTGAATTTAACTCTAGTCTCTTTCGTCTTTCTGTAGAAATACAACAAATAATGGGGCGCCCGGGTGGCTCAGTCAGTTAAGCGTCAGACTTCAGCTCAGGTCATGATCTCATGGTTCGTGGGTTCGAGCCCCGCGGGCTCTGGGCTGACAGGCTCAGAGCCTGGAGCCTGCTTGGGATTCTGTGTCTCCCTCTCTCTCTGTCCCTTCCCCTCTCGTGCTCTGTTTCTGTCTCTCTCTCTCTCTCAAAAATAAATAAACATTGAAAAAAAAAAGAAATATAATAAATAACAATGCTGCCTGTGAAGCACTTTGCACAGTGCCTGGGCCATAGTAAATAATTTGATATGTGATTACTGGAGATATCAGCCTGGAGAAAATGAGGAAGTCTCCCCAAGCATTATGACTTCTGTTCCCCTTTAGTGACTAAGGCCACCAAAGACAAAAAAAGTAATTGCAGCCCCAGGCCATGTTAGGCCCAGTAGAGCAGGTGTAAGCAAGACGGTGGGTGGAGACAAAGCTTATCCAGGGCTCTCCCTACACCCCCATATCCTTTTCTCAACTAAAGCATCTCTCCATACCCCTTTCTCTCCCCCAAACTCCCCTCAAGCGTCCGTTGTCTACTCCAGATTTTTCTTACAGAGAAAAGAACACCCACTAGGAGGGTCATGACTTCATTCCTCAGCCCTCTGTTGGTAAAGGAGAGGGTGGTGCTTTGATTTGAGGAAATGAAATTCTCTTTGTTTTTAAGGTTTATTTATTTATTTAGAGGGAGAAAGAGCACGCCCTGGGGAGGGGTGGAGACAGAGGGAGAGAGAGAGAGAGAGAGAGGGAGGACAGTGAATCCCAAGCAGGCTCCACACTGCCAGCACAGAGCCCGATGCAGGGCTTGAACTCATGAACCGCGAGATCGTGACCTGAGCTGCAACCGAGAGTTGGTGGCTTAACCGACTGAGCCACCCAGGCACCCGAGGAAATGAAATTCTCATGGTTATATTTTAAGCACGTTGGGGGTGTGACTGTGCCTAATACAATTCCATGTCACCCAGAGTCTCTCCTACACGAAGAGTCCTGCGAGAAAACACCAGCACTCCTTCTGTGCATCTTCACAGGGCCTGCTATGCACAGTTCTGGTCTAGTCACAAATTACTCTTTGTATAAGAAAATCCTCAACATCCAGTGTAGATGGAGAAAAGACTAGAGTTTCTAAAATTCTCTTTAAAAGACCTGAGAGACCATCGTCTCAAAAAGCATCCAAAATCAAGCAGTAAGGCACAGGAAGTGAGCATATTCCAAACTGGAAAGCAAAACGAAATGATCTTCCGGGCCAAAGAGTCTGACCTGAGAATCACCTTCACCAGGCTGTCAGCCTTCATTTGAACTTCACCTTGATGCTTCTCTGCAAAGAAGCATTTCCTAGGTTGATTCAGACTCTTCGGCCTCACAAAAGTCACAGGACTCTCCTCTTTGCCAGGAGCTACATGCATCCCATGGAGCGTGAGGCTGATGACTGGCTTTCTTGATGCATTTGTGCCAAAAGGCTGTGTCCCCAACCCATTTCTCCCTTTAGGGTACGCACTCAACTCTTCCACTTGACAAGGCAGAGAAACAACCAATCCCTCCCTCCTCGGGGATGAGGAAGGATCTATCCCACATGGGCCTCTGTAAAGGGACCTGATTAATTCAGGCAATATGTTCTAGGGCCATATAGGAACCCAGCCTCAGGAGTTAGTTCACCTGTGTCACCCTTTCTAGCCTGATTTTGCTTATGTTAACCTTCTCTGATGTCCTGATCCCCATCTGACTTGTATACACCTGACATCCAATAGTCAGTCTCTCTGGCTTCATTAGCCCTTTATTGACCTCCTTTTCCAGTGCAATTTTAGCTTTCTCCCACAAACATATATTCTATGTTTCTTTGCTTGCCCTATGCACTAAGACCGTAGGCTAATTACATTTCTACCACCAACACATCTCTCATTCTTTTTCCATCCAGCTGCTCCATCTAGGGACGGAGTCAGTAAATTATGCCAAACAAAAATCCATTGTTATACTTAACAATGAGTTACTGATGGATTCCTATCAAATTCGGTAATAACAAAGGATGATCACTATCTTGATTATTACTTAATATTCCACAATGTCCGTCTAGTGTAAAAGAGAGATAGATATACCATTGAGAAATTGAGACATGAATATTATCATTTTCAGTTAGGTGTTTGTATGTAGAAAATACAAATGAATCAACCAAGAACTGTTAAAATATCTGATAAAACTTGAGACTAAGACCTGAAATCATAAAACTGTTAGAGGAACACATAGGCAGTAAGCTCCTCGACATTGGTCTTGGGGATGATTTTTTGGATTTAACACCAAAAGCAAAGGCAAAATTAAACAAGCGGGACTATATGAAACTAAAAAGCTTTTGAATAGCAAAGGAAGCCATCAACAAAATGGAAAGGCAGCCGACTGAATGGGAGAAAATATTTTCAAGTCACATATCTGATAAGGGGTTAACAGCCAAAATACACAAAGTATCCATGTAACTCAATAGCAAAAAAAAACAAAAAACAAAAAACAAAAAACATCCAATTAAAAAATGGACAGAAGACATATTTCCAAAGAAGAGATACAAATGGCCAACAGGTATGTGAAACATCACTAATCATCAGGGAAACGTAAATCAAAATCAAAATGAAATATCACCTCACATCCGTTAGAATGGCTGATATCAAAAAGACAAGAGATAACAAGTGTTGGTGAGGAAGTGGAGGAAAGAGAACCCCCGCGCACTGCTGGGGGGAACGCAGACTGGTGCAGCCGCTCTAGAAAACAGTATGGAGGTTCCTCAAAAAAACTAAAACTAGAACTACCCTACAATCCAGCAATTCCACTTCTGGGTATTTATCTGAAAGAAACAAAATCACAAATTCAAAAAGATACCTGCGCCTCTGTGTCCCCCCGCAGCATTAGCCCCAATAGCCAAGACGTGAAAACAACGTAAGTGTCCACTGATGTATGAATGGATAAAGAAAGTGTGAGGTGCGCCTGGGTGGCTCAGTTGGTTAGGCATCCGACTCTTATTTTGGCTCAGGTCATGATCTCACGGCTTGTGGGTTCAAGCCCCGTATTGGGCTTGCTGCTCTCAGCACAGAGCCTGCTTCGGATCCTCTGTCCCCCTCCCTGCCCCTCCCCCGCTCATGCTCGGGCCTGCTCTCTCAGAAATAAACATTAAAAAAAAATTAAAAAAGAAAATGTGATTATATATAACATATATGTTTTTATTTTTTTATTTATTTACTAAAATACTATTCAGACATGAAAAAGAATAAAATCTTTCCATTTACGACAACATGGATGGACTTTGAGGGCATTATGGTAAGTGAAATAAGCCAGAGAAAGACAAATACCATGTGGGCTCACTTACATGTGGAATCTTAAAAAAAGAAAGACAGGAAAAGAAAACTGAACTCATAGATACAGAGAACAGATTGGTGGTTGCCAGAGGCAAGGTGTAGGAAGCGGGTGTAATGAGTGAAGGGGGGTCAAAAGGTACAAAGAAACTTCCAGTTATAAAATAAGTAAGTCATGAGGGTGTACTGCATGGCATGGTGACTATAGTTAACAATGCTCTATTGTATATTTGAAAGTGGCTAAGAGAATAAATCTTAAGAGTTCTTGTCACAAGAAAAAAATTTGTAACTATGAGTGGCGATGGATGTTGAACTTGACTTATTGGGGTGATCACTTCACCATACACACAAATATTGAATCACGTTGCACACCTGAAATCGATATAACGTTATATGCTGAGTATACGTCAATAAAAAAAAAGAGAGAGAGAGAGAGAGAGAGAGATCTGATAATTCCACATTTGGAAATCTATCAAGAAAGTGGTTGGATACAGTATTTATAAATTCAATTGTTTCACCTCAAAACATATCGGCGAACTGAAAGAAAGCAATCACAAATCAGCACGTATTGTACTCCCGTTTATATGGAATGTTCAGGATAGGTCAGTCCGTAGGGACAGAAAATAGGTTTGCAGTTGCCAGAGGTTTGGAGTGGGGAGGAAGAAAGGGGGAGTAATAGGGAGTGACTGCTAATAGGTACAATTTTTGGGGGGACATGATCAAACTGTTTTAAAATTAGATTATGGTGATGGTTGCATAACTCTGTATATATACTATAGATCATCAAACTGTATGCTTTCAATGAGTCAATTTCATGCTATGTAAATTACACCGTAGTAAAGCTGATTGGGGTGACTGGCTGGCTCAGTCAAAAGAGTGGCGACTCTTGATTTCGGGGTCATGAGTTCGAGCCCCACATTGGGTATAGAGAGTACTTAAAAAACTAAAAAACTTAAAAAACAAAATCAACAAATTCCATGTATACCAAAATACTCTTAAAACACAACAAAGAAGATCCCATATTCTAAAGATATAAAATATAATACTTAGGAATAACTTAGTTGTAAGAGAAAGAGATACAACCTGCATAAATAAAACTATAAAACTTTATTAAGATACATAAAGTAAGACATAAGTGAATCAAGAGATATGCTTGAATAGGAAGACTGGATATTATGATAAAATTTCTTTCAAAATTCATGAATAATTTCCAACCAGTTCGATTTTAATAAAAATGCCAACAGAGGCCATTTTGGAGTGGCAGTAAACAAAATTATTTTAAAGTTTACCTGGAGGAATAAAAAAGAAATGGGAAAATTCCTTGTTAATTCAAAAGCTAGTGACAGTCTCCTTCACTTTTGCAAGGGTTTTATAAGCTCCTACATCCCTTCATTAAAAATCCCTGCATTGGGGCGCCTGGGTGGCTCAGTTGGTTAAGCGTCCGACTTAGGCTCAGGTCATGATCTCACAGTTCATGAGTTCGAGTCCCGCGTCGGGCTCTGTGCTGACAGCTCAGAGCCTGGAGCCTGTTTCAGATTCTGTGTCTCCCTCTCTCTCTCTGCCCTTCCCCCACTCATGCTCGTGCTCTCTCTCTCCCTCTCAAAAAATAAATAAACGTTAAAAAAAATTTAAAAAAAATCCCTGCATTAAATCCCTATGTGTTTGAAATACCTAGTTTGTTTTTTTAATCTGAATCTGAGCTCATACATTTCCAAAACCAAAAATAAGTAAATAAGGTCTAAGTTTTAGAAAAATATTCTCTTTCATCTGCAAATGAGGTACTATTATATCACACAAGAGATTGTTTCAAAAGTTAAGTAGAGGGGCACCTGGGTGGCTCAGTACGTTAAGCGTCCGACTTCGGCTCAGGTCATGATCTCATGGTTTGTGAGTTCGAGCCCCGCGTCGGGCTCTGTGCTGACAGCTCAGAGCCTGGAGCCTGCTTCGAATTCTGTGTCTCCCTCTTTCTCTCTGCCCTTCCCCCACTCATGCTCGTGCTCTCTCTCTCCCTCTCAAAAAATAAATAAACATTAAAAAAAAAAGTTAAGTAGATTTAAAAACTTTCTCCATAGCTGAAAAGGGAATGTACCTGTGTATCCTTAACTGGTCTCCAGAGGGCAGTAGAGTCATTTATACTTAACTAAAGTTACCTCAACCAAAGTGTTTACTTCGATTTTTTTTTTCCCCCAATACTCTTCTGTTTTTTTTCTTATGACTGAGCCTTAACAAACTGGGTGGCCAGGATTAGGAAGACTGTCTGAGGTCATGGATCAAAGCAATGACAACAAGCCAAAGGGAAGACTCAAATAATCACTTTGATGTCATTACAATAATTCTCTAATTCGATAAGTCAACTAACTACAATTAATATTGTTGCCTAAGTATAGTTAATCAGCATGTGTTCATGAATATACAACATTTGATAATTTCAAGGCTTTCTACTTTTAGAAGTACAAGACGTATATATAGTGATAGTCACTTATTCTGTCATATTTTTTTAACTTTCTTTCTTTCTTTCTTTTTATTAATCTCTACACCCAATGTGGGGCTCAAACTCACAACCCCAAGATCAAGAGTCACATGCTCTTCCAACGGAGCCAGCCAAGCACCCCATTCGGCCATATTTTTTGAGCATTTGATACGCTAGAAGTATATCAGTGTCCCAGAAATTGCTGAAGGCACAAAAAATTAGGAAAGCACGTTCAAAAAAAACCATAGGGTTCTGACTTACTCTCCTACTGTAAACAACAAAAATTCTGGAGAAGATACGCGAAATGCATCTAGAAGCTGACAAAGTAAGGAATACTTTAGGCCAAAATGAAGTGAATGCAAAATTCCACAGAAGTATGCCACACACTGAAGCTGGCTTTCACTCTAGGGAATTGCTAATCCAGGTGAACATGAACTTTGGCTTACACCTCTTTGCAGGACACAGAAAAGAGACATCGTGTAGGTCCTCCTCAAAGTGGTCATTCTAAATAATAGGAGACCATCTCTTCAAGGTAGAGACACCAAAGGCCACTCTCCTTCAGTGTGAGAACAAACCAGAACCACCTTGAACTCTGTACCCGCTCCCAGTCAACTACAAGTGAAATTGCCTCCTGTCTGGAAACTTGGCACGAAGTGCAGAGAATGGGTGAAAAAAAAATCTCTTCTGAGTTTTGTAAGCACAAGATGAAAGATGACCTATATAAATTCATACACCTGGGTGGTCTAAAATGTCTCAAGTTAAAGTCAGATTAAAGTGGTCACAGACCCAGGAATCTCACAAAAGCAAACACGAATCTTCTCTACAGAAACTACTTCTGTCCTAGGCTTCAAGGAATTCCCACAGAAATGTAAGTTCAGAGTCAAAAAATCATAAAATCCAGGGGTGCCTGGGTGGCTCAGTCTCCTGGGTGACCGACTTCAGCTCAGGTCGTGATCTCATGGTTTGTGGGTTCGAACCCTGCGTCGGGCTCTGTACTGACAGCTCAGAGCCAGGAGCCTGCTTCGGATTCTGTGTCTCCCTCTCTCGCTTCTCCTCTCCCCCTTGTGTTCTATCAAAAATAAATAAACATTAAAATTTTTTTTTAAAAATCATAAAACCCAAAAGTAAATGACACATCACGTGTGACAGCTAGCACTTATCAGACCCTCCATGATGGAAACGGTGAAACACAGAATATAAATCAAGTATATTCCAATACGTTTAGAAAGATAACTGGGCTCAAATTATCAGCAAAGAGCAAGGGTCATAAAAAAATAACCAATAATCAAGCACAGAGTGTCAAATAGAATTCGTACTCATAAAAAACATTATAAATAATATTTAAAAACTCAATGAAATGGCTAAAACAGTAATAGGAAAAAAGTGGGCTTAAAAATATGGTATTATAATTTTTATATGAGAACAATATATATTATTAAGCCTTTATTCCAACATATTTTTAAGTTTCAATCAAATAGACAAGACCCTAGACAAATATCTCATTATATCTGAATCAAAAGGAATAGGAAACCAGATAGTCTTATAATCACTAAGGAAATTGAGGAATCCAAAAGATGTCAATTAATCAATCAATCTGTCCAGGCCCTGATGAATGTAGATTTAAAATACCCTAAGCAAAATATTAATACACTAAGATCAACAACCATTTTTTCCAAAAGCCGTATCATGGCCAAGTTGGACTCAGACAAATAAAGTAAGGTTGACGTAACACTTAAAAAAAAGTAATTAATTGATTTCACCACATTAATAGTTTGAGGGAAAAATCATATGGCCTCGCAGTAGACTCATAAAACCCACACTTTATAAAACTGAAATGTATCCATGATTTTTTAATAGTCTCTTTAAAATAGCCTGGTAATGTAAGAAGTATTATGTGTGATGTTGAAACATTAGATTCATTCTCTATAAGATTAGATATAATAAGGATGCTTGCTTTTAATAACTTTTATTAACATTATAGTGGCTGCACCACCAGTGAAGTAAAGAAAGAGAAATGAATGAATGAAGAAATGGTATAAGGATGAAAACTATAGTAACAAATATGTAATTCCTCTCAATTAATATAACTGTTTATATACAAAGTCCTGAAAACGCTACGGACGAATTATTAAAATAAGTTCGAGAATCTTCTTAATGTTTATTTTTGAGACAGAAAGAGAGAGAGGTAGAGAGAGAGAGGGAGACAGAGGATCTGAAGCAGGCTCTGTGCTGACAGCAGAGAGCCGATGCAGGGCTCAAATGCATGAACTGAGATCATGACCCGAGCCGAAGTTGGACGCTTAACGGACTGAGTCACCCAGACACCTCCAAAAGTCTAGGAATTTAATGATGGTCATTACAAAATCAATGCATACTAATCAATTGCATTTCTCTACCCCAGTAATAAACAGTCAGAAAATGTAGTTTTGAAAAGGTACTTTGCTGTATCTTCAAGAAAAGTATTTTGGAATAAATGCAGTAAAAGTGTTGTAGGGTCATGGAGCACTGAGGGTCGAGAAAGAATTCTTGGGACATTGTGTGGTGCGGCAAAGTTTAAGTAGCACCGGGACAGGACCCGTGGGCAGAAAGGGCTGCACTTCTGCTGTATGAAGCTGGTGGTCATATGCTTGGTGCTCAAGGGGAAGGGGGTGTGCAAGGAATACGAGATCACGAATGTCTTCTTCGAATTTCTACTTGTAAAACCACTTTTTGCAAGATTTCTCTGGTGCTTCTCCTTCAGTCGCTATTAACTATCAGTGAGATTTAGAGGCAGTCATAAGACCATCTGAGAATGCAGCGACCAGCACATATTTGATCCTTATCGAAAATATGCGGGCCATAGGTCAGCCTTCTCGGCTAAAGGTGAAAAACGTTCTGCTTCCATCTCTCATCAAAACTGCCGGACGTCCTTTTGAATATAATTGTAAAATTGTATTTTAAAATATGAAAAAAAGCTAAGTCAATACTGTACTATAAAAGCTAAGTCAATAATACTGTACTGTATTATGCACAGTCCTGATTGACTCAGTATAGGCATGGTATCACAGGAACATATTTGGTCCTTGTCCCTGGTTCCCCGCACCTAAAGCTCTTAAAACTTCTGGTAAGAGAGACATGAACATCTGTTGTTGTTGTTGTTTTTAAATTTATTTATTTTGAGAGAGAGAGAGCAAGCATGTATGTGAGAGCCAGCGAGGGGCAGAGAGAGAGGGATAGAGACAGACAATCCCAAACAGGCTTAAAACTTCTGGTAAGAGAGACATGAACATCTGTTGTTGTTGTTGTTTTTAAATTTATTTATTTTGAGAGAGAGAGAGCAAGCATGTGAGAGCCAGCGAGGGGCAGAGAGAGAGGGATAGAGACAGACAATCCCAAACAGGCTCCATCCACACTGTCAGCACAGAGCCAGACGCGGGGCTCAAACTCATGAACCGTGAGATCGTGATCTGAGCCGAAACCAAGAGTCGGATGCTTAACCGACGCAGCCACCCGGGCGCCCCAGAAGCGTGTTGTTCTAATAAGGCCACTCTTGGGAGGCCCCTAAATAGCTTCAGGATGAAGGCTGGTTGCCAGAAAGATCAAGCCTTGATTAGAAGCTTCTGACTTTGGGCTCTATCTTCCCACCTCTGGGAGGGGACAGTGGCTGGAGACTGAGTAAATAGCTAATGATTTATTCAATCGTGCCTACCCGATGAGATCTCTATTAGAAACCCAAATGAGCGCACTCAAAGAGCTTGTTGGTTGGTGAACACAACTAGAAGCTGGGAAGGTGATGCCTGTGGAGAGGTCATGGAAGCTTCGTGCTGTGCATCTGAGGGCGAGCCGAATTTGCCCCCCCAAAATATGCCTCTTTGGTATAAGGATTATTTTAGGCTGATTTCCTTTCAAAAACAGCAGATAGAAGTTTTGCAAACTGAGAGGTTACTCTTTTGTCAGGACATGGACAAGGGACTAGACATAGAAGATATGAAAGAGACATGTATAAGGAAAACCTTCATTTGTAAAGGTGTCTTCCCTCTGGGCCAGAAAGAGGATGATTAAAACCCCAGAAATGCTTATCGATGGATGAGATGAGGATGGAAATCTGCGTAACAGTCAGAGACTTGTCTACTGTCCTTTGCCTGATAACTTCTCAGAACTGGCTCCCCCCCCCCCCAAAATAGTGTTTAAGGTGGTGGCTTGGGCGTTTGTGGAGTTACTCAGTTTTCCTGCCCCCCCCCCCCCCGCCATGTTACTAAGTTCTGTTTGTTTTTCTTTTGTTAATCTGTCACTTATGGGGGGGGGTCGAGGGTCAGTTAAGAACCTAGAAGGGAAGAAGGAAAGTTATTTTTGCTCCCTTACACATCTTTTCCATTTGGCGTTTTGGGTTGTGTCCTTTATAATAAACTGGTGACTAGAAGTAAGGTGCTTTCCTGAGCTCTGGGAGTCCTATGAAATTACCAAACCTTAGCAGGATAGGGCAGGAGAGGGAATACCCACTTTATAGCCAGCGGGTCAGAAGTACTGGGGCTTGCGACTGGCATCTGAAAAGGAACAGTATTGTGGGATGGAACCCTTTACCTGTGGGGTCTGCACTAGCTATGGATAGTTGGTGTCAGAACTGAATCAAATTCTTGGACGATGAAGGTCCCCAGAATATGCCAATTTGACATGATTATTCTGAGTTGAAGGCAACTGAGGAACAGCAGGTGCAGGAAAAGTGCTAAAAACAGCATAAAACTCCTTTTGTCAAGGAAATTGACATTTACAAAGGAAATTTCCATTTGTAAAGGTGTCTCCCACTTCCGGACCAGGAAGCGGACCCTTAACGAGCAGCTCTGAGGAATGGAGAAGACTTTGACTTAAATCTGTATAACAATCTTAGTAAATGATCCTTGCTTATCAAACTCTCCGTAGTCACCTGCCCATAACTTACCACTCTCCTCCCTCAAAAGCCCCAAATCCCTTTTCTTTTGTTTAGCCTCTCCAGACTTTATTGCCTCCTGGGAGGGTTTATAAGCCCCCAAATTCTGGCTGCCTCCTTAAGCCACATTTCTTTGTGAATTTGCATTCATAGTGATGTGGGGAACAAAGGCAAAGGAAAAAAAAATTAAATTTCCTTACAACTTACAGCCCTTCGACAAGTCCTTGAGACCCGGCAGAGTGACCTTCCTCTAGGAACTCAACTACCTCAATGTTAATACTTTGCTCAGGGCAAAAGGCAATCTTAGCTTAACATTATCCCGACTTCCAGAATCCTGGAAGTCTCCTTTAACAGGTAGAAATTCCTTTGGAAACTTCCTTTATCTCTACCCTCCCAAGATATATGTCAGCAATCATCCTCTAGGTATATGTGCCACTGATATATACCTGAAGGGTCTCATGACTAAGGTTTTATTAGACAGTAATAAATGACCTTTTCCTAACAACAGCTAGCCCCTCAACATCTTGGAGACCTTGCTTCCAGAATTCCTTAGAGAGTTACACTATCCCTAACCCTTTCCCAACTTGAAAGTATATAATCATCCACCCGTCACAACTCCAGTGTGGCTCTTTCTGTCCATGGGTCCTGTCTCTGTGCTTTAATAAAACCACTGAAGATATCTCAAGAATTCTCTCTTGACCGTTCGCGTCGAACCCCAACATCTCCATATTACATAGCATTTAATTAAATCTGTTTTTCTCTCCTGTTAATCTTTTTTTTTTTTTTTTACGCTTATTTGTTTTTGAGAGAGAGAGACAGAGCATGAGCTAAGGAGCGGGCAGAGAGAGGAAGAGACACAGAATCCGAAGCAGGCTCTGAGCTCTGAGCTGTCAGCCCAACGTGGGGCTCAAACCCACAGACTGTGAGATCATGACCTGAGCCAAGTTGGACTTTTAACCAATTGAGCCACCCAGGCACCACTGTCTTTTTTCTTTCTTTCTTTTTTTTTTTTTTTTTTTTGAGTTCATTTATTTATTTTTGAGAGAGAGAGATGGCGTGCGAGAGCTGGGGAGGGGCAGAGAGAGACAATCCCAAGCAGGCTCCATACAGTCAGCTCAGAGCCAGATCTGCCTCGAACTCACAAACCATTGAGATCATGACCTGAGCCGAAATTAAGTCAGATGCTTAAGTGACTGAACCACCCAGGTGCCCCTAATCTGTCTTTTATCAGTTTGATTTTTGCCATCTCACTCGATAAAAAAAAAAGAAAAAGTTTTTCCTCCTCCATGACCATCCTGTTGGTGTCAGGGTTTGGAAAAGTCTGCAAATTTGGTGTCAGGAGGGAAAAAAAAAAAATCTAACTATAGGAAAATATGCATCCCCCCCCCCAAAGGGTCTATAGTTTTCATGCAAACCCAATACAATTTTCAATGAGTTTATTTGTACAATATGTCACGAAACACATTATTTAATGTATATGGAGGGACACAGAGCCAAGAACATTCAGTCCATTTCTGTAGAAGAAAAGAAAATGAGATAACTTATCTTACCAAATACCTAAAATTACATGTAAATTGTAGTGGTACTGATGAAGAAGCCAAAGGCAAGCTAACGCCCGCAACTACCAACCCCCCTGCCCCTGCCCCCCGCCCCCCCCCCCCACCTAGGTGAAATATGTGTGATATTCCTCAGGCATGCCTGGCTGCCCAAGAACAAAGAAAAGGAAAGAAAACAAATGATGAACTGATAAAGATCACAGCCATGCAGAACAGGAGTCTCCATCAGTTTAAAATATTTTAGTAAATTACAAGAAAAAGGCAATTTTATCAATAGCTTAAATCTCCGGAAACCTAAGGACTCAGTGTCCTCGAACCCCAACATCACAGTGATATGGGAACAAAAGGAAGAAGGAAATGGCTAGATAAAATTAAGTTTCCTTATTACCTGCAGCCCATTGACAAATACTTGAGGCTGGCAGAGTAGAACATTTCTCCAGGAACTGTCTTAATGGTAATGCTTTGCTAGATGGAAAAACAATCTTAGCTTGACAATTGCTAGGCTTCCAGTACCGTGAGTCTTCTTTAGCATATGAAAATTCCTTTGGAAACTTCCTCTTGACTTTACCTCCCCCAGCTCCTGAGTATATAATCAGTCTTCCCGCCCCCCCCCCCCCCTTAACCCCAGGGCAGTGCTTTTCGTTCCACCGGTCCTGTCCCCATGCTTTAATAAAATCACTTTTTGCACCAAAGATGTCTCCAAGAATTCTTTCTTGGCCATCAGCTCCGAACCGCCATCACCCCCAAAGCTCATCACTTATGGGGAAAAATGAATCCCTGCTTTTCAAACCAATACTAAAAATCAGTTCTAGCAGATTAAACACCTGAATGTAAAAGGCAAAAATATAAAAATTTTAAAAGACTTTAAGATGTTGCAGCGTTTTAAAAACAAAACATAGAATGTGGAAACAATGAGGAAAGGAGAAAGTTTGACTACATTCAAAAAGTTTGCGGGCGGGGGGGGGCATCAAAAAACACCATTAAAAGACTGGAAAGACAAAGAAGTGGGAAGATATTTGTAACATACAACAAATAAAAATGAGTTCATAATATGTTTTTAAAAACTGTGAAAATTAATAAAGGGAAATCTCACTAGAATGGAGACGGGAGGTTGGGGGTGGGGGAAGGGGGTGTGGCTTTCATGCCTCAGTCTCACTGGTGGTGCCCATCAATTGCAAATCAAACGGGAAAAGGCGGGACTTTGTAAACAGGTACGATTTGACTGTCCTGGAAGGAGGCAGATTTGCTTCCTCTCCAGCCCTCCCTCCCTGGCTTCCCTTGCCTCCTCCCTCTCCCCTGCCCACCCTCCCAAACAAACCAATCTTTTGCCCATAAAATAACTGGTAGTTTGATTTTTTTTTTAAATTTTCTTAACATTTATTTATTATTGAGAGACAGAGAGAAACAGAGCGTGAGCAGGGGAGGGGCAGAGAGAGAGGGAGACACAGAATCGGAAGCAGGCTCCAGGCTCTGAGCCATCAGCACAGAGCCCGACGCCGGGCTCGAACCCACGAACCCTGAGATCATGACCTGAGCTGAAACCAAGGGCTGGATGCTTAACCAACTGAGCCGCCCAGGTGTCCCAATTGCAATCAATTTAGAAGACTGTTTGGCATTTTCTAGTAAGTAGCAAAATACACATACATTCTACCTAAGAGTTCCACTCTGAGGAATATACTTTAAGGGCACTCTTCTGGCACATTTGCACCAGATACGGTATAAGATGTTTTTAAAAACAAAACTGTAATTACAGCAAAAAAAAAAAGTATTACCAGGATAGGTAAGAATATTGTGGCATTATGTTATAGAATATTATGTAGCAGTGACAGTCAATGGATGATAGCTATACATAGCAAGAAGTGTAAATCTCAGGGACACAATTTCAGAACAAAAGTATAAAAATATATACATACAATAGTATATATAATATACAATTACATATAGAGAGTTCAAAATGTAGGTCTTAATAATTCATTTGGAAATACACACTGAAGTGCAAACAATAAAAATGGGGGGATTATTAAGCACAAAATTTATGATTATGGTTACATCTGGGCGTGGAAAGCAGTAGGGACGGGCCTGGGGAAGGACATACACAGGGCATCCAAGATACTGTTACATCTTTTTCCTTAAGTAGAGCAGTTGTTACATGGGTATTTGTTGTGCCATGATCTCCTATGTGATTACATTTTATAAAAATTCTTTTGTTTCTATTCAAAACTTAATAAAGGTAACTTAAAAATGATACTTATACAGTCAGGTAGTTTATATCAAAGTTACGCCAACTAGATATTTATATGTCAGAAGTTAATCGACTGCAAGGTAAATAAGACCCAACAGATTTAAAACATAAAACAGATTTAAAACAACAGATCAAAAAAAAATTTTGTTTAATGCACAATATTTTCCAATTTTCTCTTCTCTCTCTCTCTCTCTCTCTCTCACTTCCTCCACCTTGATTCAGCTTGTGGTCATGTCTCTGCCTTCATTAATAAAGAAACATAAAAAAAAAAAAGTAACGTGACCCGTCATCCAACCAGCTGTTCGAGCCAAAAAGCTAAGAACTACCCATGATTTCTCCGTGTTGCTCCCCTCGCACACGGAATTCACTGGTGAATCTTGTTGGCTCTCCCTCTAAAATATATCCCAAATTCATCCACTTCGTCTATCTCCATTGCTACTGTCCTATTCCAAGCCATCGTCATCACTTACAGAGATTACTAAAACAACCTTCTGCTCTTCTTGTTTCCATCCTTGCCTTCCTATATTCCTTTTTCTTCCCAGCAACCTTAGGAATCTTAAAAAAAATAATAAAATGCAGAGAGACAGAGCACAAGTGGGGGAGGGGCAAAGAGAGAAGGAGACACAGAATCGGAAGCAGGCTCCAGGCTCCAAGCTGTCACCACAGAGCCCGACGCGGGGCTCGAACTCACGAACCGCGAGATCATGACCTGAGCCGAAGTCGGACGCCTCAACCGACTGAGCCACCCAGGCGCCCCATAGATAACATTTTTATATAGACTCTATAGCTGATATATCTGTATTTCTACCTTTTTCTCTGTATATTTCTCTGTGATCTAGCAATTCTACTCCAGTATATGCCCAACAGAAATGCATTCATATGTGCATTTAAAGATACATACAAGAGGGGCTCTTGGCTGGCTCAGTTGATAGAGGATCTGACTCTTGATTTCGGGGTTGTGGGTTCGAGCCCACATGTGGAGATTACGTGAAAAAAATAAAATCTAAAAACTAAGAGGCACATACAAGAATGTTCATAGCAGCACCATACCTTTAACAGGCAAATACTGGGAACAACTCAAATGTCCATCCACAATAGAATGGGTCCACTGTACATTCATACAATTCATACAACTCTAGTCATACAGTGGAACAATGTACAGCAATAAGAAAGAACAAACTGTTGCTATGGCAACAATATGGATAAACCTTACAAATGGAAGGTCCAGTGATAGAGGCCAGACACAAAGAAGCAAGTGTCCTATGGTTGTATTTACAGTAAAATCCAAACACAGGCAAAGCAAATCCATGCAACAGAAGTCAGATCACGGTAACATTTGGAGAGGCGGTGTGGTGTCGGCATACCTTAACATCCTACGTACTAATTCTTGATCTAGGCAGTGATGATCTGGGTATGTTCATTTTGTTTAACAAAAATTTGAATGCTACACTTGTAATCTGTGTTCTTTTTTTTTTTAATTTTTAAATAATGTTTCTTTTTGAAAGACAGAGAGAGAGAGGGAGAGACGACGAGTGGGGGAGGGGCAGAGAGAGAGAGAGAGAGAGGGAGACACAGAACCCAAAGCAGGCTTCAAGGTGTTGGACACTTAACCAACTGAGCCACCCAGGCACCCCACAATCTGTGTACTTTTATGTGGGTGAGTTACACTTCAATTAAAAGTTTACTTTTTAAAAGCCCTGCTTATAAGTTCTTCTTGCCAAAAGGCATAAAACTTGAACATGAATCTAATCAAGATTTTAGAGCTAAATTCTATAGGAAATATGGAAAACAGAGGAACAAGTGACACATCCCTTTAAGAAGCAAACTAACAAATATGGAACGTGGGACATTTGGAAAGACAACGGCCTTATTTGTTGTTATTTGTTGCAAAAGTCAATGTCAAGGGAAAGAAAGAAGAGAAAGGGAGGGGGGAAAAGAAATGTATTGCAACTGAAATGATACTTCTTCTTACTACAAAGTAGTACATGTTATAAAAAATGGAAGCATGACTGTTATAAAAATACAGAGACTTCAATTTAAAAAGTGTTTTCTTTTTCTCCCTCATTCTCCAGACATTCTGCACATGCTACAATATTGTGTTGTTCTGCCTCTTTTTTTGTTTCAATTAAAATATATCTTGGACATGGCTTCATAGTAGGTACACATGAATTTACCTTAATTTAAATGGCTGGGTATTTTTCTATCATTTGTATCATTAAGTAGTATTATTCCAATATTTTTTTTTTTAATTTTTTTTTTAACGTTTATTCATTTTTGAGACAGAGAGAGACAGAGCATGAATGGGGGAAGGTCAGAGACAGAGGGAGACACAGAATCTGAAACAGGCTCCAGGCTCTGAGCTGTCAGCACAGAGCCCGACGCGGGGCTCGAACTCACGGACCGCGAGATCATGACCTGAGCCGAAGTCGGACGCCCAACCGACAGCCACCCAGGCACCCCATTCCAATATTTTCTATTAAAAAGTAAATTATAATGCAGCTAGTCATTGTATATGTATTTGTCTCTATTTCAACTGGTGGAATAGATTCCCCTAGAAGTGGGATAGCTTGATCAAAATAAATGTACATTTGAATTTTTATTAGAATTTGCTAAATTTCTTCCAAACGGGAGGTACCAATATATGCTTCTACAATATATGTGCCTGTCCATTGACCCACATGTTGCCAACAACAGATCATATCAATCTTTTATTTTTTTAAAGTTTTTGTTTTGTTTTGTTTTGGGGGGGAGAGAGAATCTCAAGCAGGCTCCACGGTCAGCATAGAGCCTGACATGGGGCTCGATCTCACAACTATGTGATAATGACCTGAGCCACAATCAGGAGCTAGATGCTCAACCGACTCAGCCACCCAGGTGGCCTTCAATCTTTCACATTTCTGCCAATCTGATAGACGAAAGCAGTATTTTTTGCTTCATTTGCATTTGTTTGATTTTTAATAAGGCTGAGCATTTTTTATAAGCCTGTTGGCCATTTGGATATTTTTATTTTAACAGTTTTTGAATATATTTTGCTTCGTTTTGTACTGGGCTATTCGGCATTATCTGTATGATTGGTAGGAGGCCTCAATACATTAGGAATGTTAATATGTTATTTGCATAGGTTATTTGCACCTACTCTCCCAGGTCTTCATTTGTCTTCCAACTGCTTTTTCTTGCTTTTGTTATGCAGAGTTTTTCATTTTATGCCTACTTTTATTTTCCTTTATGGTCTCTGTGGAAAGATTCATGCTCAGAAAGCCCTTCCCCATTTATCTGTTCATGTATTTATTCTTTCAACATATGTTTGTCCAGCACCTGCTACATGCCTCTAGGTATGAAGCCGAGACAGCTGCCCTCCCAAAGCATAAAGTCTGGCGGGGTGAAGCAGAACTCTCATAAGTAAACAAACGTGAAGAAGACAGTTGTCGCCAGGGGAACTGCTCTGAAGGCCACAGAATGGGATGATGGAGTAGGGGGAGACTGGCATAGAAGATCTCGCCTGGGTGGTGGTGGTCACAGGAAGCCTGAGGAGGCACCATTTGAGCTACAATATGAACATGAGAGACAGATGGTTCCAGGCATTAGCCCCGAGGCAGGAACGTACTTGGCAGGGTTGAGGGTATGAAAGCTACAGCAGAATGAACCTGGAGAGCCAACGGGGCAGGGTCACCCAAGGCCTGGAAGGCATAGACCAAGCACAGGAGCTTGGACTCCACCTTGAACTCTAAAAGGCACTATGGGCAGGGTGGGGGCCGGGCAGCTCAGTCAGTTAAGCACGGGACTCTTGAAATCCGAGAGTCGTGATCTCACTGTTTGTGAGTTCGAGCCCCACTTGGGCTCTGTGCTGACAGTGTGGAGCCTGCTTAAGATTGTCTCTCTCCCTCTCTCTCTGCCCCTCCCCCATCTGCACAAGCTCGCTCTCTCTCAAAATAAATAAACATTAAAAAAAATAATAATAATTTTAAAAAGGCCATCGGAGGGTTTTATGAAAGAGGACCAAAGCAGTAGCCTGCGTTTTTCAAATATATCTACTTTTTTTATGATGAAACATATGCCAAAGTAGAGAAAATTATAATAGTCTGTTACACACTTATCTACCCGTTTTGTGCTTCCATATTTTTATGGGAATCCTACACATCTTGCCATTGATCCCTGAACACTTCCAGTTCATCTCTAATAATTAAAGGTTTCTTTCCTTTTTCTTTTTAAGAAAATTTTTTAATGTTTTATTTATCTGTTTATTTATTATTTTTGAGAGAGACAGAGTGTGGGCAGGGACGCGGCAGAGAGAGAAGGAGACACAGCATCCGAAGCCGGCTCCAGGCTCTGAGCTGTCAGCAGAGAGCCCGATGCAGAGCTTGAACTCACAAGCTGTGAGATCATGACCTGAGCTGAAGTCAGACGCTTAACCAACTGAGCCACCCAGGCGCCTCCTCCTTCTTCTTCTTTTTTTTTTTTCCTACAGAATCATAATGCCACCATCACACTAACAAAATTGACGAAGGGTTTCTTAATGTCATTTAACAGCCAGTCCATATTAAAATTTCTCCAACTTTTCTGACAGTTGGTTTGTTCAAATCAGGATTCTAACGAGCCCCACAGATTGCATTTAGTGACACGTCTCTTTAATGCTTTTAATCTAGAGCAGAACTTGGTTCCTTTTGTCCCTCCCTCCACTATCCAACATTCTGCCTTAAACCACAGATAGTGCCCCTCTTCCATCCTTCCCTCTTTCTCATTCTTCCTTTTATCTCTCTCCAAGAAACATTTATTAAAATCCAAGCACAGTGCTGGGCACTGAGGAAACTCCTTGTGGTTTCTGTCTTCCTAGATGGTATATCTACCTGAGTCTCCATTTCTCCAACGTGCTATTAACACCGTTACAGGAGTAACCAACCCGAAGGGTACAAAGGCACCTCTCTTTCTCCTGCTCAGAAAATCCAAGCATTTCCCATTTTCTGTGGAACCACGTTAGAGACATAGATGGGAATTGGGGTCCCAGCTCCACTGCTGACCAGCTCTGTGGCTTTGGGTAAGTTGCTTAATGTAGCCATGCCTCCGTTTCCCCGGTTAGCCAAGGAGGATCCTACTGCCCACTTCAAATGCTTGTATCATGCAGTTGAACCAGCAAAAGATACTTGGACTTCATCTCTGGGCACCATGTTTTGGATGAGCCCGAGAGCATAGGCACTTTGGTAGCAGCCTAATTTACCTTCTAATTCGCAAGAGCACTAGGTTCGAATATGAGCCTGTGACATGGTTCCTATTATTACCACGTTAGGAAGTGAGGATTCGATTTGGGGCCCCAGTTCTTGCTACTTGCTCATGTGAAGACCGAATAAAACAATGTATCTAAACACCTTTGCATGGTGCCTGGCACAAAGAAAGCACTCAGTAAGGCACTGTTCTTTTACTATTGTTAACACACATAGAAAAATAAAATAAATAACTGAAATACACCTGTGCGAACTTTCATGAGTTCTCCTGTTACTTAGTTTCACAGAATGTTGCTGGGTAACCTCTGGCTGGTGCAACCCAGGAACTGAATTTTTAATTTGATTTCAACTTCATTTTTAATAGCCACTTATGGCTCCTAGCTACCATGTAGGGCAATGAAACGGTCAGTGACCGACCAGGTCCTACTCGCCTTTTCACATGCTATGGGACGTGGGAAGCCAGTTTGCCAAACCAGTTTTGCCTCCCCAGTAATCGTCCTTGAGGCAGCAAAACTTCTCTTTTCCATTTGGGTAAACCCTGTCCTCAATATCATCTCCTGAGATGCGTAGGTCACCCTGGCTTGGCTTGCGGTGGGGGCGGGGGAGAATCACTAGGCCAGATTGGTCAGGGTCAGCCTTGAGACTCTTGTAGGAACTGTTTAGAAAGAGATGCTCTAAGGTTGCTCTGGGGGGAAGAAGATCTGCCTGGAAATTAAACCTTCAGAGAAGAAGGCAGAAGCAGGGGATGGACGGTTGCTCGATAACATTATTTGAGCACCTAGATCCAGCTTTTCCTGAAGTCATTACTATCATTACACTGTTCAGTTACATGAACCAATAAATTCTTTTAACTAATGCCAGTGTAATTAGCTATGTGTATAACTTGCCACTGTAAACATTCTGACTAATATACACTATGCTGTCTATTTGGAATCCCTTTGCATTTCTTGTCTACAAACTGAAAGCTTACTTTAAAACCTACCACAGGGGCGCCTGGGTGGCTCAGTGGGTTAAGCGTCCGACTTCGGCTCAGGTCACGATCTCACGGTCCGTGAGTTTGAGCCCCGCGTCGGGCTCTGTGCTGACAGCTCGGAGCCTGGAGCCTGTTTCACATTGTGTGTCTCCCTCTCTCTCTGACCCTCCCCCGTTCATGCTCTGTCTCTCTCTGTCTCAAAAATAAATAAACCTTAAAAAAAAAAAAATTAAAACCTACCACAAATATCACCTCCTCTGTGAAGCCTTCCCAAAGCACAAAGGCAGAAATAATTGTTCCCTTTGTGGAATTTACATAACTCCTGTTACGTGTTTTTCTCTGCACTGAACAAAGTATATTATGGTTTAGTTTATAATCTTCCTCCATTTACCCCTCTTCCATCTCTGAAATGTCAGTGTCCAGCATATCTCAGCACACAGCATTCACTCAACATGTAAATCGAAGATGAATTTATTTGACTTTAAGTTATCATAACCTAGGGGCACCTGAGTGTCTCAGTCAGTTACGCATCTGACTTCGGCTCAGGTCATGATTGTGCGGTTCGTGGGTTTCAGCCCCACATCGGGCTCTCTGCCGTCAGCTTGGAGCCTGGAGCCTGGAGCCTGTTTGGATTCTGTGTCTCCCTCTCTCTCTGCCCCTCCCCGGCTATCGCTCGCGTGCTCTCTCTCTAAAATAAATGAACATTAAAAAAATAAAATATTAAGTTATTATATAGCCTAATATTTTAGGAAGTTTGTTGCTGCCTTTATTTGTTAAAATAAGTATTTTATTATGGTGAACTATATGAAATTGCCGATATTTGACATTTCGGGCTCCAAAAGTGGCAATTTCATATTGTCCAACATAATAAACATTGATAATTATTATAGATATCCTAAGGGCACTTTATCGTATCTGAAGTCCACAGTCAGTGGACAGAAAGATACAAGCCTCAATGCTAAGATGATAAAAGAGCAGAAAAAATTTACCAGTAGCAAGGACTGTCATGAATATGTGAAAACGTTTATTTATTTATGTGTTTTTAAAGGTTTATTTATTTATTTTGAGAGAGAGAGAGACGGTGTGAGCAGGGAAGGGGCAGAGAGAGAGGGAGAGAGAGAATCCTAAGCAGGCTCCGTGCGGCCAGCGCAAAGCCTGTTGTCGGGCTTGAACCCACGAACCGTGAGATTGTGGCCTGGCTCAAAACCGACAGTCGGACACTTAACCGACTCGGGTACAGTTGTAAGGGCCCTCACAAGCCTAGGAGGCAGGTACTGCTATGATCCCCAATGGACACATGAGGAAACGGAGGCAGAGGGGTTCGGTATTTTGCCTCGGGTCGCTGAACGATTAAGAGACAGAGCCAGGATTCTAACCCAAGTAGCCTGACTGCAGGGTCCTTGTTCTGAAACACACATTACGCTGACTCTTACCCATGATGCTACATTGTGCTGGCAGAACGCTGTCACCCGTCCAACAAATGTAATTCAGAAACTGCTCACTGATGGGAGTGCAAGGAAACCGTCCCCTCTATTTACTGCTGCAGAATACATCTTCCCAAACGTAGCGGCACGAAACCACAACTGTTCCTCGTGCTCACGGGCTCTGTGAGTCAGGGGGTTAAGACAGGCACAGGGGGATGGCTTGTCTCTGCTCCATACTGCCCGGGACCTCAGATGGAAGGACGAAGTGGCCGGGGGCCACGTGACTGGGGAGTTGAGCCCAGGTGGACCTAGTGTCCACACGTGAGTCCTCCGAAAACCTGGGCCTCTCGCGGCTCAGCAGCTGGATTCGGAGAGGGTGAAGCCGGAGAAAACATTCCAAGGGTAAAAGGATGGAGCCCCAAGGCTTCTCTGGACCTGGTCTCCGAGCTGGCGTCACTGCCCTCACCTTGGCTACAGACAAGCAAGGCACTGAGGCCAGCCCAGGTTCAAGGAGGGGGAGTCAGGCTCCTCCTCTCTGTTGAAGAGGGGCGAGGTAACACTGCACGTGAGTGGGACACCGTCCCAGCCACTTTAGCAAACGACTGGTGCAGAGTCAGAGAGGCTGCTGACAGAGCAGTAGGTCCAGCTGTAGGTTACGGAACAGGCAGCCAACAGTGGCTTGAACAGCAAGAGGGGTAATTGTGTCTGGAAACGAAAAGGCCAGGGGCAGAGCGAGTCCGGGGCTATTTAGTGGTTCAGTGATGTCATCCAGGAGCCCAGTGCTTTTCATCTTTTCACTCTGCCACCTGTACGTCGCACATCCAAAGTGTCTCAGTCCTTCATCTTCGGCTGGCCGCGGCAATCCCGAGCATCAGAAGGAGGCAACGTGTCAAGCAAAGAAAACGAAGGGTATTTCTTCCCACGGGTGGCTTTACGCGCCCAAGAATAACCTCGGAGCCCACTTAGCTTCAGCTCACGTTGGTCAGGGACCTGACCTTGCCCGTGTTCCCGCCGTATCTGGAAAGGGCGCAGGGAAAGAAAGGGCCCAGCATTTGGGCCCCTTAATACTGTGAAGAGAAGTGAGAAGCGTTTCCGCTAATAAAAAAAGGAAGAGCGAGAATCACTCCTGAGTCACCAGTGTCTGCCACGAATGTGGGCAGCTGTCCACCTGTTTAGCAGATATTAGCTGATCGCTAACCACACATCGGGCCTGCTAAGAGGCACACAGAGCAGTGAGTAAGACACAGCATCCCTGCCCTCCTAAGGCTTGCAGTCTGGTGTGGACCAGAACACGGAACAAGCAGTTATAATTAAGTACAAATGTGGCAAGTGCCAAGGAAAAAATGCACGTAATCAACGCACAGTTTGCCACAATAAAAATATTTCCTCCGGAGGTTTATTGACAGGAAAGACAAGGTTCCAGTTATAAAATCTAAAAGAAGCACAAGGTCCTTCCTAAGCCTGCAGGGTAAGCACGGAAAACGATGAGTTTTCCCAGTATGGAGGAGAATGCAGCACCGTACCTGGCGAATAGATGAGTCCTCATCAAAAGAAAAGTGACTCGACCGAGAGTCAGAGACGATTCATCGGGATTTACCACAGACCCAGTGAACCCTCTGAGACTAGCCAGCCTTCCCTCCAACTGCACGCTCACCAAACAAACCTTGGATTATTCCTTCACTTACCCGCATACCAGGATGGAATTTTCCAGTGTCTGCAAAGTTACATCTGTCACCATAAAGTGTCATTTTGGTCAATTTAATGTGCGTGTGAACCGTGACCCGAAAACTGAGCAAACAGCTCTTCAAAGCCAAAAACACGGACGGGGACCCCACAGTGAGCCCCACTCTGTGCGATCCCAGGATGTGACGCTGGCCTGGTCCATGACGGCGCTAAAAACCCACCTTGTACGTTCCTTTGATAACAGCTATGGCATCAGCCAACTGCTGATTGTAGCATTTTCTTATGATGTCCTCATTCTGCAAACCAAAAAATGAATACAATGAGCACCATAATGTAGCTTCAAATATAGCTCTCACACCTACTAAGGGACTCCATATAAAACCATCGTTCAGATCATCACAAATCTTGTGAACGCTTCAATTTGCAACCATTTCTCCTACACTAAAGTTATTATGCTGCAGTCAATTTTTACTTACACTTAACCAAAGGCAATAGAGAGCTCACATGGATAAAATAAATACAGATCATCTGAGCATGTTCTTTCACTTTACATATCTTTTTAGCGTCTTCCTGGAACTGCTTTTAAAAGTAATAAAATCTACTTATGATTCATATCTTGTCCTGGTCCTTATACCTTTTGAATAGGATATGCTCATAGAAAGAAACCTAGAGCCACTAATCCATCAACCAGAGTGATTTTCTAATTAATCGAATCACTTGACCACTGTTTTGGATAACAATGAAAGACAGTACGTTAAAAAAAAGTCACAAATCTTGATTCTGATGTCAATTCTGATTCCAGCATGGAGTGCAAACAACGATTAGGTTTTAGAGTCAGACAGAATTGGATTTCAATATCATTGTGCCACTTTCAATCTGTCTGACCTGAAGCAGGTTACCTGACCTTGGCATCTCGGTTTCCTTATCTGTAGATTAGGGGTGATCAGGTTTCATTTAAGCATTGACTTAAGGAGGAAACACATTTAAAAGGCTTAGTGTGGGGCACTTGGGTGGCTCAGTCGGTTGAGCGTCCGACTTCAGCTCGGGTCATGATCTCGTGCTTCATGGGTTCCAGCCCCGCGTCCGGCTCTGTGCTGACAGCTCAGGGCCTGGAACCTGCTTTGGATTCTGTTTCCCTCTCTCTGCCCGCCCCCCACTCATGTTCTGTCTCTGTCTCTCAAAAATGAGTAAACATTAAAAAAAAAAATTAAAAGGCTTAGTGTGACTCTTAGAATGGTGAGATGAGATTTTTGTTTTATAGCTGAGAAGTAACAGTACGTGTTCTTTTTTTTTTTGAGATAGAGAGCAGGGGTGGAGGCCAGGGGGAAAGGAGGAGAGACAGAATCTCTCAAACAGGCTCCATGTGTGGAGCCCAACATGGGGCTCGATCCCAAAAGCCTGAGATCACGACCCAAGCCGAAATCAAGAGTCGGATGCTCAACTGACTCAGCCAGCCACTCAGGCGCCCCCCCATACCTGTTCTTAATGACAGATACGTACGCTAACCTGACCAAAGATTTTAGGAAACTCCTTGAAACAGCAGAATTTTCAAGCCTTTGGCTCCTACAGAGATAATAGGCACAAATAAGATGATATAAAATTGTGCTTAAGAGTCAGATCTCAAGCATCAAACTGGCTGGCTGGGAACATGAACTCTGATGTTTTGTTTTAACCGGTGGCCTTGAGCAAGTGAATTAAACTTTCTGGGCCTCAGTTTCCTCATCTGTGAAAGAAGGATAATAATAATTGCACCTACTTTATGAGGTGAGTGTGAGAATTAAATTAATTTGTGTACAGAGCACTCACAAAGTTTCTGACACAAAGTAAAGCTATTGTTTGTATTATCTACTCTATGAGACACGACGTAGGCAAATAAAATCGCCCTCATGAGTTGCTAAATTCAAAACTGCACTAGGTATCTACCTAAGCAGGCGATCAAGCCATATAAAACAAAGGAAATGAGAGAGTTTGTACCTCTTGATAGTGTTTTTCGATTGTTAGGATCCTGTCATGTAGAGCAGTGAACAGGTTGAAAGACTCCTCTTTAAGACGGTCCTCAAACTTCAGCTGAACCAGTTCTCTGAGGAACCCAAAATCCACCTGAAGAGATCTAATGACCTAAAAATGGAAAAAAACATACATTATTGTAGAGAGTAAGGGCGCTCTGTGTAAAGGTTCTAGCACATTGCCTGGTTCCGGGCACAGAGAAGCAAATTTTGCCACCGCAAGGTAAGCCTCTTTGGCAAACTGATTATTTTAGGCTGATTATTTTTAAGAAACTGCAAACACAGGAGAAGCTCTGAAAACTGAGTATAAGCTTCCCTTTTATAAGAGACATTTACATTTATAAGGGAAATCACCACTTGTAAGGGTGTCTCTTTAGCTGTACCAGCAAGAGGGGCATGACGCAAAATCTTTAGAGACCCTTTTTTTTAAAGTTTATTTATTTATTTTTGAGAGAGAGAGAGAGAGAGAGAGAGAGAGAGAGGGAGAGAGCGCACGTGAGCAGGGGAGGGGTAGAGAGAGAGGGAGAGAGAGAATCCCAAACAGGCTCTGTGCTGTCAGCACATAGCCCAAAATGTGGGACTTGATCTCATGAACCATGATATCATGACCTGAGCCAAGATCATGGGGGATGCTTAACCGACTGAGCCACCCAGACTCCCCTAGAAAGTCTTATGTTGACTTAACTCTGCATAACTACCATACCCTTGTTTATTGAGCTTTTCCTGGTAACCTCCCATAACTGTGCCCTACCTCCCCAATATCTTCTTTTGTGTTTAGTTGAAGGTGGTATTTAAGGTGACGGCTTCCGCCATTTCAGCGTTGCTCAGTTTTTCTGGGTCTCTCCCATATATGCAGGGGGTGTACGTGTCACAAAATTGCTTGATTTTCTCCTGTTAATCTGTCGAACATCAATCTGATTCTTAGACCAGCCAGATGAATATTGAAGGGTCAATAAAAATTTCTCCTCCCCAACACGAGCATATGGTCTGGAATGTGGTCAGGGGCTTGTCCTGCCTTTTAAGAATGCCTTTGAAATACCGTGCACATTGGAGAACTCCAGTTAACTTGCTAAATTAACATATGCTAATGGAGTAAGGGAGAGAAGGTTCCTGGTGGTTTCTTCCTAAATGGTATAAAATACCTGGGTTATTAACAACAACCCTTTATCACACCTCAAAAAGTATCATCCAAGATGTGGATTTTACATCAGAAAAGATAGGAAAAAATTCATATTTGTTGTGAATTTACTAGCCAAACATTTAAATATATAACTAGCATGGTGACTAAGAATCATTTCTGATCGTCATCAAAACATACAATGTGTTTTTGTGAAGATATAATGGCCAAAAAGCTCCCGAATTTGGTGAAAGATAGACTCGAGATGCTGAACAAACTTCATGCAGGATAAATACATATGAACCACACCTAGGTACATAACAATTCAACTGCTGAAAACCACAGGTAAAAAGAAAATCTTTTTTTAGGGGCACCTGGATGGCTTAGTCATCGGTTGAGTGCCCAAATCTTGATTTTGGCTCAGGTC
This sequence comes from Prionailurus viverrinus, assembly GCF_022837055.1. Taxonomy (NCBI): domain Eukaryota; kingdom Metazoa; phylum Chordata; class Mammalia; order Carnivora; family Felidae; genus Prionailurus; species Prionailurus viverrinus. The sequence continues at coordinate 18,716,915 of NC_062567.1, forward strand.
ATATCCCAGGGTCATGGGATTGAGTCCCACATCAGTATGAAGCCTGCTTAAGATCTCTCTCTCTCTCTCTCTCTCTCTCTCTCTCTCTCTCTCATTCCCTCTCTTCTTCTGCCCCTCTCCCCTCCCCTCATGTGTATACTCTCTCCCTCTCTCTCTCTCTCTCTCTAAAAGTAAAAAAAAAACAAAAAACACTTTTTTTTCTTAAGTAAACTCTATGCCCTATCATGACCTTGAGATCAAGAGTGGCATACTTTACCAACAGAGCCAGCCAGGCGCCTCAAAAAGAAAATCTTGAAAGCAGTCAGAAAAGAAAACAAGTACATACAGGGGAATAACTTTTGAAATGATTGATGTTTTCTTATTAGAAAGTATGGAAGTCAGAGGCACAATGTTACAGCGAAAAGTAAAAAAGTACATATCAGTCAAAAATGCTATAATCAATGTAACATTTTAAATAAAGAAAACTATGAGAATTCATTGCCCAAGTCAAGAATTGCTAAAGAAATTCCTTCAGGCTAAAAAGAAATATTACAAGCTGGAAACTTAGATTTTCAGGAACGAGTGAAGAGCATTGGAAATAGTAAATATCCAAGCAAATATAAAAGACTAGTTTTACTTCTTATTAGTTTAATATATACAGGAATGTTTAAAAAGATTTTTTTTAATGTTCATTCATTTTTGAGAGAGAGACAGAGTATGAGTGGGGAGGGGCAGAGAGAGAGGGAGACACAGAACTTGAAGCGGGCTCCAGGCTCTGAGCTGTCAGCACAGAGCCCGATGCGGGGCTCAAGCTCACGAGCTGTGGGATCACGACCTGAGCCAAAGTCAGACGCTTAACTGACTGACTGAGCCACCCAGGAGCCCTCAGGTTGGATTTTTAAAACCTGCTATATATAATTTGTAAAAGACGTACTAAGACACAACACAGAAATGAGGTCAGTGTAAGAATGAGAAAGATTTATCAGGCAAACACTATATCAAAGAATGTTGATATAGGTATATTAGTATTGAAGAGAATGGTAAAAATATAGATATAGATATAGATGATATAGATACAGATATAGATTCACATACATATAGATTCATATACATATATACATACATGTATACACATACATATATATTCACATACATATATGTTCATATACATATATATACACATACACATATACACATACATATATATACGCTCTCAACTATTAACAAGTGCAGCGTATCTTTAATTTCCCATATCCAGGGCACAATGACAAAGACCGACCTCACACAAACACAAGTTGCAAACAAACACCAAATAATTTGTCTCACAAAGAGTTTTTACTGACAACAAAGGATGGAAGTTAAAAATCAACAACATAAGAATCACTCAAAAGCATACTTGGAAAATGTTAGAGTATTTCAATCTAATACCGATAAATATTAATAGCAATAACTAATGAAAATAATTAGTATTATGAATACCAATAAAAATACTATATTTCGAAATTTGTGGAATGAAAGTAAAAAAGTACTTTATGGGAAATATAAGACTGTAAATGCTTATCAAAGGAAAGAGGGGGCCTCAAAAACAATGATCTATAGGCTTTGGTAGCTGACAACCCAATATCCATTACACTGGTTCTTCCTTACTGAGAGGACCAGGACTTTTTGGAACAGAAATATGTCTAGTTAAAATGCTCTCTTCTCTAGGGGCGCTTGGGTGGCTCAGTTGGTTAAGCGTCCGACTTCAGCTCAGGTCATGATCTCGTAGTCCGTGGGTTCGAGCCCCACGTCAGGCTCTGTGCTGACAGCTCAGAACCTGGAACCTGCTTCGGATTCTGTCTCCCTCTCTCTCTGCCCCTCCCCCGCATCTCAAAAATAAACAAACATTAAAAAAAAAAGGTTCGCTTCTCTAGAACCCCGTCCAGTCAAAGGGGTCAAGGGATACAGTGAAGGCCAACGATCAACAAGCTGGGGTTTTCTATGGGGTTTTCTGCTTTCCTCACATGGCTGCCGCCCCCTCTACTTCTCTCGTCTTCTCCTTCCTCCATGAACAGCAAATGGAGACCGGAAGTGAAACAGCCATCTTGCTAAGATGAGGTCAGAAATATGAAAGCGAAACCATGCACTAATAATGGAGATTTGAAAAAATAAAACAAGTCTGGTATATAGATAACAACAGAGAGCTACTGCCCCAACTATGGATTATCTAACTCTAACTGACTTATGGGATTAAGGCACGATAGTTGCATTTTCTTTTTTTTTATTTTTTCTTAAAAAAATTTTTTTTAATGTCTTACTTATTTTGGGGAGACAGAGAGACAGAGTGCAAGCAGGGGAGGGGCAGAGAGAGAGGGAGACACAGAATCTGAAGCAGGCTCCAGGCTCCGAGCTGTGAGCACAGAGCCTGACGCAGGGCTCGAACCCACAGAAGGACCATGAGATCATGACCCAAGCTGAAGTCAGATGCCTAACCGACTGAGCCACCCAGGTGCCTCTTAAAGTTTTTTTTTAATGTTTTATTTATTTTGGGGAGACAGAGGGACAGAGTGTAAGCAGGGAGCCACGATAGTTGCATTTTCTAAAAATAGAGTGATATGCCATCCTAACTGACACTGAGATCCAACTCGAGCAGTTAGACAAAGGAAAACAGAGCGAACCCAAAACAGCAGCAAAAATTAAAAAATAAAGATAAGAAATTTATGTACTAGAAATGAAGATATGATGGAGAGGATTAATAAATCTAAAAGTTGAGTCTCTGAAAAAATTAATGATATAGATAAAACTGCCAAGATTCATCTAGGGAAAAACAAGTGTGCGGACAAAATTATAGTTTTTTAAAATATATAACTACAGATACAATAAAGATTTAAGAATAATAAGAGAAGACAGTAATTTAAAAATTTGCCGTTCTGAATACTTTTGTAGAAAAACATAATGTCAAAACTCACCCAAGAAGATTTAAGAAAACCTTACTATATCCATAACAAAATCAAAATAGCAATGAAAGTAGGCACATTCAGTTTTACAAGTGACTTCTTTTTTTTTTTTTAATTTTTTTTAACGTTTTATTTATTTTTGAGACAGGGAGAGACAGAGCATGAACAGGGGAGGGTCAGAGAGAGGGAGACACAGAATCTGAAACAGGCTCCAGGCTCTGAGCTGTCAGCACAGAGCCCGACGCGGGGCTCGAACTCACGGACCGCGAGATCGTGACCTGAGCCGAAGTCGGACGCTTAACCAACTGAGCCACCCAGGCGCCCCACAAGTGACTTCTAACAAATACAGAAACAGGTAATTCCAACCTCACGTCAATTATTCCAAAGAAAAGAGTCAGGAACATCTCACAGCTCATTTTATAAAGGTACTAAGACCCTGGTGCCAAGATTGAACAATAGTGTAAGAAGAAAAGAAAATTACAGGACAATCTCTTAGGAACATAAATGAAAACAATCATTAGTAAAATGAGAGCAAATGATGCAGAAAGCAGAAAGAATTATTATGGTCCAGCTGGGTTCATTCCGGGTTTACTATTCAAAAATCAGTTTTCCTCAACATCACTCATCATCGGTGAAATACAAATCAAAACCACGGTGAGATACCACCTGACACCTGTCAGAATGGCCAACATGAACAACTCAGGCCACAACAGATGTTGGCGAGGATGCGGAGAAAGAGGCTCTCTTTTGCATTGTTGGTGGCAATGCAAGCTGGCGCAGCCGCTCTGGAAAACAGTATGGAGGTTCCTCAAAAAACTAAAAATAGAACTGTCCTATGGTCCAGCAATTGCACTACTAGGTATTTATCCAAGGGATGCAGGTGTGCTGTTTTGAAGGGGCACCTGCACCCCAATATTTATAGCAGCACTATTGACAATAGCCAAAGTATGGAAAGAGCTCAAATGTCCATTGACAGGTAAATGGATAAAGGGGCGCCTGGGTGGCGCAGTCGGTTAAGCGTCCGACTTCAGCCAGGTCACGATCTCGCAGTCCGTGAGTTTGGGCCCTGTGTCAGGCTCTGGGCTGATGGCTCAGAGCCTGGAGCCTGTTTCCGATTCTGTGTCTCCCTCTCTCTCTGCCCCTCCCCCATTCATGCTCTGTCTCTCTCTGTCCCAAAAAAAAAAAAAAAAAAAAAAAAAGATGTACACACACACACACACACACACACACACACACACACACACACACTGGAATATTACTCGGCAATCAAAAAGAATGAAATCTTGCGATTTGCAATTACATGGAGGGAACTGGAGGGTATCATGCTAAGCGAAATTAGAGAAAGACAAATATCATATGACTTCACTCATATGAGGAATTGAAGATACAAAGCCGATGAACATAGGGGAAGGAAGCAAAAATAATATAAAAACAGGGAGTGGGACAAAACATAAGAGACTCTTAAATACAGAGAAGAAACAGAGGGTTGCTAGAGGGGTTGCGGGAGGGGGAATGGGCTAAATGGGTAAGGAGCATTAAGGAATCTACTCCTGAAATCATTGTTGCACCATATGCTAACTAACTTGGGTGTAAATTAAACAATAAACAAATTAAAAAAAAAAGATTACTGGAATAAAAAAAGAAATCAGTTTTCACCACATCATCATGTAAAGGAGAAAAGCCATAATGATTCAGTAGATCCATGAAAAGCATTCAAATCCAGTCATTCATGATATTTTTTTAAATGCCTCTTATTAATTAAAAATAGAGGAAACACTCTTAATCTGATTTAAGCATATTGTGTCAGAATTTGGTTCAGCTAGGGGCGCCTGGGTGGCGCAGTCGGTTAAGCGTCCAACTTCAGCCAGGTCACGATCTCGCGGTCCGTGAGTTCGAGCCCCGCGTCGGGCTCTGGGCTGATGGCTCAGAGCCTGGAGCCTGTTTCTGATTCTGCGTCTCCCTCTCTCTCTGCCCCTCCCCCGTTCATGCTCTGTCTCTCTCTGTCCCAAAAATAAATAAACGTTGAAAAAAAAAATTAAAAAAAAAAGAATTTGGTTCAGCTATATCTTAGAACTCCAAATAACAGAAGCGTCAATGAGAAATTATTTCTCTTTCACTGGAAATTGATGTGGGCAGTCTGTGGTGAAAATGACACAAGTCCCTCCCATTCTATCACTCCGCTGCATGCACTGCCTCAAAATCACGGTACAAACGTTAGCACCCATGTTCTAGGCACAGAAATAAGGAAAAAAGGACAGGAAGGGAAGGAAAGTGGGAAGGAGGAAGGAAGGGAGGTAGGGAGAAGAGGTGGAGGAAGGAGTGAAGCAGCAGAAAATGAGTGCACATGAACTGTTCACTAAGGAAGGTTCCCCAAAGTTGCCACATAATATTTCCACCTAATTCTACTGACGTCATTCTAATGACGTCTACTGCGCGTCATTCGGACGCGCCAAACTGCAAAGGAAATGAAGTTATAAAACCGTTCTGAAGGCATCAGGAGAGACGATAAATTAGCAAGTATGTAAGAAAATAACTTTCAAAAGTTATGAGTTGGGGTGTAAATTGGTACAATCTCCGTGTAGGGCAATTTGGCGATATCCTTCAAAGTGATTAATGGATGCATCCTCTGACTCAGAAATTCCACTTTTAAATTTATGCCACAAATTTGCTGGCCTATGAGTATGTACAGAATTATTCATCGCAGTAGAAGATTTAAGATGACCAAAACGTCCATTAATAGAGGGATAGTTAAATAAATGATGCGCATTTTATGATGTGATGTACTTTTGAAATAGGCAAGGAAACTACGTATCAATATGGAATGATTTTCAAGTTATATTGTTGAGTGAAAAAACAGAAACGAAGGACACAAGAGTATTTATAGTTGTATGCTATCCCATGTGACAGTTTTATTGATTAGGGACCTTAATAACTCTTGATATCCGATGTGTATGAAATGTGCTGTTTCTTAACAATCAAGAAAGATCCAGAGGAAATATGATGGAATGCCAAGATTCGACAAAGCTGTATGATGGGTAACCCAAGTTATTCATTGTAGTATTCGCCACATTTTTCTACACACCAAAAGTATTTTACAGTTTTTAAAAGGTATCATAAATAGTCTACGGCCATACCAGCCTGAATGCGCACGATCTCGTCTGATCTTGGAAGGTATCATAAATAGAAAATGTTCACAGATGTCAAAAGAATTTCAAGGAGAGTAACAACACACTTCGCAAAACATATATGCGCATGATGTAAATACAAGCAGCAGTGTATACAAATTATTTTAAAAAATACAGCTCTCATCCAATTCAGCTTGTAAAAGATGCTAATATTTAAAATTTTTTAATCATTTCCATTCTGTGAAGGAAAGAGACATAAAGGTAAACAACACCTAAAATAATCTCAGAAGTTTCTAAATAAATCCAGATTTACCTGTACTAGCTTCTCTGTAGATGAACTCAACTCTTTCAATGGCAAAATTTCATTGGAATCTGTTTGAGTAGCATGGTCTGTGCTGAAAAAGCCAATCTTCAAATCATCGGAAATTTTAAGTCTGGAAAAAATAAATGGAGATTAAAAGTGCTTTATAGAATAGATATTTCCTTTTAACATGTGTGTTATTACACATATTTTTGTGTAAATCGTGTTATATATATTTTTAAAGTCTACTTAGTTTGAGAGAGAGAGAGAGAGCGAGCATGTGTGGGGCAGGGCAAAGAGACAGGGAGAGAAAGAATCTCAAGGAGGTTCTGCACTGTCAGCATAGAGCCTGATGGGGGCTCGAACCCACGAACCATGAGATCATGACCTGAGCCAAAATCAAGATTTGGATGCTTAACCGACTGAGCCACCCAGGTGCCCCAAATCATATTATATTTTAAAGATTCAAAGGGACCTGTGGGGTGAGGAAAGTTCTGAATTAGCTGCTCATGCTTTGGGGTTTTCACCAGGACTCTGCTGGATTATCAGATTCCTTGCACTGGGCATACTGCTCTACTGGTACTCATCTTAATTCCATTCTCTGAGTTATGATCAGTTTGAGCCTCCTTTTAATAGCCTATCTACCGTTTTACCTGTGCTACTGCTTAAACCCATTATAAATTATACACAGGCATACAAGCAAAAATACTTTGAGATAGGGGTTCTTGAAATGTGGCCTGAGGACCCCTGGAGTTCCAGGGCACCCTTCCAGGGAGTCCACAAGGTCAAAATTACTTTCATAATAGTATTAAGATTTCTTTTTTTTTTTTTTTTTTAAGAGAGAAAGAGTGCACAAGCAGGGGAGAGGGAGAGGGAGAGAGAATCTTGAGCAGGCTCCATGCTCTGGCAGGACTGGATTCCACACGGGTCCGGATTCCATGACCATGGATGGGATCATGACCTGAGCTGAAATCAAGCCAGACGCTTGACCAAATGAGCCACCCTGGCACCCCGATAGCATTAAAATTTTATTTTCCTTTTCCACCATCACGCTCTCCCAAGCGTTCAGTGGAGTCTTCCAGAAGCTACAGGTTATGTGAGCACAAGACATGAATGTAGAAGCAGATATGAGAATTCAGCCACCCCACGAAGCCGGGCACTGAAAAGGTTTGCAAAAATGTAAAGCAATGACACTATAACTCATTAAAGTTCTTGTTTTCAAAAATAAAGTTCATTTTTCTTTAAACTGTGTTATTTACATTAGCATAGAATTGGTTTGCCATTATTTTCAATGAATTAATTTACGTATATTCTTTACTGCTCCTTGTAAAATTCTAATACGGTTACCATGAATAGGCATCAACTAAAGCTCTTTGAGGTCCCCAGGAACGATCACAGTTCCCGGAACCAAACAATTTGAGGATTCTTCTTTGGGATCATGACACCACCATACTGTATTTGATTTTCAGACTCCGTTTCTTGAGAAATCTGAGTAGGCAAGGAGTTTAAGTATTTGTAGATTCTTCCTACCGACCTTGAATGATGGCTATCGTAAACAGTAAAAAGAAAGCCAATTTTCTGGATTCACTCCGTCAATGTGATCAAACTTACCACAACTACCAGCTTCTAAAATGTCAGCTCAACAAAGAAAGCCATGAAAGCCCAAGGAGAATCACCAGACTTTTCAGGGCAGGCCCCGAAGAAGACAGAGTGCTTCTATCTTCCGTTGTCTGCTGACCAGCTGACCCTGCTGGGAGCGCCCCCCTGCAACCCTTTCCCTCCTTATTTGCTGGCAGAGTCTCACATGTATCTCCCACAGAAATCAGGGCAGGGTGGTCATATTCCCAGTGTCGAGGGTAACTCTTGTCTTGTCTCCATCACAGAGATCCCATTCTTCTGGGCAGATGTTTTAGGGGAGGGTGTGGAACTTGCTTCTGGCAAGAATGACCCGAGGAAAGATATGTTGGGGGCTTGTGGGAAAGCTTTTTACACTCCGACACCGACAGGGCACCAGGGGAGAGTTTTCCTCTGTGACTGAACACTGCCTTGCGTGGAAGCGATGCCAAGAAGTGCCACGGCCATCTGGTGACCACAAGTGGGGCCAGTCAGAGGGCAAAGCTCGTACATGAATGATGAGCTGTTAAAAAAAAACAAGTAATTTTCACTGATGACTTTGTTTAGCCATCGAATCAACTAGCTCTAAAGCCCGCCATACCTCTGGTCTTCCTGCATCATATAATAAACGCACCAATTGTTGAGAGTTTCTGTTAATCGCGGCTGAACGCTTCCTGGTATTCTAGCTATGTGATACGATGTAAATTACCTAACCTTTCTGGGCCTTAATTTCTTCTTATGAAAAAAAAAATAGTGCCTATTTCATACAGTTATTGTCAGGATTAGTGTGTTAATACCCAGAAGCACTTTGAATGATGCATGTCACATAGTAAGCCCTTAAGAAATGTTAACTGCTGGGGCTCCTGGGTGACTCAGTGGGTTAAGTATCCGACTTTGGCTGAGGTCATGATCTCACGGTTCATGGGTTTGAGCCTCGCACGGGGCTCTGTGTTGCTAGCTCGGAGCTTGCTTCAGATGCTGTGTCTCCCTCTCTCTCTGACCCTCCCCTGCTCACACTCTGTCTCTCTCTCAAAAATTAATAAATAAACATTAAAAAAAAGAAATGTTCACTGCTATTGGTGTTGTGGTGGCAATTGTTACTATCATTATTATGGTCTGAAGTATCATTTTTTCATCACGTTTGGAAAAAACCATTGTAGTCTAGTAATATTCAACCAAGAAAGGCTAAATTTAAATTCATAAATTTTTTAAGCACTTAAAATAATGATTTTTAACTACTCCCACTAAATTTTCAACTCATCTTCCGCACACTTATCAATATCAGACTGATGACAAATCTCATCAGTAGTGTTATCCAGATGGGGAGGGAGCACCGGTAATGCTGTATACCTCAGTTCCAACTAATATTTCCAGTGTTTTTCCACAGAAAATTGTATTTTAGATTTGGCCGAATTTCATTTTAGGAGTCTGTATCTTTTTCGCACTAACACAGTACTATTGGAAGAGGCCATCTCCTTGGTCCCTGAGTGTCCCTGTACATTCTTTCTGCGTATGCCAAGAATGCAAAATCCTGACCACTGTTTCCGCAGGCCATTCCTCGGAGTTGAGTTTGCAGGGAGCAATCTTGAAGGATGGGGTAATGCCTTTCCTCTGCCAAGAAGCAGGCTGATACTGTTTACTATGAAGAGTGGCGAGCTCAGGGATCCCCTCCTTCAATGCAACACGCTGTGTATATAGGTATCTATGATGGGTCTTTAGTGTTACCCTCATGGCACTGGGGGGCATGGCAAATCATCAGAAATAAGCATGAAAGTCTGGATAGTGCTTTTGCAATGATGATAAAGTCCTTTGTCTTTGACCCAGGAGTCTTGTGTCTTCTGCTGACAGCCATGAAACGAGCAAACTTGTTAGCTTATAAGTAGGGTAAGATCTCAAACACTGCAGAGTCCTTGACAGGTACCTGACCCATAAATCCTCTCAATAAATGCTTCTTGTATTGAATTTTTTATATTTATTTTATTTTTAAAAAGTTTTTTATTTAAGTAATCTCTACACCCAACATGGGGCTCAAACTCATGACCCTGAGATCAAGAGGTGCATGTTCTTCTGACTGAAACCGCCACACACCTCTGTATTGAATTTTTTTATGACTAAGATATAGCAATTAACTAAAAAGATCACCAATATTTAAAGCTTTCTCTACCTGACATTTACAACCATTTTTGAAAATAATTTGCGAAAACCACCAAGTTGTAATTATTATGTTAAAATTCAGTATATTTATGTATATACTGTATATTTATGTATTTATGTATAAATTCAGTATATTATGTTAAAATTCAGTATACTACACTATAGAAATGGATGAATCTTATTATCTATGATAAGAATTTTTTTAATTTTTTTAATGTTTATTTTTGAGAGAGACACACAAGAGCATGAGCGGGGGAGGGGCAGAGAGAGAGGGAGACACAGAATCCCAAGCAGGCTCCAGGCTCCGAGCTGTCAGCACAGAGCCCGAAGGAGGGAGGCGGGGGGGGCTCGAAATCACGAACCGTGAGATCATGATCAGAGCCAAAGTCAGATGCGTAACTTACTGAGCCATCCAGATGCCCCTGAAATCTTTTAAAACATGATATAAAAACAAAATCATTTTACTTTCAAGTAAGCATCCCATAAAATATAGATAATAAATGTTTCCTAAAATTACTACAAGGCTCCAAATTTCTCTCTTTTTAATCTATCATTCCCATTATCCCAAGAGATATTTTACAAAAACCTTGGTTGTTTCACTATCCTGCTATAAAAGACTTTGACCGTCTTCCCTTGTCAAAGAGAATTAAATACAGTCTTCTTATTCTGACCTTCAAAATATGGGTGCAAACTACTTGTTTGAGCTTCACACATTTAACAAAGCATAACTGAGTACCTATTTTTTGCTAGACCCTGTTTTGGGCACCAAAGCTAACAGGAGTGGACAAGGTAAAGTCTTTGTTCTCATGGAACTTACACTGTAAAGGGAAAGACAACCAGTAAACAAGTGAACAAAAATATGTTATATATTCTGAGGCAGCGATGAACTCATCTCTCATTGCATGTACACTATGTACCACGGTCACCTATTAAATGTTCTCAAAATACATCTGTACCTTGGTAGTACCCATAGCCTAAGATACAGTCTCCCCACAGTTTCACCTATTGAAACCATATGTAGTCACTATCTTTTCCAACTTCCTTTTCCTTCCATTCCCTTCCCTCGCAAGAGTGGAGGAATCAACATCATGGTCAATGACAAGAGTCTATTTCCCCATGAGAAAGGTTGGAAGCCATGCAGGGGAAAAGGCCAGTAGGCCCAGTAGCCAAGAATGTAGGGTAGTGTGAGAAACAGGAACAGCATCGCAGAGCCAGAATGATCGGGAGACTTGGGTACATTAATGTAATGAATGTAAAAAAGAATGATGAAACTAGGGAACCAGCATTTGGCAACCCCCAACAGAGGCGACTCATTAAGGTGGGAGTCATCAGTGACAGGTAAGGCTGGTCAGCGGAATTTTGATTAAGAGAATTTTTCTTAATCAAAATTTAAGAAATTGTCTCAAAAACTTAAAAATAGAACTACCTTATGTACTAGCAATCCCACTTCTGGGTATATATCCAAAGGAAATTAAGTCATTATCTCAGTATCTACACCCCACGTTCACTGACACATTATTCAAAATAGCCAAGAGATGGAAACAACCTAAGTGCCGATTAATGGGTAAGTGGATAAAGAAAATATAATGTTTATATACGATGGAATATTATTCCACCTTAAAAAAGGGTAACTCTGCCATTTGTGTGACAGCATAGATGAACACTGAGGCCATTATACTACGTAAAATAAGATAGAGGAAGACAAATACTGTATGATCTCACTTATATGTGGAATCTAAAAGAGCCAAACTCACAGAAACAGAGAAAGGAATGGTGGTTGCAGAGGCTGAAGGGTGGGGAAATGGAGAGATGTTAGTCAAACTCCCAATTTTAAGAGAAAGAAGTTCTGGGATCTAACGTACAGCATAGTGATTACAGTCAACAGTACTGTATTGTATATTTGAAAGTTGCTAAGAGAGTGAATATTAAATGTCCTCACACACACACACACAAGTAATTATGTGAGGTGATGGATGTTTTAACTAGCTTTTTTTATTTTTTTAAATTTTTTTTTTTTAACGTTTATTTATTTTTGAGACAGAGAGAGACAGAGCATGAATGGGGGAGGGTCAGAGAGAGGGAGAGACAGAATCTGAAACAGGCTCCAGGCTCTGAGCTGTCAGCACAGAGCCCGACGCGGGGCTCGAACTCACAGACCGCGAGATCGTGACCTGAGCTGAAGTCGGACGCTTAACCGACTGAGCCACCCAGGCGCCCCTTAACTAGCTTTACTGCAGTAACCACTTTATAATATATACGTATACCAAATCATCACATTATATATCTTAAACGTACACAATGTCAAGTGTCAACTATATCTCAGTGAAGCAAGGGGGGTGGGGAAGGAGATTTTGTAATACCTACTCACAAAATAAAATTTTTCTAATGCTTATTTATTTATTTAGAGAGAGCACGTACACATGGGGGAGGGGCAGAGCGCGAGGGAGAGAGAGAATCCCAAGCAGGCTGTGTGCTGTCCCAGTAGAGTCCAACACGGGGCTCAGTCTCACAAATTTTGAGATCATAACCTGAGCCGAAATCAAGAGCAGGACGCTTAACTGGTTGAGCCACCCAGGTGCCCCCCAAATAATAATTTATTACAAAGGGAAGAATGGTAAATTTATGATACAGAACCCTGGCAAACACCAACCCAACAAGGTCAAAGTTAAAGCCCCAATGGGGAAACAGACTGAATGACATTTGCCCACTGAAGTTGATGCCCTGGAAAGAGCCTATCTCCATTTCTGGGGCATTCCTGCCAAGAATGCATAACCTGAGTCTGGTTACAAGAAAACATCAGATAGAGGTGGTCATCCTACAAAATCTGAAGTCAATACTTTTTAAAAGTGTCAAGGACATAAACGCCAGGGAGAGGCTAAGGAACTCTTCCACACTGAATGTGCCTGAAGGGCCAGGATAGCTAAACACAACACATACATAGATAGGATCCTGAACAAAAAAGGAAAAAGTTATTGTTAGTACACCTGGCACAACTTGAAGGGGCCCGTTGTAGTGCTGGGCTAATGTCGGCTTCCTGATTTTGAGAGCCGTGTGCTAGTTATATAGGGGAATATCCATTTTAGGAAAATCGTACCGTAATACCTAGCAGTGGTGGGCACCAATTCTAGAGTTACTCTCAAAATGTTTGAAGAAGACTAACAATTATGAGTGTATGAGTTTTTATATGTGTGAATGTGTACAAAGGGAGGGGACAAGGAGGAGGAGGAAGCAGGGAGAGAGAGGAAAAACAAATATGGTAAAATGTTAAGAATTGAAGAATCTCAGTGAAGGGGATATGAAAGATCTTAGTTCTGTTCTGGCAACTTTTCTGTAGATTCAAAGTAATTTCAGACTAATCTTTTTTTTTTTTTTTTCAACTTTTTTTTTTTTTTTTTTTTAATTTTTTTTGGGACAGAGAGAGACAGAGCATGAACGGGGGAGGGGCAGAGAGAGAGGGAGACACAGAATCGGAAACAGGCTCCAGGCTCCGAGCCATCAGCCCAGAGCCTGACGCGGGGCTCGAACTCACGGACCGCGAGATTGTGACCTGGCTGATGTCGGTCGCTTAACCGACGGCGCCACCCAGGCGCCCCTAATCTTTTTTTTTTAAGTAGGTTTCATGTCCAGTATGGAGCCCAACGGGGGCGAGGGGGTGGGGGTTTGAACTCATGACTGAGAGATCAAGACCTGAGCTGGGGCACTTGGGTGGCTCAGTCAGTTGAGCGTCCAACTCTTGGTTTCAGTTTAGGTCATCATCTCATAGTTTCGTGTTTTCTAGCCCTGCATCAGGCTCTGTGCTGGCAGCATGGAGCCTGCTTGGGATTCTCTCTGTCCCTTTCTCTCTGCTCCCCTCTAACTTGTGCTATCTCTGTCTCTCTCAAAATAAATAAATAAATTTATTAAAAGAGAGAGAGAGAGAGAGAGAGAGAGAGAGAGAGACATCAAGACCGGAGCTGAGATCAAGAGTCAGATGTTTAACAGACGGAGCCATCCAGGCGCCCCAAAGTAAATGATTTTTGAAAAGTCATATGCATTCTTCAAGCAAGCTCAAATTTCACCAACTTCAACCGGGAAGAACTGTCACTATTTTAGGCCATAATGAACCATGAAGTGTGACTTCGGAAGCGACATATACCACATTTGTATATGCTACTTCAACCCATTTCCCAAGTCACAGGTAAGGCTGCCAGTTTTTATGGGAGCCCAGAATAAAAGAATCTCGACGGTAGTGCAAGCTGCTTTTCCACTTGGATGTTATGATCCAGCAGATAAAATGGCTCTCATGAGTGCCTATGACAAACGGGGATGATCTGTGATCCTGTGGCAAGCACCACTAAGAAAATCGCAGCAGAGACCTCTAGGATTTCAGAGCAAATCTTAGGCCTTCTTGTACAGATGACTATTATCCTTTTGAGAAACAGCCCTGGCTTGCTACTGAGCCTGGAAAAGACGGAATACGTCGCCGTGAGTCAGCAGGCCTGAGTTTCCCATGACAAACTGGGTTTTATCTGACCCACCAAACCGTAAAATTGGGCATAGGCAGCTTCAGTCTCATAAGATGGAAGGGACATGTAAGAGACCAGGCTCAAGGAGAAGGGACGACATTTACAGGGAGCATGTGGCTCGCGCTGCATCGCCTCTTCCCCCTCAGTCCACGGCTACAGCCTCATGGGCGGCTCCGTATGATCAGTTGATTGAGGAAGAAGAACTCAAGCCTGGTTAACAGAGGGTGCTGCCGTCAGGAGGGGGATACCTTTAGTCCCACAGCCCTGCTCAGAGGTGACCGTGAAGGACAGCCATGAAGGAAAATCCTTCCACTGAACGGACTTTCATGCAGTACATTTGGTTGTTTACTTTTTCTGGATGAGAGACAGCCAGGATTGCGTATCTGTATTAATTTATGTTCTGTTGTTCAAGTTTTAAGTGGATAATGGCCAGGAACTTGGTAGGAAGAAGACTGAGAGATTGGTGACAAGAAAGTCTGGGGAAGAGTGTGGATGAACTTTTGAGAACAGGCCCAGGCTATAATGATACTTGTGCCCTTGTGAATGCTCGCAAAAGGGAATCTACCACAGAGAAAGTATTCGGTGATCAAGGAGGCAAAATGACATCCTTTGGGGACAGCAGCTGGTTAGTTTCTGCAACCAACCCAGTGCTCGCTCAATGGCCCTTGAACGAAATGGCTATGGTGGCAGGGATGGAGTTCAATGACATGGACTTCCCCTTACGGAGGATGGCCTGGCTGCTGCAAGCACTGAGTGCCTACTCAGCCAACAACACACACCAATCCTGAGTTCCTAACATGGCAGTGTTAACCAGGGGGGCGGGTACCAGCTTGATAACACTGAACCTCTTCCATCATCCTCCCTGGGATAGACACGAACGTATTCTGCACACGGATTTGCATTCCCTGGTCATAATGCATCTGCCAGAACCACCATCCGTCACAGAAGCCCTTATCCGCCATCGTGACATGGTGCACACAAGCACAAGGTACTAGTTTAACAGCAGAAGTGGAGCCATGGGCTCATGCCTGTGGAAATGACTCGTCTGATCACATATCCCATCACCCAGTAGTGGCTGGCCTAACGGAAGGGTAAAATAGCTTACTGTAAGATTCCATTACGGCATCTGAGAGACAAACCCATGCGAGGATGTGTTTCTGTCTCACAGGATACAGTATATGCTTTGAATCAGCTTGTGGTGCTCTCATTCCCACAGCCACGGGTCCAGGAACCGAGAGACAGAAGTAAAGTGGCTCCTCTCACTAGGATACCTCGTAACCCACTCCTTAAAGTACTGCTTCCTGTCCCAGCAACTTGATGATCTGCTGGCTTGGAGGTCTTCATTTTCAGGGGGTGATTACTTCCACCCAGAAACACAACAATAATTCCAGCGGGTTAGATGAGATTTAATTGAACGGTTACCTGGCCACTTCCCTATCCTTTTGCCCTTGAACCAAATTGGAGAGAATGGGGTCTGGCTGAAATGGTTGATTCTGATTACAAAGGGGTTGAGGGGGTTGTTGGTACACAATGGAGTCAGGGAAGGCTACGTTTGGAACCCAGGGGATTCTCTGGGGTGCTTTTTAGCATTTCCATGCTGAAGGGGAGCAGAATTTGCCACCCCAAAGCACGCCTCTTTGGTATAAGGATTATCTTGAGCGAGTTATTTTTGAGGCCCAGCAGGGACAGAAGCTCTGAAAACAGAGCATAAATTGCCCTTTTGTAAGGGACATGTACATTTATGAGGGTTATCTCCATTTGTAAAGGTGTCTCCCAAGCTGTACCAGCAAGAGAAGGAAGACTAAATCTCTAGAAATTTAACAAGGCAAGGACTTAAATCTGCATAACAACCATACCCTCCTTTACTGTGCTTTGCTTGGTAACCTCCCACAACTGGCTCCCTCTTCACCCTCCAACATCTTCTTTTGTCGTTAGGTGGAGATAGTATTTAAAGTGGTAGCTTGGGCCATTTGGGGGGTTACTAAATTTGCTGGGGTCCATGCATACAGGAGGTATACATGTTATTAAACTTCTCTTTGTGTTTCTACGAGTAATCTGTCTTTTCCTACAGGGGTCTCAGCCAAGAACCTGCCTAGAGGGGTAGAGGTAAAGTTATTTATTTTTTTAAGATTTTAAATAATCTCTACATCCAACATGGGGCTCAAACTCACAAACCTGAGATCAAGAGTCACAGACTCCACTGATTGAGCCAGCCAGGCACCCTGGGCAAGTTATTTTTTCAGAACTCAGGACCTTCAGGAATGAAGATGTGGATCTCCCAGCTGGGTAAAGAACCTCAGCCTGCCTACATCTTCCCCCAAGTCTCCTGGCCACTCACCACCACTCTGACAAGTTTCTCTGCCACCAGCCATGCTCTCTCCCAAGAGGTCTGAACATCCGCTTTGGACCGGGACGGGGGTGGAAGTGAGGGTCTTCTAAATTCTTAGTTCCTTTCTTTTTTACTCTCCCTCTGCCCTTGGGATCACAGCTCCAGTCTTCGATTGCTGTGAGGATACTGCTTAAAGTCTTCTTTTACCAACGTTACTGCCTTTTTTGTGGGAAATAAGCCCCATCGAAGGAGGGACATGGAGACTCAGGCACAGTGAGGCGAGGCTTTAGTCAACATTCTTGCAAGAGCGGGTGTCTGACAGACAGGCAGTTAAAGCAGGCAATTTATCTCCTAGCATGCAAGTTCCTCCCCTGACTCCCCATTGGCTGAGTACTACAGACGTTACAGCCTTACCCAGCACCCCCCGTCCCACGCCCATGTAAGCCCCAAAGTACATTCCTTGAGGAGCCACAGAGACTTCAGTTCGTTGGTGCATGCTCATTGCAAAGCCCACGAAAATAAGCCTGCGAGATGGAGAGGGAAGAAGAACCGGGAGGTGAAGTGTCTAGGGGTTTGGGACTCCATTTGGGGGCGGGGGGTTCGTATATCTTTCCAATAGGTTGTAAATCTATTGTTAACTAGACAGCACGGCTTTTATTTGGTATTTCGGAAAATGAATCCTCTCACTTACTTCTCGTACTTTTACTAGTTAAAATACTTAAAATTTAATAAGGAACGGGAAATATTCCCCCACTCAAATACTGGCAAGGTTTCTCCCTCTTGTCTAGATCCCGAGTCCTACAGTGATATAATAAATACGAACAACGACTTAACTTGTTTATATTCTACAATGCTGCACATTTCACAGACCTCAATGCTTCATCCTCCAGTCTAGAAATGCAATCTTTTACCCTCCCTGGTGCCAAGTAGCTCTTTTTTATTATTCAACTTCATTTTTCATTAAGCTTGAACATGTATGTTCTTGCTTTTCCATTTTAAGCAAAAAATCTTTTGTGGACAGTAGGTTTATGGAATGTGGGTAGTTATTATGCATATATAATGTTACATGTCAATTACATGCCAATAACGCTGGTAAAAATAAGTTAAAAGTATTTTTAAAACACCTCCAATACATATATTTTCAGGATATGATCTACATACTTGGCATAACGTTTTCAGTTATTCCTTCTGGTGCCATAATGTTATAATACTACAATACGATGCTTTAAAATCAAGTCCAAAAATTCTATAGATACCTCCTACAGAGCATCTAAAAATTATATTAAGCACTATGTATTGAGTGCTTAACTGGTCCCGTGTGGTTGTTAAGATATATGCATCAACACGCACATTTTCCCTTCAGGTTATCCTCCCAATAATTTCATAAGAGAGATACTGACTTTCTTGTTTTGAAGATGTAGAAACCAGGATTTGAAGAGAGGAAATAACTCCTCTAGAATCATAAGCCTGAAGTGACAGATTCCAGTTCTCCATCCCTAGTGGGAACAGGCTCACGGCTCCAAGGTCTCTCGAGTCTTAAATTTTTGTATAATCGACTCAGAAAGATCTGGCTCATTCAAGATCTAAGTGAAACATGACGGTTCATTCTTCAGTTTCCCGTCACATTCCAAATGTCTCTAATTTTAAATGGCAGCCCCCGTGCCTAGAATGGAAACCCACATCACAACAAATTAGCTAAGTGGTTCCTACACAGTCCTTATTTATAGTCTCAGCAATTCAACTTCTGAATAATGGCTTGGTTGTTGTGCATAAAATACAATCTTGGAAAGATGACGATTGTGTTTTTTTTTAATAAACTAGATACAAAATTAACATGTAAATTTATTATAGAAAACAGACCCATGAATATTTATTAATAGAATGCAATGATACTTCTCACTGAATCCCAGAATAGACTACCCTAACGAATGCTCATTAATGAATTAGTCGAAGAAAATGGCATTCGGCATGCTAAACTTTCACCGTGGCGTCCTGTTCAATTTGAAATAAGAAAAAGATTGCTTCCCTCTTTCTTTCCTCCAAGAATACACAACTATGATGTACCCCAGGCTCAAAGAGACTTCTCTTTGTTGTGCCCGCTTCCTAGGTGATCTCGCCAAGTCCTCCAGCCTCTTGTCTCTGTGCTAATTACTCCCAAATTGATGTAGCCAGCTTGGACCTCTCTTCTGGACATCAGACTTGAAGAGAAGCAGGATATGGTACCTCAAAGTATGCCTCTTTGGCATGAGGATTATTGTGAGTCAATTATTCTGAGAACTACAGACACAAGAGAAGCTCTGAAAACAAAGCAGAAGTTATCCTTCTGTAAATTTACATTTATAAAGAATATATCATATTATGTATATTTATATTACATATATTACATCATATATTTTATAAATTTACATTTACAAATATTGCCATTTGGAAGCGTCTTCCTCTCCAGACCAGGAAGAAAAGGATGAGTAAATCACAAGAGAAGCTTACTAATAAGAAGGCACCAATTTAAATCTGCATAACAGCCATGGACAATCTCCCATAACTCACTCTTCCCCTCTACCCAACCTCCATCTTTTGTGTTTAGGTGATGGTATTTAAGGTGCTGGCTGGGCCATTTCGAGGAGTTACTCAGTGTTCCTGGGTATCTCTCATGTGTGTATACAAGAGGCATACACCCTATTAAACTTCTGTTTGTTTGTTTTTTCCTGTTAATCTATCTTTTATTATGGGGTTGGTCTCATCTGAGAACACAGAAAGGTGAAGGCAAAATGATTTTCCCCCCATACCACCTAACTGGTCTACCTGTTTCTGCCCTTATCTTCATTATAATTTATTATCAAAACAGCAGCCAGAGTAATCCAGTTGAAAGATTAATCATATGAAATTGTTCCTCTGTTCCAATCCCCACCCCACCCCCACCCCGCAATGGCTTCCCATCTTTGACAGTGTGATTTATAATAGGAAATATATATTTTGGTCTTCATCCAAGGTTCCGGCCTCAAAGCTCCCAAGACCCTTGGAATTTCTTGAAGGACAAGGGCAATAGGATCATCTTTTGTTATATTAGGTCTTTTGTCCTCAGTTCCTGAAATTGCCTCGATGTGGAAAAAGGTCAACTGTGTGTCTTTTGTAATTCATAACAAACTCCTTTGAACCACACCTTAGTTGATGTTCCTAAGGGGACTTGTGAAAAGCCCCTAAGGATGGAGGCTGGTTGCAAGGGAAACCAACCACAATTAGAGGGTGGAACCTGTCAGTCCCGTGACCAGACCTCCCTCTGAAGGGGCTGGAGGTAGGCCCAATCACCAAAAGCCAATGATTTCAATCACTTGGGCCTCTGTAATTGGCCTCCATAAAAATCTCTGAACTACAAGGCTCATCGAGCTTCTGGGTTGATGAACAAGAACACAGCCAGGTGCCAGGAGGGTGGCACACTCCAAACTCCATGGGGAGAGAAATTTCTGTGCTCTGGCCCCTTCAAGACCTCACCCTATGTGTCTCTTTATCTGGTCATGTATGTATTTGTCTCCTTTACTACCCTGAGTTCTAGGAGTGGCTCTAGCAAATTAATTGAACCCACAGAGGGAGTTAGGGGAACCGCTCACTTAAGGCTGAACGGTCAGAAGCACAGGTAACAACCTGGATTTGCAACTGGCACCTGAAGTGGGGTGGGGGAGAGCAGGCTGGTGGGACTGAGCCCTTAACCTGTGGTGTCTGAGGCCGTCTCTAGGTAGCAGTGTCAGCACTGAGTTAAACTGTAGGACACTCAGTCAGTGTTGACATTTGGAGAATTGCTTGGCGGTGCTGAAAAAGCACATCTGGTACCTTACTGAAAGTCAAAGCTGAGGTCCTTCTGATGATCCAGGTCCCACACCACCGTCTGGCACTGTCCCCCTTAGGTCTGACCTCCTCTCCACTGTGCTCCCCTCTCTCTGCTGCAGGCACACAGGGGTCCTGGCTGGGCCCCAGACACCCAGCCCCACCCCTTCCGGCTTCCTGTGCTTTGCCCAGAACACTTTGTCCCCTGAGAGATCAGAATGGTTCCCCCCACCCCAGCCTGCATTTCTTCACTCCAGTGTCATCTCTGAGAAGCTTTCCTTGACCACAGTGTTGATGAGGGAGTGGGGGGCAAGCTGGGGGCAAAGTACAGGCTCACAGCACCCCCGCCCCCGGAGGTGGGACATGTAATTCCTTGGATACTCCAAGCTACCCCAAAACAGGAAAGGACAAAAAAAACACCCCACAAATGGCTAAACTGTTTACTAGAAGAGGGCAATCAAGGCGATACCACCAACAGCCTAAAGTCCAGGAACTCCTGAGGGTCTTAATGTTAATGCTTTGCTAGAGGGAAAACCCACCTTAGCTTGACAACAGCTAGGCCTCCAGTAAGTCTTTAGCATGTGAAATTCTCTTCGAAAACACCCTCTAGACTTTATCTCCCCGTCCTGCCCACGGGTCCTGTCCCTGTGCTTCGATAAAATCACTTTTTTGCACCAAAGACATCTTCCAAAATTCTTTCTTGGTTGTTGGCTCCGGACCCTACGAACCAAGCCTCCATCACCCTAAAACTTCATCAGTGTCTAAAATTACCATCCGCTTCCCCACTCCACACACTAGCTCCTCTGCTCCCTCCCTGCTATTCCGTCCTCAGCGCTTACAGGCTAACTTATTTATCGTCTAGTTTGCTGGCTCATCATCGGTTTCTTGACTAGAAGGGCGGGGCTTCAGAGGAGGTGGAGGCTGCTGCTTGCCCGGTGCCAACCTGTGCCCTAAACCCAGGATGGCAGACAGCACTCCAGCCTCTTCTACCAGAGCACCAACCCGGTCCCCCTGGCACTCGGGGTGAAGAGGAATTCACGTGGGCATCAGCGGCTCCTTTGTTTGGGCCCCAAGCATGCCCTGGGCACCTGGTACGTCACCTTGTCCGCTGAGCGGGGCCGGTGCGTTTTGTGGGAGAGCCACACGCCACGCAATGCCCAGGCAGGAAGTCATTCCTAGCAGTAAACAAGCCGAACAGGTTAGACACTGTGCCCATGGTGCTTATTACGTGCCACCGGCAATATGTGACTTTCACAACCACCAAAAAAACCTGATTTAACACGCACCCACTTAAGCAGCACTGGCTCACTGGGTCAGTCCCCACCATCGGGCGAGTACGGCGCTCGCTCGTCCCTTCTCACTCCGGAGCCTCAGTGTGTGGGACTTGCCTCTAAGCCAGCCCACCTGGCACCGTGAGACCCCTGACTTGGAGAATTTTAAGTGCTTGCACACGGTAGCTAACCTAGTGCCGGCCACTTACTGATTTCAGAAAGAAAAATACATTTTTCCAGATACATCAGCTCTACGTTATCCAAACAAAATGTGGCGGGGGGGGGGGGGGGGGGGGAGGGGGGAGGGCAAAGGGTCACAGGAGGGAGGAGACGTAAAGAAAGCAGCAAGAAATAACTAGAATATTGGCAAACACCTACAGGGTACTATGTATATATATGTACGGCACACTTCTAAACACGTTACCCACACGCACCCATTTCAAGTTCACTGTGGGCTATGAAGTAGGCGCTGCTCGGCACCACCCCGGCTGCTTTCCCAGCAGGTGACTGAGACAGAGTTTTTAAGTGACTCGCCCAACTCAGGGGCCCTGCAGCGGGTCGCAGGATTTGAACTCCGGCCCTCTGGCTCCAGAACCCGTGCTCTCAGTTTACGTGAATACACTTAAGAAATCAGACCAGCAGGGCCGTGGCCCGGGGCGCGGGCGCGGAGGCGCGGGAAAGGGGCGCGCGGACGAGGGGTGGCGCTGCGGCTCGCGCGGGTCACCTGGGGCTGAACCGGCATTGCTCAATAGTCGACTCGAGGCTCTCGAGGATCTTCCAGCACTCCTCGGTCTCGGGCGTGTCGCCCTTGCCCGCCATCGGAGCCCGCGGCTCAGCCGGCCGCCTCCCGCGAAGCTGCGGGCTCGGGGGAGTCGGAGTCCAGAACCCCGCGTCCGTTGCCATGGCGACCCCTGGGGGCGGGCGGAGCGCGGGAATGGGCGGCGCCTGCGCGGAGGGGCCCCGGCGGCTGGCACCGCGCGTCTGACTCTGGGCTTCCCGACCCGGCGCCCCGTGCCCCGGGCGCCCACGGCCAGGCCGCAGCAGAAGTGTCCCCGGGAAAGCTGGACCCGTCTAGCCGCCCCTGCAGCATCCCACCACGCCCCCGCCTCTCCTTGCCGCCCCTTCTCCCGAGCGCCTTTCTTTTCACACGAACACCCCTCCCCACGCGACGTTCGAACGAAAATCGGCGACCCTCGCCTCCCTGGCCGTGCACCCTGCGCCAAAAGGCGCCCTCCCGGCGGACGACAAATAGCCATGCTCGGGACCTAAGGACCCTCGGGCGCCCGGAGCAGTGCCTTAATAAGAAGGAAGAGGGCTGCCTGATGAATTGCCTACACCTGCCACTTGACCACAGACCGAGGCGTTCGTGGACAAAAAATTCTTTGCACACATTCAACAGCCTACATTCCTACTTAGTATGAAGGTCAGAATTCCGGCGTTAGGTTTTAAGCGATGGAGTGTAGTGTGGAATTCATTGTTGCAAAGTGTCTAAAATCGTAAGAGAAACTGCTTAATGGTCAAGCTGTTGTTCATCCGTTATTCTAAATTACGTGTTGACAATGGTGATACATCGTTTCTAATGTCATAGTATGTCATTTGCTAGTTTTAGAGCTAAGTAGACTAGATTTCCATTTCAACACATGGGCTACAGGAAAACAATATTTTCTCTCATAATCGTGTGAAAACAAAGTAAGTTTCATATTGGCAGCTCAAACTACAAAAAGGAAATTAGGTAGCATTAACACTGCTCTTGTATTTAAAGACAAAGACCGAAGGCCCCAATCCGAAGACGACTAAAAAATTAATCGCAACCAATGCCAACATGATCTTCTGTAAAGTTTTATTTTCCTTTGAGAAGGTGAAGACAGAAAGCGTTACTTTTATTTTATGTAGATTTTTATTTTCAAAATCTAACTTCTAAGTCTCTTGAGGGAAATTTCATCATAATCAAAAAGTATATTAAAAGAGAGAAATGTATAAATCTATAATTATCTTAAGTGATTTTTTTTATCACAGTGCACATAAAAATTCTAAAAGGTAAAAATTCTAAAAGGTAAAATTAAAAATGTAAATTGGTTAGGGGCACCTTGGGTGTCTCAGTGGGTTAAGCGTCTGACTTTCGCTAAGGTCACGATCTCACGGTTCATGGGTTCCAGTCCCAATTCGGGCTCTGTGCTGACTGCTCTGAGCTTGGAGCCTGCTTTGGATTCTATGTTTCCCTTTCTCTCTCTCTCTCTCTCTCTCTCTCTCTCTCTCTCTCTCTCTCTGCCGCTCCCCCTCTCATGCTTTGTCTCGAGCATTGGGTGTTGTATGGAAACCAATTTGTCAATAAATTATATTAAAAAATAAATAAAACGTATTATCTCAAAGGAAAAAAAAAACTTAGAAGTCTGTTGTTTAAAAAAAAATGTAATCTGGTTAGGACTGGGCTAAGGTGGTGAAAAGACCGTGACAAGCTGTTGGTTGCTTCCGTTAATGCAATTCAAAGTGAGTATTTTGAAACTGAAGAGGGACATCTCACGGTAGACTTCATGAGTCATTGGTCAGCTCTGTGCAGCATTTGTTGGCTGATACGGACATAGTTACACCATCCCACGAAAACACGGACTGAACAAAACTTCTTTGTTTCAAGCCTTGCTAGAGCATATCAAAGAGTTTCAGATTTCAGTGTCTGGGAGACCAAGTTATGAGCAGGATTGTTTTTGAAACTATTAACTACCTAACGCACTTCTCTTGTTGTCAGTTACCTACGTTTACCTCTCAGGCCTTCTGCCTTATAAAACTGGTCATTTCAGATCATGTTCTCACCTATAAACAACTGGGGTTGGCCCTGTCAAAGCATTTGTCATACTAAATCCACGCTGTTGTATCTCACGATGAATTAATTGATGGTTTTGAGTGGAAAGCTCACGAGCTCTGGAGTAAACATTAAAAATAAATAAATCCTGTGAAATTTAGCTGCTTTAGAACATTGGAAAATTGATTTAACGTCTCCAAGCCTCTTTTTTCTCACCAGTAAAAACTGGCTAATCAACCTTTCTCAGGATGGTTGGGAGCAATCTATAAAGGAAGAAAAGCACACGGCTCAGGCAGCCCATGGTAAAACAGATCCTAACCAGGCCTGTAACAACGCGGGTCCCTCCTTTCTAAACCATAGCTAAGGAATACACTGTTTAAAGTTTTCCATTTTTAAAAAGGTGAAATGTCTGGGGCGCCTGGGTGGCGCAGTCGGTTAAGCGTCCGACTTCAGCCAGGTCACGATCTCGCGGTCCGTGAGTTCGAGCCCCGCGTCAGGCATCTGGGCTGATGGCTCGGAGCCTGGAGCCTGTTTCCGATTCTGTGTCTCCCTCTCTCTCTGCTCCTACCCCGTTCATGCTCTGTCTCTCTCTCTGTCCCAAAAATAAATAAAAACGTTGAAAAAAAATTAAAAAAAAAAAGGTGAAATGTCTTATAAGCTAAAATACTTCTTACTTTTTAAGTTAATAGTTCAGTTTACTTTGTAAGTTAAAGTTTTTAACTTTGTGTTACTTGCGGCACAATTTTAACTTTTCAAAAGCTTCTTTGAAACGGGTATAAATGTAATGTGTGTTTATATGAAAATATCACCCACCAATTATTAAAAGTGATAACATCTCAGATGAAACAGCATGAGGATTTGATTACGAGTCAAGTGCTGACTCTAAACATAGTCATTTATATATTCCACTTGGATATTATCGGTCCTGTAGTCTAATAAAAGCCAAGAGTTTTCAGGCTAGGTTTGTAATTTAAATTCTTTCTGGAGTCATCATATGTAAAGTGCTTATTTTTCTTTTATCACCAGCTGTAATCTGTGATTATGTGGTGCAGGCTCTGTTAGGTAAACTTGTTTTATGTTGTGCTTCATCCATAACCCAAGGTCTTAAATAAAGGGTTGGGAAAGGAAATGGCCAGGTCTTTAGCCAGGACAATATTATACTACTAAATCCTTTATGGAAAACCTCCTGAGACTGCATCATTTTTATGTCTTAAATTTTGCTGCAATGACATAGCATATCCACTCTTGTAAAAAATCCATCGGTAAGTGTTTGTCACGTGGCTAGAGCTGAAAACCAAGATGGGAAGTATGATGGGAGCTGGGCAGGAGCAGTCTTGATGTGGAATTCGGATCTTACTGCCAAATGTCCTTGAGCGCTGGGATAGAGGATAGCCTCTATTTGGAGCTGGTCTAGACGTTTAAAAGGGAGATCGGTAAAAATGTGAGAAAAAGGACGGTAGGGCTTAGCCGTCTGCCGAAGTCAGGCCACCTGCAAGAAGGTTTGTGACCTTGCTGCTGAGGGAAATTCGGGAAGTCTCCTGGGTCTGGCCAACTGACCATAGTGGGTCTGCATGCCTGCCAACACAACCTTTTGCAACATATACAGAGCAATATGTATATACTGCAAATTGCAATATGCAGTGAAGTGACTCTGGAAGGGTAGTCTGAATGGAGAGTAATATAAAAGCGCAATTACCATGGTTCGTGCAGCTGAGATTTCAACGAAAGACGGTAAAGGTATGAATCCCAGAATCAGTGAAAGAAATAATAAGAATTGATGAGACGAAGCCCTTTTCTGGGGGCTCCGTTTCATCAGACCACAGAAGGCTGGGATTTACTGTCACGAGGAGCGGAACACTCATCAGACTGCCATAAATCAGCTACGTAGGACCGTCTAGTTCTCTGTTCTGTTTCTAGTGCCACAGGGTAATTCAGATCCTTGGATATATAGATTCACACAAGAGACATAATCTGGATAGCAGACATCTGGTTTTGGTTAGAGTGAGTATTCCCCTGTGCTTTGACCTAAGTGAATTGATAAATAAGATACAGTGCTTAGACCTTCTACTGGAGGACCAGACTTAGAGACAAGACGTTCCCCATAACGAACCACCAGGTCAGGCTTTGCCTAGAAAGTCAGCTCGGCTCTTGAACTGGTATTCCAGCAAGTGTAATATGAACACCTTCACTGTCCTTCTGCTTCGAACTCCATCTGCTTCGAACGTGGAGTGAAACATTCTAATTTAGCAATTTTGAGAACTCACGGGGAATATTGGACACAGAAGAATTCGGTAGCGTGAAACTCCAATTTGTTATTGTTATGCCTGTTTATTTACCCAGAAATGCTTCAAGGTACCCTGAGAGGGACTTAGGCTACCTGGGTTCTGCTCTACCAAGGTTCTGATCAGGAGCTCACGGTCTAGGATGGCACATCCACTCTTGCTCAAATCAGGAAGTTCAAACTTACTGAAGGGGCTACTCCAAGCTCTGCTGTTAACCGTTCTAGACCAACAAGCCACGCCATGCTAGTTAATATACCGAATGTCAGCAGTGGGTTTTTGTTGGTGAACGTAGTGGCCTAGTGACTAGCACAGTCGATGTTAGAAGTGGGCTTCAATAGGTGAATTTAAAGATCTTCAAGCTATGTAGGTCAGCCAAAATCGTTCAGAAACCCTGTCTACCTTGCAGGAAAAGTATGCAAGAGTCTCAGGGAGGCTGGAACTTAAACCTTGAGGGATGGGGCTTGGAGCTTGATCCCCTGACAGTCCTCCGTCCAGCCTTTGATTTGTAATTGCCCGATGCCTACTGACAGGGACTAGGATCTTGCTTCTGGAATGTTATCACATCGGCTTCGAAGGAATCATTCACGCCTGCTGTTAGTGCACCTACCAGGACAGAAAGGTGGGGCTCTGGAGACCTCCACAAATAGCCTGCATAAACCTCTTGGGGTCTGCTTGCCATGAGTGTTTTTAAAAATAAATGTGAGAGGGGCACCCGGGTGGCTCAGTAGGTTAAGAGTCCAGCTTTGGCTCAGGTCATGATCTCACAGTTAGTGAGTTCGAGCCCCACATAGGCTCTCTGCTGTCAGTGCAGAGCCTGCTTAGGATCCTCGTCTCCCTCCCTCTCTGCCCCTTGCCCCCCCCCCCCCCACATGCTCTCTCTCCCTCTCTCAAAAATAAATAAACATTAAAAAAATTTTTTTAATAAAAAAAATGTGGGAGAGTTGCTTTCTTTTTTTTTTTAATTTTTTTTTCAACTTCTTTTTTTTTTTTTTTTTTGAGAGACAGAGCTTGAGCAGGGGAGGGGCAGAGAGAGAGAGAGAGAGACAGAATCTGAAACAGGCTCCAGGCTCTGAGCTGTCAGCACAGAGCCCAACGTGGGGCTTAAACTCACGAACCATGAGATCACGACCTGAGCCAAAGTTCAGATGCTCAACTGACTGAGCCACCCAGGCATCCTGAGACTTGCTTTCAATATGAGCAAGCGGAGAGCGAGGAGGTGGGGAATAGCCGATCTTTACCTTCATCAAATTTCTTTGAAGGATATAGCATCGATGCAAAGAAACGTAAGAATTGTGCGTGACCAAATGAAGTCAGTGTTCTAGGAAGCCAGAAGACGTAATCAAATCTTCATTGTAACTGATTTTGACGTGTAAAATCTGTATCTGTTTAATTCGTCCTTGAATATTCCCAGCCCAAGCCTGGGCCATCCACATAGTAAGAATTCAGTAAGTATTTGTTCAATGAATCAGTGATGGGGAAATTCTGAGTAAGTTCCTTTAAAAGAGCTATTTCTTAAGCATAATGTACCTCCGTGGTTCACACTAGGAACTAGGCAGGCAAATACTGTTGGCTGCTATTTCTAGGCGGGGGGAGACATTAATCCAGACTGCCAAAGCCAGAGGGCTGCCTGAAATCCCATACCCTATGGCAGGGGGGAGAAGGAGCTGTTTGGGCCAGAAAGACCCTATTTCTCTGTTGCCTCATTCTTTATGAAGAAGGAAACTCCCATCATCAATGTACAAGTGGAAAGGAGGGAAGGATGGCAAGTGCTGAGTTCCCACCAGGAAATTCTAGGTCTAGGTTCAAGCCACCAATTGAAATGATTGGCCCGGTGAGGAAAAATTGTATGTTTAACTATAATAGTTAATTCTGTATGTCAAATTGGCTGGGCCACATTGCCCAGATATATGGCCAAATATTATTCTAGATGCTTCCGTGGTGGTTTTTGGATGAGATTAGCATTTAAGTTGGTAGATTTGGAATAAAACCTATTATCCCCCATAATGTGGGTGGGCCTCATCCAATCAGTCGAAGGCCTGAATAGCACAAAAGACTGCCCACTCTTGAGCAAAAGGGCATTCTGCAGCCGGTGGCCTCTAGACTCGAACTGTAACATTAGCTCTTTCCTAGGTCTTCCGCCTGGTGACCTGAAGGTTACAACTGTCCCATTAGCTCCTCCCTGGATCTCTAGCCTGCCTGCCAGGCCCTGCAGATTTTAGACTTGCCGGCCTCCATAATCACGTGAACTGATTCCCTAAAATAAATCTCTCTATACATCGTATTCGTTCTGTTTCTCTGGAAAATGCTGGCTAACACAGTGACCAATGAAAAATTAATACATTAATCAAAGGATACTCTTATGTTCTTTGCAGCTCTTACATGATATCAATAATAGTAAATGTGATGGTTAGTTGTTTTTTTTCCCTTTCTTTTCTTTCTTTCTTTTTTTTTTTAAAGAGAGAGTGTGCATGTGACAGCAGAGAAAGGGCAGAGAGAGAGAGAAAGAGAGCATCTTTTGTTTTTTAAATTTATTTATTTACTTTGGCGGGGAGGGGCAGAGAGAGAGGGAGAGAGAGAGAATCCCAAGCAGGCTCTGTGCTGTCAGCCCAAAGCCCGATGCAGGTCTAGCAGTCACAAGCTGTAAGATCATGACCTGAGCCAAAATCAAGAGTCAGATGCTTAACTGACTGAGCCACCCAGGTGCCCCTGTGATGGTTAGTTTTATGTGTCAACTTGACTGGGCCAAGGGATTCCCAGATAGCTGGTAAAACATTATTTAGGGATACGTCTGTGAGGATGTTCCTGGAAGAGATTGGGATTTGAATCAGGAGACTGAGTAAAGAACTCCTCCCCCCCCACCACTAATGTAGGTGGGCATCATCCAATCTGTTGAGAGACTGTATGGAACAGCAAGGGGGAGGAAGGACTACTTAGCTTTCTGCTTGAGCTGTGACAGACACCCTCTCCTGCCCTCAGACATTCACGCTCGTGGTTCCCCAGCCTTTGAACTTGGACAAGGATTTAGACCACGGGTTCCTGGTTCCCATGCCTCCCAGTGCAGGCTGGAACTACACCACCGGCTTTCCTGGGCCTCTAGCATGCAGACCATAGGCTGTGAGACTTCTCAGCCTCCACAGTCACATGAACCGACCCTTTATAACAAATCTTTCTTATTGATTCTGTGTCTCTGGAGAACCCTGACGAATACAGTAAATATATTAAAAGGACTGAAAAAAATAATCGCTACAAGTCTAATCTTTACTGAGTGCTTACTATGTGTCAGCAACTTTTTTAGGCATTTAACACATCACTTTGATCACCTGCAATTTAAAAATGAGAAAATGGAGACACCAAGAGGTTCATTTACTTGCCCACGTTCACAGTTTTCAGGGGTGAAATTGGAATCCGAACACAGTTTTGTTCTAGAACCTAACATGCTTCATCATGATGCTATATTGCCTCACCGAAGCATCACGAGGAACAAATTATTTCAGTTCTTTCCATAATGTTCGTTTTTGCAAATGGCCTGCAAAGTATCTCTCAAACTGTCAAGTACATATTAGCCATGTAATTATGGATCTGTGTTGTTGGGTTTGCTGTAGAGAAATACACTAACACCCTGTATAGCTGGAGCCTGGTTATCAGAGAAATTCACCTTTGTGCAATATTCATGAGCACTAGAAATTAAGCAAAAGACCTGTGAGCCTAAAGAGGCTACAAAGTTCATGCCTAAATCCTAATTGCTTTGCTCCTAGGAAAGCTTCTTAACCCATTACTTAGACCCTATATATCTTTACCATTATGTACAGTCCCAACAGAGTTGGAAATCCACTTTCTGCCTCTATGGCCAAGAAAAGTGTCCTAAAAATTATTCTGGCTGAATTCATTCTCTGAGATGGTTTGATATAACTGAAATTTTATCTTATTTTTTAAACAAAAGGTGACATTTCTTTGTTACTCCCATGAGATTGCTTTGTGTTATTGCAATATCAGAGTTTTCAGAGCTGAAGGGACCTTAGAGATAGTATAATTTAGTCTGCTCACTCAAGGGCATATAGGTTAGGCCGTAGATACATCTAAGACTCTTTTTTTTTAATTTTAAGTAAACTCCTTGCCACATGTGGGACTCAAACTCACAACCCTGAGATCAAGAGTCGCATGCTCTACTGACTGAGCCCTCCAAGTGCCCCTATCTAGGATTCCTTTATCCTTTGGTCCATCACAGTATGTTAGTCCCATGAGGCTATGTTATGTTGTACTAACAAACAATCCCAAATCTCAGTGACTTGATTCAACAAAAGTGAATTTCTCACTCACACTACAATTCCCACCAAGTTGGCAAGAAATTCTGCTCCATGCAACTACCTAGGGATGCAGCTGATAGAAACATCTTTTTCTTTATTTTATTTCATTTTTAAAATTTACATCCAAGTTAGCATATAGTTCAACAGTGACTTCAGGAGTAGATTCCTTATGCCTCTTACACATTTAGCCCATCCCCCCTCCCACAACCCCTCCAGTAACCCTCAGTTTGTCTCCATATTTATGAGTCTCTTCTGTTTTGTCCCCCTCCCTGTTTTTATATTATTTTTGCTTCCCTTCCCTTATGTTCATCTGTTCTGTGTCGTAAAGTCCTCATATGAGTGAGGTCGTATGATATTTGTCTTTCTCTGACTAATTTCACTTAGCATAATACCCTCTAGTTCCGTCCACATAGTTGCAAATGGCAAGATTTCATTCTTTTGGTTGCCGAGTAATACTCCATTGTATACATATACCACATCTTCTTTATCCATTCATCCATCGAGGGACAGTTGGACTCTTTCCATACTTTGGCTATTGTCGATAGTGCTGCTATAAACATGGGGGTGCAAGTGCCCCTTTGAAACAGCACACCTGTATCCCTTGGATAAATGCTTAGAAGTGCAATTACTGGGCTGTAGGGTAGTTCTATTTTTAATTTTTTCAGGAACTTCCATACTGTTTTCCAGAGTGGCCGTACCAGTTGGCACTCCCACCAGCAGTGCAAAAGAGATCCTCTCTCTCCGCATCCTTGCCGACATTTGTTGTTGCCTGAGTTGTTAATGTGAGCCATTCTGACGGGTGTGAGGTGGTATCTCATTGTGGTTTTGATTTGTATGTCTCTGATGATGAGTGATGTACATTCTTTCATGTGTTGGGGTGGCCATCTGGAAGTCTTCTTTGAGAAGTGTCTATTCATTTTTTTTGCCCATTTCTTCGCTGGATTATTTGGTTTTTGGGTGTTGAGTTTGATAAGTTCTTTGTAGATTTTGGATACTAACCCTTTATCTGATATGTCGTTTGCAAATATCTTCTCCCATTCCATCGGTTGCCTTTTAGTGTTGCTGACTGTTTCCTTTGCTGTGCAGAAGCTTTTTATTTTGATGAGGTCCCAATAGTTCATTTTGCTTTTGTTTCCCTTGCCTCCGGAGACGTGTTGAGTAAGAAGTTGCTCCGGCCAAGATCAAAGAGGTTGTTGCCTGCTTTCTCCTCGAGGATTTTGATGGCTTCTTGTCTTACATTGAGGTCTTTCATCCATTTTGAGTTTATTTTTGTGTCTGATGTAAGAAAGTGGTCCAGGTTCATTCTTCTGCATGTCACTGTCCAGTTTTCCCAGCACCACTTGCTGAAGAGACTGTCTTCATTCCACTGGATATTCTTTCCTGCTTTGTCAAAGATAGTTGGCCGTATGTTTGTGGGTCCATTTCTGGGTTCTCTATTCTGTCCCATTGATCTGAGGGTCTGTTTTCGTGCCAAGAAACATCTTTTTCTTATGGGAACAGATGTGGAACACAAGGCCTCTTGAGTCACTTTACGAAGAGAAGGAAGGAGAAAGAATCAAGCACTGGCAGTAAAATACATTGGCCCCTTCTGCGCATTCCACTGATGAGAGTCACATGGCTCTACCAACTGCAAAGGGGACTAGAAAATCTATTGGTCAAGCTCTCAGGAAATAGAAGGGAACTGATATTAGTGAACACTAGTAATATCAACCAGTATTCTTTCCATTATATCACCCTCCTCCTTTTTTTTTTTAAGTTTATTTTTTGATTTTGAGAGAGAGAGAGAGTGCAGGGGTGGGGCAGAGAGATAGAGGGTGAGAGAGAGTCCCAAGCAGGTTCTGTGCTTTCAGCACAGAGCCCAATGCAAGGCTCGAACCCACAAACTGCGAGATCACGACCTGAGCCGAAACCAAGAGTCGGTGACACTCAACCGACTGAGCCATCCAGGCGCCCCCATTATTATATCACCCTTCTTAAACAACCATGCAAATTTCAAAGTAGCGAAGGAGACAATAACAATGACGGTGACAATGATGATGATATCTGATATCTCATAGGTCCTTAAGGTCCAGAGAATGCTTCTCTCATATACATTATTATTATTTTTTTTAATATTTATTTATCTTTGAGAGAGAGAGAGACAGAGCACAAGTGGGGGAGGAGCAGAAAGAGAGGGAGACACAGAATCCAAAACGGGCTCCAGGCTCTGAGCTGTCAGCACAGAGCCCGACGCGGGGCTCGAACCCACAAACCGTGAGATCATGACCTGAGCCGAAGCCGGACACTCAACCGACTGAGCCACCCAGGTGCCCCAACAATTAGGATTTTAGAAGTAGAGCCAAATGAGAATGGCAGAGCCGATCACAGAATAAGCATTTGGTATTAAGTTAGTCACAGGACGGGGAGGGGAAAAAAAGAAGTCACAGGACAGAATATAGAGGAAAATGGTGGTCTTCTGGAAACGTATGCATCATTGGAAAAAGACAAAACGAATACATGTAAAATGATACGTGTTCTCATCAAATGGTCTATAACAAAATGCTATTTTGTACAGTAAAAACTCCAAATAGGAAATATGAAGAAAACTAAGTTCTTTTTTTTAATGTCCATTTTTAAAATGTTTATTTACTTTTGAGAGAGAGAGAGAGAGCAAGTGGGGGAGGGGTAGAAAGAGGGAGACGAGGATTCTGAGAAGGTTCCACACTGACAGCCCAGATCCCGATGCGGGCCTCAAACTCGCGAACCTCAAGGGCATGACCTGAGCCCAAGTCGAAGGCTTAACCGACTGAGCCTCCCAGGTGCCCTGAGAAAACTAAGTTCTACGAAAGAGGAATACTCAGTGAACCTTTCGTGCAAAAGCTGGTGTAGACCCGGGACTTAAAGCCTGAATATAGTTTGGATAGGTGAACAGGAAAAGGGAGTCAGTTCTAGAAACAGCATGAACAAATGGTAGAGTTGTATTGTGTTCCTGGGAAAGTGGCATGGGGTGGCACATCACTTTGGGTTATTATTAGTTGCTTAGATGTATCTCTACCCCACTGGATGGTTGTCATTTTGAGGAACAGGACTTATTTATCCCTGTATAAGCTCCGTAAGCATTGCATGTGGCACATAAAACGTGCTCAAAACTGTTTACTTTGTATGGTTTAAAATTTGTGCTTAGAATCATGGAAAAAGGGACTCACACAGGCTCCAAACTTTTCTTGAGCCTGTTCGTTGCTGATTTTTAAAGTTTTTTTTTTTTTTTTAACGTTTATTTATTTTTGGAACAGAGAGAGACAGAGCATGAACGGGGGAGGGGCAGAGAGAGAGGGAGACACAGAATCGGAAGCAGGCTCCAGGCTCTGAGCCGTCAGCCCAGAGCCCGACGCGGGGCTCGAACTCACGGACCGCGAGAAGTCGGACGCTTAACCGACTGAGCCACCCAGGGCCCCTCGTTGCTGACTTTTAAATGGAAGATTTTATTCCTAGCGTTTTTTTCCTCGGTTACTGCGAAACATTCAGACTATAACGGGAAGGCTAATGCCAGGTTGGTTTGTACCACAAGCAAGGTACTCAAGTAACAAACAAACACGCTTCTTTGTTACTTTTTGTTATACTATTACCTGGGGAGAAAGTTTGAACCAAGTCTGAACCTTTGCCAAGCCAAGACAGGATTCCCTCATTCAGCTCATTTCTTCATGAATAATTCATTAGCAAAGTTTCTTTTACCTGCAAGGAGCCTAGAGTTTCTTATTGCATCTTAATGAATTTTAATCCAAACCCTCCCTATCTTGATGTCCACAGGATCTTATTTATTGTCCCCCCCCCCCCGCTTTTAAAATTAAAATTTCTTCGCACTTTGAAGCTTGAAACAGTTGGTAGTTTTTGTTTCTTGTTTTCTTTTTCTTTTTCTTTTTTTTTTTTTTCAGGCTGTTAAGCTCAATGAATAAGCTAATGAGACCAATGGGTCCAAGACCTTGGCTTGTCCCTTCTCCCTTCCCTGGCCACCTTCTCCCTTCCCTGGCCACAGACCGCTCTCTGGCCCCCCTGTGATATTGCGATTTATAAGAAATACATATCTTTGTTTTGTCCAGTTTCTGGCACAGAGTTCCAAAAACCCTTGAAATTTCCCAAGAGAGAAGAGATAAAGGTGTCTTGTCATTCGTAACAAGCCCCTCTCTCAACCCGCCAGTTGATGTTAAGGAGGGAACTTTTGGCTAGCCCTAGGATGGGGGCGGTTGCCAGAGGAGCCAATCAGGATGAGAGGGTTGGAAGTTTCTGCCTCAAGTCCCATCTTCCAGACAGGGAGGACAAGCTGGAGGCTGAATGAATCACCAAAGACCCATGGTTTAATCTCTCATGCCTATTGTAATGAAGCCTCTGTAAATACCCCCGAAAAACAAAGATTTGGAGAACTTCTAGATGGTGAGCCCACGGAGGTTCTTGGAGGGTGGTGCACCCAGAGAGGGCATGGGGGCTGCATACCCTCTTCCCCATACCTTGCTCCACACTTCTCTTCCATCTGGCTGTTATATCCATAAGCCAGTAATCTGGTGACTACACTGTTTTCCTGAGTTCTGTGAGCCCCTCTAGCAAATTCATTAAACCCGAGCACGGAGTCTGGGACTCTCCAATGGACAGCCAGTCCGTGAGAAACCGAAATGGCAAGCTGGCCTTGTGAGTGGCGTCTGAAGGAGGGGAGCAGTCTTGGGGGACTGAGCCCGTAACCTGTGGGATCGGACACTATCCGCAGGGAGGGTAGTGTCAGAATCGAGTCAAACTCTAGAACACCCAGCCGGTGGAGCAGAATTGCTTGGAGGGTGGACGCCC
Organism: Prionailurus viverrinus; assembly: GCF_022837055.1. Lineage (NCBI taxonomy): Eukaryota > Metazoa > Chordata > Mammalia > Carnivora > Felidae > Prionailurus > Prionailurus viverrinus. The sequence goes on from NC_062567.1 coordinate 18,753,143, forward strand.
CGAACGTCTGAAGTCAAAAGGGAAGTGTGCAGTGAAGTGTCAGGAGGACACAGGACACGTTTTTCTTTAGAGGTCTCTCCATCTCTAAAACGTACCTTCTTCGTCTTTTCACTGCAGCAGTAAGACAGATGCTGTCGTCGAGAGGACTTGCCTTTCTGACGAAGGACCATGAGCCTTTAATTTGCCGAGGACGGCAATCGGCAAGGTTCTAAGGCTCAGTTTCTCCCCCCCCCCCCCCATAAAAAGAGGATGATGATTAATATGAATAATTATGAAGACTATCTACCACATAAAAGGGAGACGTGAAATTATTTGTGTCCTGTGAGTACAACCATTTAAAAATGCCTGCGGCTGTAATAGCTCGAGAATAAAAGGGAAAACAAAAGAAAACCAAAAAGGAAAAACGATTATGTACGGAGGTGGGATTACGAATGAACTTATTCCTGCCTCTAAATTTTCTCTGAACATTGTTATTATAAACAAACCAGATGTTCAAAACTCTAGACACTGGGCTCCGACTTTCCTTTTATGTCCAAATAAAATGATTTAATTATACAACCCACTGTTTTCCTGTATTTTCTTTTTTAATTCCCAGAGATGGGGGCGGGGGGGGGGGGGCCTTTATTCTCTTGTCCTTGGCCCTGTGCCCATGGCTGCCGTCCATTCTGAGGAGAGCTTCTCCCTCATCAGAGACCGGCCTCTTCCTCAGCGCAAAAATCACAACTCGAGGCTATGAGCTCACTCTTATCCTACAGACTCTTTGAGGAAAAAGAGGGGATTACAGACTAGTACATAAAAGAGGGGCACCTGGGTGGCTCAGTCGGTTGAGCGTCCAGCTTCAGGTCAGGTCATGATCTCACAGTCCGTGAGTTCGAGCCCCCCGTCGGGCTCTGTTGCCGACAGCTCAGAGCCTGGAGCCTGCTTCCGATTCTGTGTCTCCCTCTCTCTCTGCCCCTCCCCCGATGTGCTCTGTCTCTTTCCGCCTCTCAGAAAGGAATAAATGTTTTTTTTAAAAAAAGAACAGCACATAAAAGAAAGCAACTGGAAATCGGATATTGTGTACCTCCTTACCGCATCACACATACCTAGCGGGCTTCTCCCAGAAATGTGGGTTTTCCGTTTCTGGCCAGATCAAATGTCCCCTATAAATATAATCTTGCCCCATCTCTTCCTAAATTTTAAGATTGTTAATGCTACAGGGGCGCCTGGGTGGCTCAGTCAGTTAAGCATCTGCCTCTTGGTCTCAGGGTCGTGAGTTCAAGCCCTTCGTTGGGCTCTGAGCTGGGGGTGAAGTGAAGCCTACTTAAAAATTAACAAAAGGCTGTTAATGCTACACTTACTTGTGTGGTTACTGTAATTCATAACTTTCTCCCTCACTGTATTATGAGCTCCATAAAGGCAGGGTCCATTTTTGGTTTTATCCACCATTGTATTCCCAGCACCTAACACAGCACCTGGCCCAGAGTAAACGTTAAATAAATATTTGCTGAAGAAATGAGTAATGACTGTTCACGTGTTGGAAGCACAAGAGATTTTTATTTGTTTATTTACGAAAACCAATATTTTTAATGTTTATTTATTTTTGAGAGTCAGAGAGAGACAGGGTGTGAACAGGGGAAGGGCAGAGAGAGAGAGAGAGAAGGAGACACAGAATCTGAAACAGCCTCCAGGCTCCAGCTGTCAGCACAGAGCCTGATGTGGGGACTCAAACCCACAAACCGTGAGATCATGACCTGACCCGAAGTGAGACATTGAAGCGACTGAGCCTCCCAGGTGCCCCTATTTATTTATTTTTTATGTTTGTTTAGGGGTACCTGGGTGACTCAGTCAGTTCAGTGTCTGACTTCGGCTCAGGTCATGATCTCACGGTTCGTGAGTTCGAGCCCCGCGTCGGGCTCTGTGCTGACAGCTCGGAGCCTGAAGCCTGCTTCGGGTTCTGTGTGTGTGTCTCTCTCTCTCTGCCCCTCCCCTGCTTGTGCTCTCTTTCAACCTCTCTGTCTTTCAAAAGTAAATAGACATTAAAAAATTAAAGTTTATTTATTTTGAGAGAGAGAGAGAGAAAGAGAGAGAGAGCCAGCGGGGGGAGGGGCAGAGAGAGAGGGGGATGTAGAGGATCCGGAGCAGGATCCACAGCAGCCCAGCTCCAGGCTGACAGCAGAGGGCCCGAGGCAGGGCTTGAACTCACAAACCACGAGATCTTAACCTGAGCTGAAGTCAGACTCAATCCGCGGAGCCACCCAGGTGCCCCGAGCACAAGAGATTTCATAGGCATTGTGCTTCTATGCTATATACGACATTGTTTGCAGCGTTTTCTGTGTAACATCTCATTTCATACTTGTGACAGCTCTGTGAGAGTTCTTATTCCTGTTGCCCTAATGACAAAACTCTGGCCCAGAGAAGTTATGTGATTGCCCAAGATCGCACAGCTTATAAGTTGAAGGACTGGGACTCAACTTGTCTGTGTCCTGACCCCGTGCTCCTAACTTGTGTCGCATGCTGTTTTAAACAGAAGAATCAGTGAATAAAGAGGCAGATTCGTTGAATTATGTATCGCATAAAAATGTATTGTCCAGGGGCGCCCGGGTGGCTCAGTTGGTTGAGTTGGTTGACTCTTGATTTCGGCTCAGGTCATGATTTCAGGGTCATGAGTTCAAGCCTCTTGTTGGACTCCAAGCGAGGCGTGGAGCCTGCTTCAGATTCTCAATCTCTCTCTCTCTCCTCTCTCTCTCACTCTCCCCCTCTCCCCTGGTCACATTCTCTCTTTCTCTAAAATAAAAAAAAATTAAATTTATTGTCCATCTATTTTTCTAGGCATTTGGAATAGAAGTAATTCCCTTCTGTCACATAGTGGGTGCGTGTGTGTGTGTGTGTGCGTGTGCACACCCGCTCATGAGATAATCAACACTTGAACACGTAACGTGCCAGGTGGGATGGAAGTACACCTATGAAGAATGAAGGGTCCATGCATTTCCCTCAGATGTTACAGTGACAGTCGGGTGTAGGTTAAGCCTTCAAACCATGTGACCAAATGTCATCTAAGAGAAAATCTAACCAGAGCTTGTGTTACGAAATCCTTGTGAGAAAATGGATTGAGGGAGATCCACAGAACAAAGGTTTGGTGAAAATGATTAGGTATTTTGATTCCCAAAGCAAAGGAGTTCTCTTCTAAGAGAAAAAAAATCGGGCAGGTATTGAGTGGCCTCTATCACTAGAGTTTCTGAATGAGAGTGAAATTCACCCGTCGGTGCTTTGCACGTCTTTACTATGATCAGTTCTCGCCCACCTTGCCTCTTTCTTCTTTCTTCCTTTCTTTCTCTCTTTCTTTCTTTCTTTCTTTCTTCTTTCTCTTTTTCTCTCTTCCTCTTTCATTCTTCCCCTTTCTCTCTTTCTTTCTTCTTTTTGTTTTCTTTCTTCCTCTCTCTTTCTTCCTCTTCCTTCCTTCCTTTCTTTCTTTTTCTTCTTTCTTTCTTTCTTTCTTTCTTCCCCTTTTTCTTTCTTCCTTTCTTTTCTTTTTCTTTCTTCCTCTCTCTTTCTTCCCCTCTTTCTTTCTTTCTTTTTCTTTCTTCTTTCTTTATTTTCTTTCTCTCTTTCTTTCTTATTTTCTTTCTTTCTTTCTTCCTCTCTCTCTCTCTCTTTCTTTCTTTTCCTTCCTTCCTTCCTTCCTTCCTTCCTTCCGTAATTCATTCTGTAGCAGTATACAAACCAGCAAAGCCACATTCAGGACAATTGATTAACTGATACACCCTGAGGTTTTTGAAAACAAAACAGCTGAACATTTCCTTTGTGGAAAACCAAAGGAAGTAGAGATTGGCTAGGGTGTTGTGCTCTATTAAGAAACTCATTTACTCAGAATGCTTTCCTGACTGGGGCGGTAAAATCACCCATTTGGGCTTTCCCCCATTGATCTGCCCAAAGTCCATTAAAATATAGATTATATCAGAAAACCAGATGCAGAGATAAAAGGTAATTAAGCTAACGTTTAATTAGCAACGCAACAGTAACGTCTACAACCACTGCCTCTGAGAAGGCACCCCTGTCTTGGTGGTGACACTATTCACGGCTCTTACAAAGCTTGGATAGACTCCCAAATGTTGCTGTTGAGATTTTTGAAGGTTAGTTCTTGAACTCCGTGGTTTGATTTGAGAAGAAGGAAATGGTCAAGACTTTCTCCCTTAGGCAGGGTTTGGTACCTGTATCATTTAGGAGGCTTTCAGCAGGAGGTAACTGAACATCACAACTAAAAATAAATACACTGGCTCATGAACTTGGGAGTCGAGAGATAAGAGAAAAAGTTTTCTCAAGGAGTGACTCAAGCGAGTGGCTCCAAGTTCACGTCGCTGCAATTCCCTCAGTTCATTCTCAGTCAGTAGCAAGCTGGCTGCAGCCACATCAAACCTCAGTAACATTGAGATGCAGGTGGAGAAGGGTCACGTGCAAGACTTCTCTCAAAAGCGAATGGACAGACAACCCACGAAAGGGGGCAGAATATTTGCAAATCACGTCGCTGATCAAGGCCTGGTGTGCAGAGTATATAAGGAACTCTGAAAGCTCAACAATTAAAAGACAAATAAGCCAGGGGCACCTGGGTGGCTCAGTGGGTTAAGGGTCCGACTCTTGGTTTCTGCTTTGGTCATGATCTCGCGGTTACGTGAGTTCGAGCCCCACACTGGGCTCCACACTGAGAGTGCGAAGCCTGCTTCCCCAAAGAATTGAAAACATAGGTACACAAAAATACTTATGCAAAAATGTTCATAGCAGCATTGTTTGTTATAACCAAAGAAGTGAAAAGAACCATCAACGGGTGAATGGGCCAACCACATGTGGCTGGTATATCCACCTAATGGAATATTCCATCAGAAAAAGAAGGAAGTGTTGATAACATGCTGCAACATGGATCGTCCTTAAATACATTACGCTAAGTAAATGTAAGGAGCCAGACCCAAAAGCCACATATGTGATTCCGTGTACGTGAACCGTTCAGAACAGGCTAACGACAGACAGGAATTTAAAGGTTGCCAGGAGCTGGAGGGAGAGGAAAGTGAGTATGAGGGTTCTTTACGGGTGATGAAAATATTCTGGAATTAGAGAGTGCGGTTCTCAAGATTATTTTGGCTATTGGCATCTTTTGTGGTTCCATGCTATATGCTATCTGTGAACACCACTGACCTGGGTGGGTTTGACTACCACCGCGTGCAAATTGTATCTCAATTAATAATAACAGAAGAGCATGAACACTTCTTTCCCCAACGTTCTCAGAAGACCTCTCTCTCCTCAGCTGTTGATGGTCTGAACTGTGACACGTGAATGGGTAGACCAGGGCCCCGGGGGATGTCTTGCATCCAGAGCAGGGCTCGTGGCTTCTGAGTGACTTAGGTTCCTCGGGGCCCATCCCTGGAGCTGGAACCAGCCCGCTGACCTTATGACGGCTACCCAGAGAGAAAGAGGTGGAGAGGAGGTTGGGCAAACACAATTTCTGTTCCTGTGCTTCCCTCCTGACATCGCATATCTGAGGCACGTCTTTGCACCTGCTTTTATTCCTCTATCATGTTTTTATAATTGCCTTTATGCTGGTTCCTCTACCAAATCACCAGCTCTTTGGAAGCAAAAGCTTTGAGTATCCCCAACAGCTACTACAGTCTAGCCATGAAAAGTAATCAATACTACTTATTGAGTAAACAACTGATGTGAAACTTGGAAATATCTCCTATTCTGGCCGATGGCCAGATTTCTCAGTGTCAGTGATTCATCGTCTGTATGAAGTCATGCTTTCTGATACATCCTCCTTAGCACTGAATCACTCACAGCTTTGTGTGAGTTTGTTTTATTACCTCCTCTCTGACCCAGGGAACAGAACTAGCCTGAGCTTCCCAGAAATAGAAAAACTTGAAGGGAAGCTCGTCCACCTGACTTCTTAGTTTGGCTCCAGCTCACGCGACAAAATCGGGATATATTGGGGGTTTTTTTGGTGTTGAAAATATGAACTCCCAGTTATGGAAGAAATACCAATGCTTTATCCAACCTGCTGTATCACACACACACACACACACACACGCACACATACAATCATGTCTCAGAAATAATTCTCTCCAGTTTCTGAAATGGGAAAGAAGCTTTTTTTTTTTTTTTTTAAGTAGGTTTCATGCCCAGCACAGAGCCCAACACGGGGCTTGAACTCACAAACCTGAGATCAAGACCTGAGCTGAGATCAAGAGTTGGACACACAACTGACTGAGCCACCCAGGAGCCCCAAGAAGCATTTTAACATAGGGGGAAATAAAATCTTAGTAATTTAAAACAGTTACTTGAGATGGTAGATAAATATGGACAAAGGGAAAATGATCGAGATCATTTGTGTTTTGTTTGAATCCCAGGGGCCTCTGGCAAAGAGCTTTCGATGATCTATAAGGATCCCGTCAGCTCTGATGCCTTATAGGTTTCATCACAGAATAGCTTGTTTAAGTAAGGATTTAAAGAGAGGCCAGAGAGGAACCACAAAAGATGCCAATAATCTTGAGAACCATGAACAAAGCTGGGGGTATCAGGCTTCCTGATTTCCAGCTATGCTACAAAGCTATAGTCCTCAAAGCAGTATGATATTGGCATAAAAACAGAGACATAAATCAATGGAACAAAATCCTATTTTGCCCCGGAAATAAACTCAGGCATATATGGGCAATTAATTTTTGATGAAGGAGGCAAGAATAGACAATGGGAAAGACCAATCTCTTCAGTAAAAGGTACTGGGAAAACTGGACGGCTACATGCAAAAGAATGAAACTGGACCACTGTCTTACACCATATACAAAAATTAACTCAAAGTGGGTTATCTGGAAGCCATAAAGCTCCCAGAAGAAAACGGAGGTGGTAAAGCTGCTCAACACCAGTCTTAGTGACTTAAAAAAAAAATCTGACTCTAAGAGCAAGGGCAACAGAAGAAAAAATAAACAAGGGGGATTGCATCAAACTAAAAAGCTTCTGCACAGTGAAGGAAACCTTCAACAAAATGAAAAGGCAACCTACTGAATGATAAAAATATTTGCAAATCATGTATCCAATAGGGGGTTACTATCCAAAACACAACATACAAGTCAATGTAACTCAATAACAAAAGACCAAATAACCCAGTTTAAAAATGAGCAGAGGATCTGAAGAGGCATTTTTCTAAGGAAGACAGAGATGGCCAACAGGCACATGGAAAGAGGCTCAACATCACTCATCGTCATGCAAATCACAATGAGATATCGCCCCATACCTGTCATATGGCCGTTATCAAAAAGCTAACAAATAGGTATTGGCGAGGATGTGGAGAAAAGGGAACCCTCATGCACTGTTGGTGGGGACGTAAATGGGTGCGGTCGCTATGGAAAACAGCAGGGAAATGCCTCAAAAAATTTTTTTAAAAAGAGCCACCGTATCATGCAGCAATTCTGTGTCTGGTTGTTTATCAAAAGGAAACAAAATCACTGATTGAGAGAGGTATCTGTACCTCCGTGTTCATTGCAGAATTATTTATAATAACCAAGACATGGAAACAACCTAAGTGTCCACTGACGGATGAATGGATAAAGAAAATGTTTCTCATGACCGAATACTATATATATATATATACATATATATATACTATATACTATATACTATATATATACTATATATAGTATATATATATATACTATATATATACTAGTATACTATATACTATATACTATATATATATACTATATACTATATACTATATATAGTATATATACATACTATATATACTATATATATACTAGTATACTAGTATAGTATGTATATATACTATGTATATAGTATATAGTATACTAGTATATAGTATTCGGTATGCTAGTATATATATATATACACTATATATATATACTAGCATACCGAATACTATATATATATATATATATATATAGTATATATATATATACTAGCATACCGAATACTATATATATATATATAGTATATATATATACTAGCATACCGAATACTATATATATATATATATATATAGTATATATATATACTAGCATACCGAATACTATATATATATATATATATACTATATATATATATATATATATACTAGCATACCGAATACTATATATATATATATATATATATATATATATAGTATTCGGTATGCTAGTATATATATATATATATATATATATACACTATATATATACTATATATATATATATACACACTATATATATATGTAGTATTCGGTCATGAGAATTCTGCCATATATATATATACACTATATATATATATATACTAGTATACCGAATACTATATATAGTATTCTATATATAGAATTCTATATATAGAATTCGGTCATATATATATATATATAGTATTCGGTCATGAGAATTCTGCCATTTGTGACAACATGGATAGATCTTGGGGGCATTATGATTACGTGAAATAAGTGAGAGAAAGACAAATATGGTATGATCTCATTTATATGTAGAATCTCAAAAAAAAAAGAATTCCAAGTGCTTTCTGTATAAAGCACTTAATCCTCACAATGATCCTATGCGGTAAGGACTATTAGTATTCCCATTTTACAGATGAGGAAACTGAGGCATTCATTCATGTTAGCAAATGGTGGGAATGGGATTCAAATCCAGACAGCCTGGCACCAGAGCCTGAGCTCTTAGTTTTTATACTATTGAAAGGAAGTTGAGCACGTGTGTGACCTCCATCCCCGAGATCAGTGAACGGAATAGCACAGCTCGCATCTATCTTGTCCCTGCACTCTAACCAGAGGCACCTGTCTAACACGCAGTGTGCTCCTACAGTCACGGCATCTGGAGGAAAATAAAGTGAAGCTGGAGAAGTCACCTCAAGAGACCACTGAAAAACATTTGAGATATCATTAAGGGCTTCTCATTTAAATACAGGCTGACCCAATTCAGATGCTTCATTTGGAAAAACAAAAGCCGCTATGCGTGATCGTTTCTATTCATTAAGAGTTTTGAGCGCAACCTACGGAACCGGCTCAAGTCTACATTGCGTCTGTGCCCAGAACGGGTGTCTCCAGGAACTGAGAGAGAGGGATGTGTGTGCCCCACCCAGGGTGAGGATTTGGAACTAGAATCTGGAAAACATCACCTCTCTTTCCGTTTCCCACACTGGGAGGCTTTATGGACATAAGATCTGTCAGAAGCACACGTCTCCATGCTTAGGAGGACCTGTGCTTGGTTTAATGCTCTACTCTCTTAATCATACCTCTTTGTTTTTTTAAATGTTTATTCAGTTTTGAGAGACAGAGTGCAGGCAGGGGTGGGGTGGAGAGAGAGAGAGGGAGACACAGAATCTGAAGCAGGCTCCAGGCTCTGAGCTGTCAGCACGGAGCCTGACGCGGGGCTCGAACTCACGAACCGTGAGATCAGGACCTGAGCCGAAGTCAGATGCTTAACTGACTAAGCCACCCAGGTGCCCCTTAATCATATCTTTTAACCTGTGTCTTGCAAGTGAAATCTGATGGACAATGGAACATGTGTGTGGAACAGAGGAGATACACACAATATACACATCCGCTTATGGAGTTTTGTGTCTCCCCCAGTTTACATATAGTGTATGTGATGCCCCGTAAGTACAGATGTGGTAAAACCATGATGCATGGGAGTTTAGGGAGACTCAAAGGAAACTCCGGTTTCCTAGGACCAGCACTTGCTTCCAACACAGGTAGAAGACAATGGCCCTTTAAGAAACACACGATGGCCAAGGAATTACCTGGCCAGGGGTGAGGTCACCTGGTATAAAAAAGGGCAACATCCAGAAAGGAACTCAGATGGGAGTGGTCAGCACCAATACTTACAGCAGCTGGAGGAATGAATCCTTCAGTCCCGAAATGGTGGGCAGGCTCTAAGCAGGGTACCTTAGCATCACTGCTTGGAAATGATAAAGTATGTTCTCTTTTTTTTTTTTTTTTTAAGTTTTTAAGTTTATTTTTGAGAGAAGGAGAGAGGGAAAGAGGAACAGAGAGAAAGAGAGAGAGCACGCACACCAACAGAGGAGGGGCAGAGAGAGAGAATCCCAAGTAGGTTCTGCACCATCACTTGGGGCTTGAACTCAAGAAACATGAGATCATGACCTGAGCTGAAATCAAGAGTCCGATGTTCAGTTGACTGAGCCACCCAGGTCCCCCAATGATAAATAATTTTAAACAGAATTCTTTTTGATCTCAAGCTTCGTGAGTTTGAGACCTGCATCGGGCTCTGTGCTGAGAGTGTAGAGGCTGCTTGGGATTCTCTCTCTCCCTCTATCCCTCTCTCTCTGCCCCTCTGCCCTTCTCTCTCTCTCTCTCTCTCTCAAAATAAATACATAAACTTAAAAAAAAAGAATTCTTTTTATAGGGATGGAATAGTCCTAATAATAAGTAATAAGAACAAACACTGTTCTAATAATTATCTGCGGGTGTCCTTGGAAATTGGTGAATCACTTTTACGCATGAAATGTTGGCATGTGCCTCCATGAAGTTAGTCTAAGTGGCGGTGGTATTAAAAAATAATAGTAATAAAAATTTAAAATATGTCCAGGTATTCGAGAAGGCTTTAATAGATTGTCGGGACTCAATAACGACAGTGCTAGGGGACTCTGGGGACACAGAAGAAGGTCTCTTGCAAAAGCACACGAGGGACGGCGGACTAGGGTGGAAGGGGAGAAAGAAGTTCCTCGTTGCTTACACCTTCTTCAGGCGGCATCTGAACTCCACGAGGAAACGGGCAGAGGGCCGTCGTTGACCCTTGGAAAAACCCTGGGGACCAGGCGCCCTGAGTTGGTAGCAAGAGCAGACCTTTCTGAACACCCTTCTGTGCAAAATTGTTCTGCCCCACATTTTGCCTACGTCATATTACATAACAAAGGATTAGTTACAAGTATGTCTGTGACACAAACCTTATTGATTTCACCCAAGAAGAAAGTACATTGTCATTGCTAGGTTTCTCTTTGATGGTTAATCAGAGGACCTTGGAGCTGCCTTCCGCAAAGCATAGAGGGAGACTTCCATGCCACTGTAGGATGTTTTTCCTCTTTTGCCAAAATGGGTCGCTTGTTTCCCGATATACTTGAATGGACTCCAACTCTCCCAAATGGTTTAATACCTATATGATAACACTGAAGAATTTGAATATCGCTTCACTAATAAATGCTTCAAAGGAAATCTTGTAACATGAATGTTACAAGAAAAATATCCACGGCCCCTTTATTGAACCTGATGGAAAGGAGCACACTGCCAGCTCAGTGGCTCTGAATCATGCCTCAAGCCTGTTCCACTTAAGCAAACTCTCAAGACCCAACAAGTCTTCCGGTGACTCAGAACAGAAAGCAGAATGAATGCTCTGTCCAACTTGTGTTTCTGAAGCATTTATTGGGTGTCGCCCTCAACCATCCAGCTGAATCCTTTTTGCAAGACACACACAACAAAGAATTCAGTGAACAAAGCAAAACAAGTCCGTAGCATTCCAGAAGGATTCCCTAATCTAAATATAAAATATGCAAGTTGCAACTCATCTGGCAGATCGCACAGGAACACAGGGAGGATTGCGATAGACCAAGGCAACGAAAAGCCTCACGCTGGCAAATTGAATTGGATTCGTTACAGTTTCATCAATTATTTACACTTGATGACATCAGGACCTACAAACATGTTAAAATTGTGAGTTTGGATTAATGGGATCAGCTCAATGGATAATCCGTTTATGTAAACTTTATGCACTATTAAGGTTATTAAGAAAATTACAGCCTAGGGGCTATATTCTGACATATTAAAGAATAGGAACTCAAAGCATTTTTATAATTATGCCCCTAACTTTTATTCACTTTTCCACTATTCGATATGATCACACAGACAAACACAGATGGGGTTTCTGAGAACTCAGGGAGAAAGAGGGTTGTAAATCACGAGACAATGTCTATAGATTTTAATTTTTAAAAAAAAATTTTTTTTTTCAACGTTTATTTATTTTTGGGACAGAGAGAGACAGAGCATGAACGGGGGAGGGGCAGAGAGAGAGGGAGACACAGAATCGGAAACAGGCTCCAGGCTCTGAGCCACCAGCCCAGAGCCCGACGCGGGGCTCGAACTCACGGACCGCGAGATCGTGACCTGGCTGAAGTCGGACGCTTAACCGACTACGCCACCCAGGCGCCCCGTATAGATTTTAATTTTGATAGGACTTATTTCCCCCCAGTTTTACTGGCATTCAGCTCTGTATAAGTTTAAGGCATACCACATGACTTGACATATGTACATTGAGAATGACTTAGGTTTTGTTCGTTTATTTTGAATTTCTATAGCACTTAGTTTCTTAGCTTTGGAAGTTTTTGTACTTAAAGCAAATATTTTTTGAACGGCAAGTATAAATTTGAGAGTAAGAGAGGCTATAAGAAAACAATGACCACAAAAAGAATTTCACTTCTTTTGTTACTTCTAACACTATATGGGTTTACTTTCTTTCTTTTTTTTCTTTTCTTTCTTTCTTTCTTTTTTTTTTTTTTGGGAGAAAGAGAGAGAGAGAGGGAGGGTGCAAGTAAGGGAGGGGCAAAGAGAGAGGGAGAGAAGCAGGGCTCACCGGGGGTTCATGTTTACCCGAAGCGGGGCTCGAGCTCACAAATCATGAGATCGTGACCTGAGCCAAAGTCAGATGCTTAACTGATTGAGCCACCCAGGTGCCCTATATGGGTTCTTAATTGTATAGTGGGGCTTGTAACTGCACCGTTTTGAAACATTTACACACCCTCCACATTTTTATTTTGGGATGCTCTGGAAGTGCCTGGGTGGCTCAGTCAGTTGAGCGTCTGACTTTGGCTCAGGTCATGATCTTGAGGTCCGTGAGTTTGAGCCCTGCATGGGGCTCTGTGCTGATGGCTCAGAGCCTGGAGCCTGCTTCAGATTCTGTGTCTCCCTCTCTCTCTGCCCCTCCCCCACTCATGCTCTGTCTCTCTCTGTCAAAAATAAAATAAACATTAAAAAAAGACATTAACAATGATCGTATAATACCATTTAATATACAGTCTATATTTGAATTTCCTCTGCTCTTCCAAAAAAGGTCTTAAAGCTGGATTTTGCTGTTGATGATGGTTTTCCTACTCTGGGTTCTAACCCAGGTTTGTCCCTCCCATTCGGTGATTCTTCAGTTCTTACTGCAGGACAATTTCCCTGCCTTAAAAAAAATATTCAACACTAATGATTTTTTTCCCCAAGAGTCTTGAAGAACAACGTCCCACATTCTGGATTACTCTACTTGTTTCTTCGTTATTAGATTTGTGCGAATCAAGTTTGGCGATTATGCTTATGTTGCAGTCAAAGCGATATTTAAAGTGAAAGTTTGAATTTTCTTTGCCTGATGTCATGGCTTGTCCCAAACTCTGGTGTGCCAAGACTTTAAGCCAGTTTGGTTCTAAAAAATTATCTTATATAATACATAGCTTGGTCCTATTAGCAAACATCACATGCTTCTTTAGTGTGTTTGTTTTGGGGAGGACAGAGCATGTGCCTTTCAGACTTTTATTTTAAACCTTCTTAATACCAAGCAAATGCTCACTATACCTAGTGTCCCCCTCTTGCTCATACAGTGATCCCTTCTGGCCACGTTTTTACAGCTTCTCTGTACCCCGGTGAATCTACAAAGTTGTTGAGAGGGACATGGTCAAATATATATCAAGTAAAGAACTATAGATAAAGGTCCAGGTTAGCTCTGACATTCTGAACACACAGCATTTTTTCTTGATTATTAAAATGGCCATGGACATGTATTTGAGTTATTGGTCTTTGCCAACAAAGCGATAGAATGACCACAATTCCCTATGATCTCCCCGGAATTTTCTAGAGTGATCAGTGGAGCAGGGTTGCAGCTGGGGAGCTTAAGCCTTCCAGTAATGAATGAATTAGTCTAAATATCAATAGAACTGGATTCTGACCTTCATTAGCATCATCATCATTTTGGAATCACATTGACTGCCTTACCACAAAGTTGATTCTTCATCTGGATCCTCAGGATCAGATTGGGATCCTAAACAAAACTGAGGGTGGGGTCTCACCATTTGTAACTTAAAGGAGTTTTATTTTTTTACTTTTTTTTTTTTTTTTTTTTAATGTTTATGTATTTCTGAGACAGAGAGAGAGTGTGAGCAGGGGAGGGGCAGAGACAGAGGGAGACACAGAATCCGAAGCAGGCTCCAGGCTCTGAGTTGCCAGCACAGAGCCCAACACGGGGCTCGAACTCATGGACCATGAGATCATGACCTGAGCCAAAGTCGGTCGCTCAACCGACTGAGCCACCCAGGCGCCCCACACCATTTGTAACTTAACATTAGCCTTTCACTTACAGAAGCAGAAAGAATCTTAGGATCATGAGATTGAGAAGAAATTTCAAAAGGACATTGTGTATATTTCTTTCCATCGGGTAGTCCCCAAATCTCCTTCCTGGCAGCTGAAAACCTACCCTATTTGTAGTAATCCTTTGCACAGGACTTATTTAATAGGCCTTTTATGCAACGCACTCCCCAGTGTCAAAATATCTTACATGTAATGTAAATTGTTTTCTATGTGGTAGCTAGGACACGATCGCTGTCCTCCCCTCGAAAGCTTTTCTTAGGTTTGGGCTCCTGCTCTGTGCCGTAGGCAGAAGAGGTATCATCTGTAGCTTTTCCTCATGGGTCTTGTTTCCCAAACCTTTAATCATTTTTATGGCTTCCTTTTAAACTCTCTCCAAATTTTCTGTCTCCTTTTAGATGCAACGCCTAGAATTAAATATAGTATTTGAAAGGATATGATTAGTACCAAATTTAGAGGGTAATCACTATCTGGTCCTTACATCCTGCACTTGAAGATTTGTGAGTCGTTTTCAAAAATGATTAGACTTTCCACCAACAGCAGCAAAGATTCCAAGAAGTCGTCTTGAATATTATGTTGTGATGTTTTAGAACTCGTTTGTACCATGGTCCACTTTAGTTAAAGGGACAAAAGGCCTCAAAGCCTGCCCAGTCTTACTGGGAAGAGCCCCTCAAAACTGCAGAAACAGGGGTGCCTCAGCAGCTCAGTTGGTTAAGCGCCCAACTCTTGATTTTGACTCAGGTGATGATCTCATGGTTCTTGGGATCGAGCCCTGCATCAGGCTCTGCACTGACAGAGTGGAGCCTGCTTGGGATTCTCTCTCTCCCTCTGTCTCCCCCTCCCTCACTTGTGTGCTCTCTCTCTCAAAACATAAAAATAAATTTAAAAATTAAAATGAATGTGCAGAAACAGATCTTAGAAAGCAGCTTAAGGATAACTCATATATATATATATTTTTTTTTTTTTGAGAGAGAGAGAGGGTGCAAGTGAGCGAGAGGCAAAGAGAGAGAGAGAGGGAGAGAGAGAGAGAAGTGGGGTTCACCGGAAGTGGAGCTCGTGTTTACCTGAAGCAGGGCTCGTGCGCACCCAATGTGGGACTCGAACTCGTGAACTGTCAGATCATGACCTGAGCCGAAGTCAAATGCTTAATAAGTGAGCCACCCAGGCACCCGGGATAACTCATATTGAAATCATAATGCATTTATGTCACAAAGTCTGGTTATTATAAAACGACAAGCCGAAAAAGCTGATGCCAGTTCACATTACAGCTCAGTCTAGAGTTAACCAAACGACCCCAGCAGCATAGCGCTCATTCTGAAGAAGCCACACTGAAGTCATACGCAAGAGGAAGATGGTCAGAAATTAGAAATCGGAATGACGTCAAAAGTCGGCTGATGGCGGCCTGACACAAAAGTAATTTCCTGGAAACTTGTGGAAATCCCAAGCATCTGTATGTTGGCAGTGGGACCTTTTGCATCATTGCCTCACACACTTGATGTTAGGCAACATTCCTGGTGGACAACCGATGCCTTTCCTTGGTAAAGTCCAACGATATGTGAATTGTTCTTTCTAGCAATGTTAGCCAAGTTACCGTTTATTGAGTGCTTACTATGTGCCAGGCAGTATTGAGCCCTCTGTACACATTTTCTCCTTTGAATCATAACAACTTTGTGAGGGGCATATTATTATTATAGCCTATGTATAGATGACTCCATTCAAGCCCAAAGGCAGATGGTTTTAGTAAATGTCATAGTAGGGATTCCTGTCCAAGTATTTCTGACCCAGTAGAACTACTATGTTATAATGCCTTGTGAATTTTAAATATCAGCAGTCTGATAGTTTACACTCATAAAAAAATAAAGGGTAGAACTCATTCTTCTTTTATCTTTTTAATGTTTCTTTATTTTTGAGAGACAGAGAGAGAGAGAGAAGCTGGGGGGAGGGGTGGTGGGTGCAGAGAGAGAGGGAGACAGAGAATCCCAAGCAGGCTCCATGCTGTCAGCACAGAGCCTGAGATGGGGCCCGAACACACAAACCATGAGATTGCGACCAGAGTCGAAGTCAGAGGTCGTTCGCTTAACCAACTGAGTCACCCAGGCGCCCCCCCCCCCCCGATTCTTCTTTTAAAATGAAATTCCCTGAAGATGTACAACATTCATGTGTAAATTCAGAAGAAAGGGCCAGCATTTTTAGATGAGTTCCTGGCCCCAGAAGAGTCTTTTAGAAACCACTGCCCCACAGCAGTTAGAATGATATAGAATGCTCTGTAACAACATGGCACAGTAGAGACACAAACTGACCACAGGCTTCCTCCCCTTTTTTCTAGGCTTGCGTTTGGCCGTCTTTCCCATAGTTAACTCTGGCCGTATGAGGAAGTTCTTTCTGGTGGCCTGGGGGCTGAAGTGATATTTGTCCCGCAACTGCCCTTGTGCAGACCTCTGAGCTCTTCTCTTGGCTGACTGGGACCACACACAGAGTGACCTTGGACTTCAATTGCTGGAACTGCCATCAGCCTGAGTTTTCAAATGACTTCATGAAGACTGAAGCCATGTCCTGCCTTTCCTTCCCTGAAAACTGGAACTCTTAAGTGAGCAAGAATAAAATAAATTCTTTAAGCCTCTGTATTTGGGTTCTATCTTGTGAGGCGATTTCGCACACCCCAACTCATATGCATATATGCATGGTAAGATGTCAGTACCCATCTGACATGAATACGGTAAGTTGTAAAACAGTGTTTGAATAGGATCCGATTGGGTCTGTCAGAGTAATCAGTCTGGAGGAGTCGGCACCCAAATATTCACAGTGACTGGCTCTCTGAGGAACTACGGAAGGGTTTTTAGTTTCTACAGAGTGTAAGTGTATAATGTTTAATTCTAAAAAGTAAAAAAAAAAAAATAAGTGTGTTTCATTTGTAAAAAGAAAGAGTCGTGTTAAAAAATGTTGCCTTCAGCTTCACTTTACAGGAGCCAGATGTCCCCTTTTTATTTTATTACGTATATATTTTTTAATTTTTAACGTTTATTAATTTTTGAGATAGAGAGAGAGAGTGTGAGTGGGAGAAGAGCAGAAAGAGGAAGACAGAATCCAAAGCAGGCTCCAGGCTCCAAGCCAGCAGCACAGAGCCCGATGTGGGGCTCGAACCCACGAACCGTGAGATCATGACCTGAGCCAAAGTCAGACGCTTAACCAACTGAGCCAGGCAGGAGCCTCTATTTTATATATTTTTTAATGTTTATTTATTTTTGAAAGAGAGAGAGAGAGATTGAGCCATCCAGGCGCCCCTTATTTTTTATTTTTTCAAAGTTTGGTTATTTTGAGAGAGAGCAAGAGAGTGGGGGAGGGGCAGAGAGAGAGAGGGAGAGGGGGAATCCCAAGCAGGCTCCTCATGGAGCCCCATGCAGGGCTGGAACTCACAAAGTGTGAGATCATGACCTGAGTCAAAGTCAAGTGTCAAATGCTAAACCCACTGAGCCACCCAGGTGCCCCCAGATGTCCCTTTTTAAGGCAATGCTTTATTTATTAAAAAAAAATTTTTTTTAATGTTTATTTGTTCTTGACAGAGACAGAGACAGACAGAGGGTGAGCAAGAAAGGGGCAGAAAGAGAGGGAGACACAGAATCTGAAGCAGGCTCCAGGCTCTGAGCTGTCAGCACAGAACCCAATGCAGGGCTTGAACTCACAAGCTGTGAGATCATGACCTGAGCTGAAGTCGGACGCTTAACCTACTGAACCACCCAGGCACCCCAGCAATGCTTTATACAAATCGTACAATAGGAACATAAATTTCTCCTCAGAGTACAGATGAAACCTTTAAAGGAAGACAGGTCTACCTTATTGTATACAATTAATATATTCTTAAAAGCATTATCTATAAAACATACCCCTACTTATCAACCCTTGTTTTCTTAATGTCCTTCAAAATAAAATTCAAGAGATGTTTGCCAGGAAGAAACACATCTCAGGAAGAAAGCAGGCTCACCTATAAAGGCACCAACTTTTGAAAGCATATGCTTTAAGGAAAAGGATAGTTGTTAGTTAAAATATTCACATTCGTTTAAGCAAAGTACCAATGCAAATAGTCTCATAGTTATTTTTACATGTAGAAAAATATTCAAGACTTGAAAGGAAAACCACCATTGATAACTCCTTTGAACTTAACAAAATGAAGTTCTGTGAACACTTCCTCCCCAGGGTCATATAGCTAACAATACATATATTGGGTTGCCCAAGCCGTGCATTCAGAAGAATTAACGTTACCTCCGACGTCTAAAAACGATTTTTCTATTGTTATTTAAAAAAAGAAAACAAAGATACAAAAACCCACAGTAGGCAAGAAATCAAATTAGTCAGTAAAAAAATAACATTACTGGAATGTCATCATACATATTTAATGATTTTCCTGAAGTTTAATGCTGTGAGTCAGATTTTCAGTGTACATGTGAGGGGTTTTCCCCCAAAAGAAAGGGCAAAATATATTGTTAGAGTAGGCGGTTAGCCAGATGGGAGCAGGGAACAAGTGTTTTCCCACTGATAAAAGGGTGGAGGCCAAGTTCTAAACAGTTGCGTGCAGGGAGAGCGAGCGTTTGTCTTCCTTTCTTTCCTGGGTGGATTTGTAGTTGGTGGGGGATGGGAGCCTTAGGGGGTGGTACAAAATTGTATACATGAGAAAAGAGGTTTAGTTTTTTTTAAATGTTTATTTACTTGAGAGAGAGAGACAGAGAGTGTGTGCGAGCGGGGGAGGAGCAGAGAAAGAGGGAGACACAGAATCCGAAGCAGGCTCCAGGCTCTGAGCTGTCAACACAGAGCCCCCACGTGGGTCTCGAACCCACGAACTGCGAGATCGCGACCTGAGCCGAAACCTGACTCAGCCCACCCGGATGCCCCTGAGAAGAGAGGTTTAAAGAATTATTGCTGGGATTTGTGCAGTGGATAGCTTTTAAGGTTTTAAAACTTAGGCGCGGTTAAAAGGCTAGAATTCATTTTAAAAAGTAGTTGTAATGTTGGCTGTTTGAAGGATGCTTTTTTTCCAAGTCTCTGGGGACCACAAGGAGTACTTTCTGCCCATAAGGAGGCCGGGGGGGGGGGGGGGGGTTGCTCTGATCTGCAGCTGTAGCCTGTGGTGAAGATATGGGGCCAGAGAGATATGCCCACCCAACACCCACAAAGGTGCCCCAAAGGACCCAGGACCCCAGAATTTCTTGTCCAGATGGCCTCAGGTTGATTTACAGGGCTTGTTCCGGTCTTGTTTGGGGGTCCCAAGAGCAGACTGTGCAGCTAAGTGTGCACCCACGGCCAGGCAGGTGATGCAGGGCATAGAAGGGCCAAGGACTAGGGGCCCAGCACAGGACCTTTCACTGCAACGGAAGAGGAGGGCAAGCTTACGCCCTGTGCAGTCAGCCCGGCTTGTAACTCCAGGGAGTCAGAATCCGCAATTGCAATCTGGCCTCCCAGATCGTCATACAGGTATATACCCGTAGGTAGAAAGATGGAACATAATGTATTTAACAAATGTTATCTTGGTTCATTCGTACATGTTTAGTCACACGGTATGTGAGCCTCCATTTGTACTCCTGGCCCGGGTGCACAAGTAACAGGGGCAGCCTCAAGCTTGACCGCAGGGAGCCACGCCTCTCCCAGGCCCGTCAGGAATACACCTTAGAACAAAGGCACAAAAGTTAAAGCGCTACATTTCTAATGTGCTTCATCCGCAGGAAAATCTGGAATCAGACTGATAGTGATGCACGTAGACCCCACCACCGGACCCTTTACCTGCTTGACTTTGGGCAAGACTCTGACACATCTCTGAGCCCCCTCTGGAAACTGATGGGTGAACATTTGCCGTCGTATCTGGTAAATTACAGGTACTCAAAGACAGTGTTGCGGACACGTGGCTTGTAAGTCAACAACTTTTGTCTTTGACCTATTTTCACATTACCATTCACATTTTGGGCCAAGACTTTAGGTAAACCTGAGCTGAAAGAATAGGCAGTCGTTTTTGTAGAGCATAACGTTTAGAAGAACCTTCCAAAGGTTTCATTCCAAATCAAAACAGTCCTGAGTTCTGGTGTCTTTTTTTTTTTACGTAAATGAGTGTGCATGGCGGAACCTCACTGACACTCAGTGTCCCCTGTTATAAGACAGCAATAATAATAGTAACTAATTCATTCCACCATTAGAAGGATTAAGTGAACAAAAAAAATATGCAAAAATGTTTGCCATACAGGAAGTGGATTATCTGTCGTATTTCAAACTTCTGCTGAATTTTATTTAGTGTAATATTATTCTATTGAATTTCATTCAATAGATAATTTTTCTTTTTTTCTTGTTCTTTTTAATTTTATTTATTTATTTATTTATTTATTTTTCAATATATGAAATTTATTGTCAAATTGGTTTCCATACAACACCCAGTGCTCATCCCAAAAGGTGCCCTCATCAATACCCATCACCCACCCTCCCCTCCCTCCCACCCCCCATCAACCCTCACTTTGTTCTCAGTTTTTAAGAGTCTCTTATGCGTGGGCTCTCTCCCACTCCAACCTCTTTTTTTTCCCCCCTTCCCCTCCCCAATAGATAATTTTTCTAATTTTCTGGGTTATTTTGAACATCCACAGGGTCTGCTGAATGAAAATCAAATATGTGTGTAACTATTTGGTACCTCCGGGACAGTTACTTTTTCTAAAAAAAATTTTTTTATTGTTGTTGCGTGATTGATTTTGTTTTTTTATTGGAGAGTCATATGAGCTTCTGCTTTGATTCCATTTATCCTGCTGACAGATGCTTTTCTTTCTTACTTGGGCCTTCGAATGTAAGATAATTATCACCCAAACAAAATCATAAAAGACCATGCCATTTAAAAGCTCTTTTTAAAAGCCTAAGAAAGGGGCGCCTGGGTGGCTCAGTTGGTTGGGCGACCGACTTCAGCTCAGGTCATGATCTCACAACTCGTGAATTGGAACCTGGCATCAGGCTCAGCGCTGAGAGCTCAGAGCCTGGAGCCTGCTCGGATTGTGTCTCCCTCTCTGCCCCTCCCCCACTCACGCTCTACGCCTCCCCCCCCCCCCCCAGGGGAAAAAATAAATAAACATTAAAAAAAGCCTAAGAAAATAGCAAGCATACTGGAAGTCAAAATAAACTGTGACAGAAGGTCTGAGAAAAAGAAATGTATGTGCTTCCTGAAGTGTCTGGAATGAATAACAGTGACCCTGAGTTCTTGCGGAGGGACAGACACACGGGGGCTGGCTGTGCCCATGGGAGTCCTGCAGCAGACGCTCAGAGGCCAAGAATCTGAGCTCTTCGGACACTGGCTAAGAGGACATTTGGATTGTGACTAGTACAGTTTGGAGGGACAAAGAGCCAGGGACTCACTTTCCCTTTTCTCCTTCCTCTTCCAAGGGGATTATTTAATAGCCTGTGTACACATGCAGCACTTGCTTACTCTAATAATAGCCCATGGGCCTGAATCATCCTGCGTCACTGAGGTGTCATCCGGAGTCCTCAGCTGTTTCCACGACTTGTGTGGTTGGCTTTCAACACTCTCTGGAAACCGCTAAGAATGTGCAGGGTAATCGGTGATTTCAATTTTAACCATGCATGACGTGAGGCACCTTCTATGTGTCTCCATTGACCTGTCTTTAAAATACATAGTGTAACGATGAAGGGAAGTCAGGAGAAAACTTTGGTGTGAACCCCTGTGCAATAATATATGGAAATGTATTTACAAATGTATTCTATCTTATTCTATTATTTTATTTTATGTTTATTTTATTTTTTAAGTTTATTTATTTTGAGAAAAGAGAGAGTGAGCAGGGGAGGGGCAGAAAGAGGGAGAGAGAGAGAGAGAGAGATTGACAAAACCAAACAGGCCCCATGCTGTCAGGATGGAGCTTGACTCTGGGCTTGAACCCACAAACTGTGAGATCATGACCTGAGCTGAAACCAAGAGGCACATGCTTAACCCACTGAGCCACTCAGGCACCCCACGAATGTATTTTAAATATAGTAATATAAATGCATCTTATTATTATTACTACACGTGTGATCGATTTGCTGATATAATTGAGACAAATACATGTATCGATTAATAGTTATTTGATGGGCTGCAGGGGTCCTGACAGTGTTCAGTTTCTTGATCTGGGAGCTGCTTACAGAGAGGATTCAGTTTGTGAAAATCCAGGAAACCCAACACTTATGTGCATTTTCCTGTATTATATTTCAATAAACAGTTTGAAACATACACTGTTTATTTTTTTAATGTTTATTTATTTTTGAGAGAGAGAGAGAGAGAGAGAGAGAATCCCAAGCTGGCTCCATACCGTCAAAACAGAGCCTAATGTAGGGCTGGATCTCAAGAACCATGAGATCATGACCTCAGCTGAAATCAACCCACTGAGCCACCCAGACGCCTTCAGAACATTAAACCTTTGCTGTTTAATCTCAGTTTTTCGAGGAAAAATTGAGCAGTTACAGTAACGAACCGTATACACATGACAATACATATTTGAGATATTTTGAAGATAATGTTCGAAAATTTTACAAAGTTTGATAGACCTAAATCTGTCATATTTAAGTAGGGCTCTATTTTATCTTTTTAAAATTGCTTCCCCAGGGGCCGCCTGGGTGGCTCAGTCAGTTAAGTGTCAGACTCTTGACTTTGGCTCAGGTCATGATCTCAGGGTTTGTGGATTAGAGCCCCGAATCGGGCTCTGCACTAACAGCGTGGAACCTGCTTGGGATTTTGTCTCCCCCTCTCCCTGCCCTTCCCTTGTTTGCTCTCTCTATAGCTCTCAAAATAATTAAAATAAAATAAAATAAAATAAAATAAAATAAAATAAAATTTCTCCCCCAAACCAAAAATAACATTTCTCATCTCACAATGATAGAGGTATAATAAATTGAATTTTAACGTTTATTTATTTTTGAGACAGAGAGAGACAGAGCATGAACGGAGGAGGAGCAGAGAGAGAGGGAGACACAGAATCGGAAGGAGGCCCGATCGGAAGGAGGCCATCAGCCCAGAGCCCGACGCGGGGCTCGAACTCACGGACCGTGAGATCGTGACCTGAGCTGAAGTCGGACGCTCAACCGACTGAGCCACCCAGGTGCCCCATAAATTGAATTTTAAAATGCTCCTCTCTTTGATCTTATGTATTTTTGTTGTGAAAATCTTAAAATGTAAATTGGTATACAACTTTCCGGGGGGCTATTTGGCAATATCTATAAAAATACAAAAGGTTCATGATGTTTGGATCAAAAAATCCGAGACATTTTTGGTAGTCATTCATACACTCAACTTTCAACTGACATGTATTTATTGAGTATCTACTCTGTGGTAGGTGTAGGGCGGGGTCTGGGGATATGTTACTGAATAAGACGGCTGTAGTACAGCTTTAATGGGGGACTCTTACAAAGTTTCTGTACCAGAAGAGAGCACAGATAGGAGTCACCCAATTCACGATTTGGTTACACATTTATTTATTTATTTATTTATTTTAATTTATTTTTTACTTTTTTTTATTTTTTTCAACGTTTATTTATTTTTGGGACAGAGAGAGACAGAGCATGAATGGGAGAGGGGCAGAGAGAGAGGGAGACACAGAATCGGAAACAGGCTCCAGGCTCCGAGCCGTCAGCCCAGAGCCCGACGCGGGGCTCGAACTCACGGGCCGCGAGATCGTGACCTGGCTGAAGTCGGACGCTTAACCGACTGCGCCACCCAGGCGCCCCTGGTTACACATTTAATTAAAGAAAAGAAAAGAGGAAAGGAAAGGAAAGAAAAGAACAGTAAAAGAAAAGACAAGACAAGACACGATGATAAATTATTGAAATTACTTAAATAAATATTATTTAAGGCCAAACAAAAAAGAAGTATGCGCCACTCTGAGCACATGTAATTAAAGGACGTGGACCAGACCGGAGAAGTGAAATAGAAAAAAATAGGGCACAGCACAAAGTGCACAATAGGTAAAAAGTTCAGGGATAGGTTAACACATTACAGCAAATCTATAAATAGAATCACACATAACTGTCATTAAGAATTAGGCAGCTGAGGGGCGCCTGGGCGGCTCAGTTGGTTAAGTGGTTGACTTCGGCTCAGGTCATGATCTTGTGGTTTGTGGTTTTGAGCCCCGCGTGGGGCTCTGTGCTGACAACTCAGAGCCTGGAGCCTGCTTCGGATTCTGTGTCTCCCTCTCTCTCGGCCCCTCCCTCGCGCATGCCCTGTCTCTCTCTCTCTCTTTCAAAAAGAAACAGACATTAAAAAAAATTTTTTTTTCTTAATAAAAAAAGAATTAGGCAGCTGAAAAACATGTGCTTATGTCCAAGATAAATTATAAATTTGAAAACAGTTGGACCGTAGTATGTGCTGTGGTATTATCCTAGTTTTAAAATGACAATAATTATAATTTCCTGTCGTATATATATAAAATACATAATAAAATGTGAAATATGAATATGTGTGCGTGTGTGTGGCTAGGGATGCCTGTGCACCATGATCTCTTCTTACCGTCTTCCTGGGCGTTGGTGTAGACATCTCCCAGCTCTCCTTGTGTGTAGGTGTGGGCAAGTGACTAAATTCTCAAAATGGAAGATGGCTTAGGGTCGTGTGCAGGTCTACGTTCTTGGAGAGTGGGCATACATCCTCCACTTTCTCTTCGTCTTTCCCACCAACTGGAACCTGGACCCTGGAGGGACCTATCTGTCTTTCACTATTCAGACAATGACAGTGTCTTGGGGACCCATCTGTTTCTCACTATTCAGACAATGACAGGTCATGGGGGTGGCAAGGAACCTGGGTCCTTGAATGACCACGAGGAGCAGAATTTCCCTAACAGCCTGGAATTCTTACTTTAACATAAAAAAAAAAAAAAGAAAAAGATGGGGCACCTGGGTGGCTCAGTCAGTGGAGCATCCGACTTTGGCTCAGGTCATGATCTCACGGTCCGTGAGTTCGAGCCCCGCGTCGGGCTCTGTGCTGACAGCTCAGAGCCTGGAGCCTGCTTCGAATTCTGTGTCTCCCTCTCTCTCTGCTCCTCCCCCACTCATGCTCTGTCTCTCTCTCTCTCTCTCTCTCTCTCTCTCTCCTTCAAAAATAAATTTAAAAAAATTTTTAAAAAGAATATTTTCTTCAGCAGTTTTAAGTTTACAGAAAATTTGAACAGAAATTACAGAGATTTCCTATAAGCCTTCCACTGCCCCTCTCAGTTTCCTTTATTATTTTCTAATTTATTTTTAAGTTTTACGCATTTATTTTGAGAGAGGGAGAGAGTAGGAGAGGAGCAGAGAGAGAGAAGGAGGGAGAGAGAATCCCAAGCAGGCTCCCTACTGTCAGTGCAGAGCCTGATGCGGGGCTCGATCTCATGAACCATGAGATCATGACCTGAGCTGAAACCAGGAGTCGGATGCTCCACCGACTGAGCCCCCAGGCGCCCCTCCTCTATTATTAACATCGTGCATTAGTGTGGTGCATTAGTGACAGTGGATGATTATTATTAACTGAGGTCCATAGGATACATTAGGGTTTGCTCTTGACATTGTAGATTCTATGAGTTTTGACTCATAGATATAATGACCTGTATCTCCCACCACGGTATCCTGTGCAATAGTTTCGTTTTCCTAAAAATGACCCGGGATCCTCCTACTCATCCCTCTCCCTGCCCCCCGCCCCAACTGCTGGCAGCCCCCCCCCCCCCGATCTTTTCCTGTCTCCCTAGTTTTGCCTTTTCCAAAATGTCATATATTTGGAATCGTGCAGTTTATAGCTTTTTCTCAGGCTGGCATTTTTAGGTGAAAGAAAAACAAAGCTCGGGGCTTTTAAAGTCACTTAGTCCCCTTGTAATTATAGCAGCTTGCTCTTTAGCCTAATTAAGTTAGTACAGGCACAGAGCACGCTCAGAGGACTGTGTAAAACCCTGATAGAGACTTTGTCCCTGGGTGGGGTTATGGGAGACTAGCATTGCAGGATATTATTTCTACGACGAAGATTCTCTCCTTGACCTAACCCTGACCTGGTGCCTCTAAACCCTCCACCTGCCTCAGCCTGATCTTGAGCTTCTGGGTCTGCCCTTTGCAAGATCCGGTTTCAGCAAGAATCCCGCTAACCCAGTTTAAAGAAAAGCCTTCACCCTCGGTACCTGATCAAATGCCTCATCCTCCCCTCCCCCACCTCCTCCTTCTGGCTTGCCTTCAGCAGAAATTCTGTTGGGTCTGGTAAGAAGCCCCCTTACCTCTGAGAGTCCCTCTTTTCCATCCACTGACCTCCAGCCTGCTCCTTGCGTATGAACCCCCGACTATCCTGGTTGGAGTAGAGGCGCCCCTACTACAAAGCTCCCCTGGAGCAGTTCCCCCCTTGCAAAAAGTGCCTTACCATCTTCAACAAGCGTCACAAATCATTTTTTCTTTAACACTACAATGTTTGGATCTTTTATGATTACCTGTAATTTTGTGATTGAATAAGTAATATATACATAGGCAGGTTTTTAAATGGTCTTCTTAAACTAAATTCAGAGGGATTGAAAGGAATCACAATATATATGTACATACTAGGCTTATTTTTGAGAGAGAGAGAGGTGGGGGAGGGGCAGAGAGAGAGGGAGACACAGAATCCGAAGCAGGCTCCAGGCTCCCAGCTGTCAGCACAGAGCTCGACGCAGGGCTCAAACTCACAAACTGTGAGATCATAAACTGAGCCGAAGTTGGATGCTTAATGGACCGAGCCACCCAGGTGCCCCAGGAATCACAATATTAATATGAAGCTTTGTATTATTTTTTTTTATTTGAGAGAGAGAGAGAGAGAGACAGAATCTTAAGCAGATTCCATGCCCAGTGCAGAGCTTGATGTGGGGCTCGATCCCACGACCCTGAGATCAAGATCTGAGTCAAAAGCAAGAGTCGGACACTTAACTGATTGAGCCACCTAGGCTCCCCATATGAGTTTTAAATATAGTGCTATCATGTATTACTACAACTGACTGGCCGTTTGCACCTGCTTGACAGGCAGTATACACGTGAGGTTAAACCATGCAGATACGACTCTGCCTATGTGTGCAGGTCACGGTGCAGGAAAAAGAGATAAATGATATGGAAGAGATAAATGATGTAAAGATACCAGGCTGCTTTTAGAGAAACTAAACATTCAGATTAAGAGATTAAAGTAAAAGCCGGAGCGCTTGGCAGGTAAAACTTCACTGACCAGAGGCAAATTAGCTTGACAAGGCCTTGACTTTGGACACAATCACACAGAGCGATTTGTTTAGCTGGCTCTGCAGAGAGTGATTTTTACCTGGAACCTCGGCCTGAATAATCCCGAGGGTGAGGTTTATTGACAAGAACAGTGAATTTAGGCAACGGCTGTTAAATTGCGTCAAGATAGTTCAAGAAATGTAAATGTTTTGCAAATACTTTGTATCTCAAGATTTTCTTACTTTATCTGAAAAGGTTTATGGCTGGCTGCCTGTGCCATTCAGGGCACCCCAAAGGGAAAGACGCCTTTTAGGATTGTTATTGACATTTGCTAGTATTTGTTGTTTGCTTTTGATGGGTCAAACACAGGACTAAGTATGATTTATGCGTATTATCTCAGACAATCTGCACAACATATGAGCTAGATGCTAATATTAAACTCATGTCAATCTTCTCAACACCCCTATGAGGTGGTTACTATTATAAGATCCATTTCACAAATAAAAGAACTTCTCAAGGACGCATCCAGGGGGACTGAGCCAGCCGTTAAGCTGGGTTTGTTTACATTCCAAACTTAAACTCTTAACCATGTTGCATTATCTATAAAGAAATAGGGGGGAAAGGTCTTGAGAGAATGTCCTCAAGAAGGAAAACCCCAATCACAGAAGCATAAAGCTGATGGGCCGTAGAGGCCTCTAGACCAATCTCTTCACCGTCCAGATAGGGCAGGTGGTCACACAACTCTTGGTTACACGCTCAGGAGCAGAGCCAGAGGGTGGAACCTGGGTTTCCAGACTCAAGGCCAGCCATTGACCATTCGTCTGCACACTTGCAGACGTGTGTGTGGTGACGGGGGGAAGGGTATCTGTCACTTGGAGCATGCGCGTAGCCCTTCCGACGTTGGTGAAAGACGCTAAGCTTCTTTGCGTAAGCATAATCAATTCCTTATCTCCCACCCTGCTGTCACTTCGTGGTGACCCGCTGTGGGGCTCTGCGCAAGAACTCTACCTGTGAAGTTGTTACTGAGATGCACCCATCATGTTAAGCATCCTTTAAAAATTGTCTAAATGTATAATCTGGACATAAAATGCTCGGCAAAGAGCAAGCAGTTGCCATGGTACTCAAGACAGAATTCATGGTGCACCAACATATTCCTGGTATAGTTTTTCTAATAAAAATAGAAAGCTGAGAGAGCAGGGACTTGAAGTAGGGTGTGGGGATTGGAAAAATAAAATGTACTGTGTTGCGTTTCTTACTGTTTTCCATCCCGTTATTTTAACTGCGGTCAACAGGAGAGCTGTCGTCATGTGTAGTCATTGCATAGGTATTTGCTTCTGTCGTGTAGGCCTGTGTTTCTGTTAGCCACAGACAGATGATCTTCAAGACTCCTTGCTGATCCGTTAGGGCAACTACTCGATCACCACGCGTGCGTGAGTCGTCTCGTCAGGGGCACCGACAGACTGGCTGAGCTACAAGGACCTAAAAAAAAAATCTTTTTTTAATGTTTTATTTATCTTTGAGAGAAAGAGACAGAC
The DNA here is from genome assembly GCF_022837055.1 of Prionailurus viverrinus. Lineage (NCBI taxonomy): Eukaryota > Metazoa > Chordata > Mammalia > Carnivora > Felidae > Prionailurus > Prionailurus viverrinus. The sequence continues at coordinate 18,782,207 of NC_062567.1, forward strand.
AGGGCACAAGCGGGGGAGGGGCAGAGAGAGAGAGAGAGAGAGGGAAACTCAGAATCCGAAGCAGGCTCCGGGCTCTGAGCCGTCAGCCAGAGCCTGACCTTGAGCGAGGCTCCAACTCACGGAGCTGGGCCAAAGTCAGACTGAGCCACCCAGAGGCCCCTGCGCTATAGGGACTTTAAAGTCACCTAGCCCAGAACCTTCAATGCAAACACATTCTCTCTCCTGATCTGCTTCTGTCTCTTTTTCACACACACACACACACACACACACACACACAACCACACCACCTCTTTCTAGTGAGATAGAGATACTGTATTATACCACCAACCAATGTGCCTTTTGAGAAGCCCTTCTGAGGATTCCTCATGGTACCATTCTGGGGAAGATAATAGCAATCCCTGATCACTCCCCGGTGAACACAGATTTCTCCCCTGCTGTTTGGGGTTGCAGTCCTTCATTCATTTACTGTGGGGAGAAAAGAGGAGCAGCTGACATTCAGAAGGTGTCTTGGCATTCACAGCTAGGCCATGCCATGGTGCTCTCAGATGTAAACAATCTCACGGACTATCGAGTTCAGACACGCTTCCTCCGAGAGACCAGGATAAAATGAGACAAAGCGAGGCCACTTCGTCACTTGGGCAAAGCACGGACAAAACCAGGCCACTGTACGTAAAACCCACAGATCCCAAACTTTCCCCTCTCTTACTAAATGAGTGTCTGATGCTTCTGTATCCAATCATAGAATCGCCCCCCCACTTTCTGACAGCATCCGTTGTGGGGCATATCACAAATCACCCAACCAGGTTCTTCAAACTCAGTTCTAACAACACCGTGTCACTGAGACAGCCCGTGGTTCCACATGGTATGTTCCCCTCACTGTAATGAGTCAGACGCCAACTTGTTCAACTCTAAGTGTGTTCTTAATGGCCTTCGGCGGGATGGAATTGACTCCCATAGCACGGACTAAATGTTTTCCATTGTTTTATGTTTACTTTTTCTCCTATCTCCTCAACTAGACGTGAGATTTCCAGAAGGCAGAGACCGTGTCTATCCTGTCTCCTATTATACTCAAAATACCTGCTTTTTGATTTGGAATATAGTTCAATACCTCCTGAATGAATGGATAAACATGGGGGAAATTGGGCCTAGCTTCATATTCCTTGACTCGTTCACATGTCTCCTGTGCATTAAGGAAGCTAGCACTTAGGTAGTAATCAGCCTGTGGCTAAGAACTACCAACATACACTGGAAAAGGTACATAAAATCACTCTGTAAACTGTTCTCACTCTTATCGTAACGTAAGCCTTAGAGGTAATACAAATCTTCCTGTAGAGTGTGAATTTCAACTCTTCCCAACAACTGCTGTGAAGTTGTTTGCTTATTCCTCCTTCCTCAGTCTATTTCTTTCTGATGGTTTACTGGTTTTCTCTCTGATTACAAAAGCAGTGGTTTATTTTGGTATTTGGGAACATTGAAAACTATAGACAAATGTAGAGAAGAAAATAAACTCACGTCCTGTTTTTTTTAAATTTTTTAAAAATTTTCATTAATTTTTGAGAGAGACAGAGTGAGCAAGGGAGGAGCAGAGAGATAGGGAGACAGAATCTGAAGCAGGCTCTAGGTTCTGAGCCATCAGCACAGAGCCCAATGTGGGGCTCGGACCCACGGACCAAGAGATCATGACATGAGCCGAAGTCGGACGCTTAACCGACTGAGCCACCCAGGCACCCCCCATGTCCTGTTCATAAAGCAGGCATCTTCCCCCAAATTCAAGTTTATGTGACCTCATGGCTTGCAGATTAATAAGACTCAGTGTTTAGATATTTAAAAAAAATTTTAATGTTCATTTATTTTTGAGAAAGAGAGAGAGAGGGAGAAAAAGAATGAGTGGGGGAAGGGCAGAGAGAGAGGGAGACACAGAATCTGAAGCAGGCTCCAGGCTGTGAGCTGTTGGCACAGAGCCCGATGCGGGGCTCGAACTTATGAACTGTGAGGTCATGACCCGAGCTGAAGCTAGACGCTCAACCCACTGAGCCAGCCAGGTGCCCCAAAATATTCAGAGATTGAAAGGGCAATGAAAATTATGTTGTACTAAGTGGTTAAGAAAGGGACTTTGAAAGTATTCAGTCTGAGGACTCAGGAATGCCAGAATCCCTCTGCCAATGAGCCAATCACCTTTTTTGCCTGGGTGAAGGGGGGGTTTGAGTTTGCTATTAAGGATAGAGCAGTGGGACAAAGAAGGGTGGAGGGCTGGAGGGGACAGGAATGGAGGTGGAGGGGTGGAGGGGAAGCGGAGGGTGCTTTCTATCTCTGTGACTCCAGGCCAAGTCTTGAGCTTTTAATTTGTGGGTGGCTTTATGGGTTAGGACCTCATACCCGGGATCCGCACGTTCACAAATATATACATAGTTCTACCCCAGAAGGTTTACCATCACCACCAAAGACACCTTTTCTACCCTTGGCTATTACTTTCATTATCTTCTCCAGTAGACTGCAATCCTTTGAATGCGTTCATCTGGCCATATGCATATATCGGGGGAGCATTGGTTGCAGCAGCTTATCTCCTTTTTTCTCTTGCAAAACCGAGCCATATATTTATCAGATAAAAATCATCTGAAATTGACAAAATGGGAAGATTGCACGGATCACTGCTGTGGTTCTGATACTAATAAACAAAAATGTTCTGATACTAATAAACAAAAAAACTAAATAAACAAAAAACCCCCAAGCAATTATGTAAGTAACATACAGACACTTCAGTGCTCTTTGTGGCTATTATTGGTCACTAAAATTTAGCAGCAGTCACTCTGTATTTATGCATGACATTAACTATGTGTTAGATTGATAAAATTTGGGTTGTTAAAAAAAACTCTAGCATGTTGAAACACTCTGGTAACCATCTGCTCCATTTAATAAATCCCAGGAATCTCTATGATGTCATCAGCAGCCAATCACAGCTTCTGTGGGCATGTGGTCACTTCTCTAGATAACTGTTTACTTCCTGCCACATGCCAGGCATGTTCTGAGCACTGCTCCCAGAACGATGAATGAAATAGGCTCTTCCTGGAGAGCTCATAGTTAATTACTGTTGATATATTCCAATAAAAAAATAGAGAAATTGACATTTAACTAGCTTACATAACTTTACGGAATTATGCTTTTACTCATCTTTTAAGAATACTAAAAGTAGTTCTAGAGGCGCCTGGGTGGCTCAGTCAGTTAAGTGTCTGACTTCGGCTCAGGTCATGATCTCGCAGTTCGCGAGTTCAAGCCCCGCGGCAGGCTCTGTGTTGACAGCTCAGAGCCTGGAGCCTGCCTCGGATTCTGTGTCTCCTTCTCTCTCTCTGCCCCTTCCCTGATGTCTCTCTCTCTCTCTCTGTCTCTCTCCCTCTCAAAAAAAAAAAAAATATATATATATATATATAAAATATTAAAAAAAAAGAATACTAAAAGTAGTTCCAAATCCTCATTATTATATTCTTGAACATCTGGTGGGAAGCACTGTTTACATCACAAACTTCAGCAACTATCACCAATACCTCAAGAGATCAGAATCTCCATTCTCAGTTTTATTATGACTTGCTTGTGGTTTTTAAAATGTCTTAAACATGTAAAACTTTTAGTAATCAGTTACAAAATGAGAAACATAACAAACTAGTTTGACGTTGGGAAACATATCAGTGAGGCAGTCCCCTCTAAGTATCAGACTTGAGCTCCAGATGTTGAAGCTCTTTCAGTTTCTTTTAGGATGGTCTTGGATGCGAAACTCCAGTCATCACTGGAATTAACTTAAAGCCACCCTTTAAATGAAGATACTATCTAAGAACTACGGATTAAGAGGCTATTCTCTATTCCTGACAGATGTCATTATTCCATCTACTTGGGTATCCAAGCAATGAACGGTCGCTCCAACTCAACTGGATAAACATTGCATTTATGAAGCAACACATTCTCTTTTCAGATGCACAAGACCTCAGATGGATCCTAGAAATTTCACTCAAAAAAAAAAAATAAATAAAAAGGGGGCCCCAAAAGATCTTCAGAATGAACACTAACTAGACTCAACTTCATCACAAGGATCCATTCGTGAGACCAAAATGGAATTTCTGGGCACCTGGGTGGCTCAGTTCGTTAAACTTCCGACTTCGGCTCAGGTCATGAACTCGTGATTCGTGGGTTCAAGCCCCACATTAGTTTCTATGCTGACCTGCTTACGATTTTGTCTCTCTCTCCCTCTCTCTCTTCCCCTCCTCCACGTGCACATGCTCTCTCTCTCACTAGCTCTTTTTCTCTCAAAATAAATAAGTAAATAAACTTAAAAAAAAAAAAGGGGGCGCCTGGGTGGCGCAGTCGGTTAAGCGTCCGACTTCAGCCAGGTCACGATCTCGCGGTCCCTGAGTTGGAGCCCCGCGTCAGGCTCTGGGCTGATGGCTCAGAGCCGGGAGCCTCTTTCCGATTCTGTGTCTCCCTCTCTCTCTGCTCCTCCCCCGTTGATGCTCTGTCTCTCTCTGTCCCAAAAATAAATAAACGTTGAAAAAAAAATTAAAAAAAAATAAAAAATAAAAATAAAATAGGATTCCCTTTCTTCCAATGAAAGACCATAACCTGAAAAAGCAATATGGCACAGAAATAGTGTTTGCACTGGAATGGGACTGCCTTCAATTCAACTCCCTGCTCTGCCACTTACTGAATATGCTGTACCTTAATTTTATTATCTATAAACTGGTGATAATAATGGTGACTATCTTGTACAGGGACTGTGAGGTTGAACTGAGCTAATACAGGTAAAAGTTTTAGACAGTGCCCAGAACACACTAAGGACTTTGGTCATTATTATGTGGTTTTATCCAAAAGTAACCTGTTAAAAAGATATTTCCAGGGCGCCTGGGTGGCTCAGTCGGTTGAGCGTCCGACTTCGGCTCAGGTCATAATCTCACTGTCTGTGAGCTCGAGCCCTGCGTCAGGCTCTGTCCTGATGGCTCAGAGCCTGGAGCCTATTTCAGATTCTGTGTCTCCCTCTCTCTCTGCTCCCCCCACCCCCACTCATGCTCTGTCAAAAATAAACATTAAAAAAATTTTTTTTTGAGATATTTCCCGGAGTGAAGATGATCAGATAATTTCTCAAGTTTCAGAGGAAATAAGCTACGTCCTAAATTAAAAAAAAAAAAAAATTGCTTTTTACTAAAGATCACTTGGTCTCTGTATATTATTGAGTAAACAGAGATCCAGCTGAGAGTGCCTTTCTTCTTAGAGCGTTTTCCAATAATGCAAAGATTGCTATGTGGTTGAACTTTGCTTCCTGAGCCTAGTAATTTTTCCAAGTATCAAAAAATGACTGGTAGAATTTATTGGTGTGCTAAGAACATTCTGCCTGTGTTTTCATTACCATACGCAGAAGGAATCCATTAAGCTAATCAATATACGCTTACGGTTGCCAAGTTGCAGAAAAAAATCCAATCTTCCTAAGGTTGTAGTGAAGGGGCTACAGTTTTAGCAATGCTCCCTGACTCATCTTTTATCATTCTGAGTCATTTGTAACCACCTAAACTCTTTCCCAAAGTTAATCCTGTTCTAAGAAAATGTCCAAGTAAATGATACAGTATGGTATTTTTGAAGCTCTGACCTCACTTGAAGAGCCAGAGAGAGGAAATTTCCCTCTTAAAAAAAAAAAAAAAAAAAAAAAAAAGAAGAAGAAGGAAAGAAAAAGCACAGTCAAAAAAACAAGCCCTTTGGAAAAAGAAAGCTTACTCTTTTCCACTAATCATTTTGAGATTGTTCTTTTGTTTGCTATGCTTAGCTCTGGAGGAGTGTGAGGTCCTGAAATGGAAAGGAGAGATCCATTCAGATTTAAAAAAAAAAAAAAATTTTTTTTTTAGCAATTCCAAAATGTTTAACCGGAAGCCATTTTAATGAATGAAAAATCCTTACATTAGGGAGATTTATACACTGACAGCAGAAGTTTTGCAGGGCAAGCAAATTCAGCTCCATGTAGGTCAGAAAGTCTCACAGAAAAGTAAGAGTGACTGGACTATTCTTGCAGGATCATTCAACCATCTCTCTAGAGATTGCTTCCTTTAGACTCTGAATTTAATTTTTTTTAATATTTATTTATTAGGGGGGGAGGGGCAGAGAGAGAGGGAGACAGAATCAGAAGCAGGCTGAAGGCTCTGAGCTGTCAGCACAGAGCGTGACACAGGGCTCGAACTCACGGACTCTGAGACCATAACCTGAGCTGCGGTTAGACGCTTAACCCACTGAGCCACCCAGGTGCCCCTAGAGTTCTAAATTTCAGAATGGTAATCTCTGACACCCGAAAGAGGAAGAAGCAACATGCTAACTGGGTTTTTTGGTTTTTATGAGAAAAATAGAAAATGTTCGTCTTTCTTCCCCAGGTACAAGGGACACACATTCTATTCAAGAAAGGTAGTCCATGGAAGGAATAAGCCACAGTTGGAGGTAGGTAAAAGGAAGTAGGTGAGAGGCTGAAAACTCAGTATTGATAATATGCCTAGCACTCTCTTCTTTTTTTCTTTTTTTTAGTTTGTTTATTTTGAGAAAGAGAGAGAGAGAGAGAGAGAGCAGGACAGGGGCAGAGAGAGAGGGAGAGAGAATCCCAAGTAGGCTCCACACTATCAGCATAGAGCCAGATGTGGGGCTTGAACTCAGGAACCTCGAGAATGTGACCCCAGCCCGAGTCAGACGCTTAACCAGCTGAGCCACCCAGGCGCCCCACAATCAACTCTTTTTTAGCAGCTTCATTGAGGTATAATTCACATATCATGAAATACACGGGTTTTAAAGCATCTGTTCCATGTTTTTAAATATGTTTACAGGGATGGGCAATCATTACCATGCACTAATTTTAGAACATTTTCACCTTCCTCCAAAGATATCTTGTACCCGTTACTGGTCCCTGCCCCCTTTCCTTATTATTCCTTCCCCCACCTCCCAGGCCTAGATGACCACTGATCGACTTTCTGTCTCTATAGATTTGCCTACGCTGAACATTTTGTACAAATGGGAATCTACAGTTGTGGTCATCTGTGATGACTGATGTCTTGCCGTTAGCTTAGTGCTTTCGAAGTCCATCCATGTTGTAACGTGTATCCGTACATAATTCTTGTATATTGCTGATATTCTGTTGTGCTGCTATACGGTGTTTTATTTATCCATTCATCCATTGATTCCGTTCGTTGCCACTTTCAGGCTATTGTGACTAACACTACGATGAGCATTCATCTCCAACTTTCTGTGTGGACATATACTTCCAATTCTCTTGCACAGATTCCGACGATGGAATTGCTGGGTCGTATGGTAACTATATTTAACCTTTTGAGGGACGGCCAAATTCTTTTCCAAAGTGGCTTCACCACTATATAGTCTCACCTACAATGTCTGAGGGTTTGAATTTCTCCCCATACTGGCTAATGCTTGTTATTGTGGGGTTTTTTTTTTCCTGTTTTATTGAGGGGTAATTCACATTACAGTAACATTCACCTTTTTAAAGTGTACAATTCAATAGTTTTTAGCCTATTCACAGCTGTCAACGGTAAGCACAACCAATTTTAGAACATTTTATCACCCCCAAAGAAACCCTCACCCAGTACCTGTGACTCTCCAATGGCCCCACTCCTCACCCCTGCAGTCTTTCATCTACTTCCTGTCTCTATAGATTTGTGTTCATTTTCTTCAAAGGTAGTCCAGTAAAGCGGCACTCGGGAGGCTCAGTCGGTTGAGTGACTGACTCCTGGCTTCCGCTCAGGTCACCGTCTCACGGTCTGTGAGTGTGAGCCCTGCATTGGGCTCTGTGCTGATGGTGGGGTGCCGGCGTAGGATTCTCTCTGTTCCTCTCTGCCTCTCCTCTGCTCATGTTCTCTCTCTCAAAATAAGTAAATAAACTTAAAAAAAAAATCCAGTAAGAAGTTTTATCTAATTGTGGCTTTTGATTTACCGTTCTGTATAGACTAATGGTATTGAAAATCTTTTCATGTGCCTATTGACCCCTGCTGTATTTCTTTTGGAGAAATGTTTATTTTTTATTTTTATTAAAAAAATTTTTTTTCAATGTTTATTTTTGAGATAGAGAGAGACAGAGCACGAGCAAGGGAGGGGCAGAGAGAGAGAGGGAGACACAGAATTAGAAGCAAGCTCCAGGCTCTGAGCTGTCAGCACAGAACCTGACGCAGGGCTCCAACTCATGGACCCTGAGATCATGACGAGATGAAGTTGGACGCTTAACCGACTGAGCCACCCAGGTGCCCCATTAGTAATTTACTTCTTTAGGTCGCTCCTTATTCCTGGAAACTCCACATCTTCGATCCAGTTTGCGACTGCATCTACAGATCTGACTCTTCCCTCCTTCCTCCAACTTGAGCAACTTTACTGGAAATCTTTTCCCATTTTTTTTTTTTTCATGCAGACAGTCTAAAAATCCATTTCCACTTCTCTATGTCTCTTTTTCCCTAAAAACAAGTCATTCTGGTAAATTTGCCTGTCCTAAAGCTCTGGCTTCCATCAAAATATGTGATCTCAGATTGCAGCGTGAAAGCCAGTCGTCTAAAGGCAACAACACTCTTTTATTTGTAACAAGGAATGTATTTAGTTTTCTGCCTGGAAAAGGGTTCTAGACATTTGGGTCTAATTTTGTTCCAGAAGGCTGAGGTCCTGCTCTCCCTTTCAGCTTTAATTTTGAAGTAAGTCATTATTTGAGTGCTTATAACATTGTTTTCATCAAGAATACAGAATGATGTTTACCACTCAAAAGTAGAAATACAGGGGCGCCTGGGTGGCTCAGTCAGTTAAACATCTGACTCTTGATTTCGGTTCAGGTCATGATCTCACAGTTCGTGGGTTCAAGCCCCATATCTGGCTCTGTGCTGACAGTGTGGAGCCTGCTTGGGATCCATTTCCTCTCTCTCTCCTTCTCTCTCTGTCCCTCCCTGCTTGCTGTCACTCTTTCTCTCTCAAAATAAACAAATAAACTTAAAAAATTTAAAAAAAAAGAGTAGAAATATGACTACATATGTATGGCCTATATAAGCTAATTCAAAAAAGATTCTTAATCGCATTTAATTCCTAATTAAGTATGATATAATTTTACTAGTTATTTGTATTTACTTTAAGTTTTAACATTCATCTGTCCCTATTACTTCTAAAAGTACATATGAATATTTGCCTGTAACCTATGACAAGATAGATTTGATTATATGTTCCTTGGATTAAAAAAAAATACCATACAGCAAAATTAATTAAGGACATTATAATCATGAGATCTAGGAAAGAAGCAAATTAAATACAGATTATATTTTTTAAAAATATAATTCAGTCATACTCTGGGTACTTTTTAGTCTCAAAAACATTTACTGAAGATGTTTAATGGAGAAAGGACATAAGATTTATATAACAAAATGCCTATTAGCCTACTACTAAAAATTAATTGTTGATAATTAAAAATACTTTTAATCTCCCTTGCTCCTTCAAGTTCAATACAACTGAGTAAATATTGGGTGCCTACTTGGCTCAGTCGCTCAGTTAAGCATCTGACTTTGACTCAGGTCATGATCTCATGGTTCATGAGTGTGAGTCCTGCACTGGGTGAGCCCTGCTTCTCTCCCTCTCTCTCTCTCTCTCTCTCTCTCTCTCTCTGCCCCTCGCTCACTTGCACCCTCTCTCTCAAAAAAAAAAAATTGAGTAAATATTCTTACCCCATTTTATTGGCTATGAAATAAAAACATAAGCTGCCATCTAAAATGTAAGAGGCGTATTAACTTATTTACACATGGTAATTAAATATAAATATAGATTTCTGTTTTGTTTTCAGTCTCTTTAGATATACGTGATGAATTGCCTCAGAGTGAAAGGGTTTATTCTTATTATGAGAGAAGCCCGCATTCCTCTTCAAACATTGATTTATTCAGCAATTGCTGTATTAACGCAGTCTATGGGGATACAGGAGGGAGAAGGGACTGATCATTTCCTCATGTTCACAAAGCTTGTGATCTGGGAGATGGGCAAATCACCACATGGCAAAGCAGTGTCATGAGGCCCAGGCTGCTGTGAAAGTGTAGACATGAGGCATCTAACCCAGACCTGCAAGGAAGAAGCATCATCTACACTGAGACCTTATGAATGGACAAGAATTACCCAGGTAAAGTGTTCAGGCAAGGGGAGCAGTATGTGCAAAAGCCCAGTGATCAGAGAGACAGGGTCCGGTTAGGGGACTTAATGAAGTTTTCTACGATTTGAAGGTAAAAGGGAGACAGAGTATGAGTTTTGAGAGACGAGGGCTGAAAAAGAAGCCGAAAGCCTGACCACTAAACCTACTACACTGTGTTAAGAAAAGCAATGGGGAGGGGCGCCTGGGTGGCTCAGTCAGTTTAAGCATCGACTCTTGATTTCAGCTCAGGTCATGATCTCACCGTTTGTGGGATCAGGCCCCATATCGGGTTCTCTCTCTCGTGGTTCTCTCTCTCTCTCTCTCTCTGTCTCTCTCTCTCGGCTCCTCCCCCCACCTTCTCTCTCTCTTGAAATAAATAAATAAACTTAAACAAAAAAGAAAAGAAAAGCAATGGGGAGTCAGTCACACAGGTTCTTTTTTTTTTTTATATGAAATTTATTGTCAAATTGGTTTCCATACAACACCCAGTGCTCATCCCAAAAGGTGCCCTCCTCATTACTCATCACCCACCCTCTCCTCCCTCCCACCCCCCATCAACCCTCAGTTTGTTCTCAGTTTTTAACAGTCTCTTATGCTTTGGCTGTCTCCCACTCTAACCTCTTTTTTTTTTTTTCCTTCCCCTCCCCCATGGGTTCCTGTTAAGTTTCTCAGGATCCACATAAGAGTGAAACCATATGGTATCTGTCTTTCTCTGTATGGCTTATTTCACTTAGCATCACACTCTCCAGTTCCATCCACGTTGCTACAAAAGGCCATATTTCATTTTTTCTCATTGCCATGTAGTACTCCATTGTGTATATAAACCACAATTTCTTTATCCATTCATTAGTTGATGAACATTTAGGCTCTTTCCATAATTTGGCTATTGTTGAGAGTGCTGCTATGAACATTGGGGTACAAGTGCCCCTATGCATCAGTACTCCTGTATCCCTTGGATAAATTCCTAGCAGTGCTATTGCTGGGTCATAGGGTAGGTCTATTTTTAATTTTCTGAGGAACCTCCACACTGCTTTCCAGAGCGGCTGCACCAGTTTGCATTCCCACCAACAGTGCAAGAGGGTTCCCGTTTCTCCACATCCTCGCCAGCATCTATAGTCTCCTGATTTGTTCATTTTGGCCACTCTGACTGGCGTGAGGTGATACCTGAGTGTGGTTTTGATTTGTATTTCCCTGATAAGGAGCGACACTGAACATCTTTTCATGTGCCTGTTGGCCATCTGGATGTCTTCTTTAGCGAGGTGTCTATTCATGTTTTCTGCCCATTTCTTCACTGGGTTATTTGTTTTTCGGGTGTGGAGTTTGGTGAGCTCTTTATAGATTTTGGATACTAGCCCTTTGTCCGATATGTCATTTGCAAATATCTTTTCCCATTCCGTTGGTTGCCTTTTAGTTTTGTTGGTTGTTTCCTTGGCTGTGCAGAAGCTTTTTATCTTCATAAGGTCCCAGTAATTCACTTTTGCTTTTAATTCCCTTGCCTTTGGGGATGTGTCGAGTAAGAGATTGCTACGGCTGAGGTCAGAGAGGTCTTTTCCTGCTTTCTCCTCTAAGGTTTTGATGGTTTCCTGTCTCACATTTAGGTGCTTTATCCATTTTGAGTTTATTTTTGTGAATGGTGTGAGAAAGTGGTCTAGTTTCAACCTTCTGCATGTTGCTGTCCAGTTCTCCCAGCACCATTTGTTAAAGAGACTGTCTTTTTTCCATTGGATGTTCTTTCCTGCTTTGTCAAAGATGAGTTGGCCATACGTTTGTGGGTCTAGTTCTGGGGTTTCTATTCTATTCCATTGGTCTGTGTGTCTGTTTTTGTGCCAAGTCACACAGGTTCTTAAGCAAGGGAGGATAATAGGATAAGATTTGCAGTTGAGATATATAATAATAATAATCATAATAAATAACAAGAATAAGCATTGCTAATATTCATTGTGTTGATAACATATCAGACACGATACTAAATGTCTTATATCAAACACTCCCTAATATATTTTTCAAGTGCCATTACTGTAGCTTACAATAAAAGCTATATACATTATGCTGTGATTGTCAGAAAATGGAAAGGAGATTCATTTTATTTTACTTAAATGGGGCTTTGTTCCATGATTACCAGCACAAGTGAGGCGTTATGTGATGTGTGGACCCCAGCTTTAGAGGACGTAAGTTGACAGTGTAAGCGAACAGGATACTTTTCATTTTGGGAACATAGAATTACTTGGGAAAATTGGTCAAAGTACAGAGTAGTTTTGAATAAAATTGAATTATGTTTAATTTATTTCCCTATAGTGCCGTTTTGTGTTAGCTTAATGATTGTGTGTGTGTGTGTGTGTGTGTGTGTGTGTATAGTAGGGTAAGTGGGGATTTGGGGGGAAGGCCTTGGAAGAATGTTGCAAATGTATGCTTTGAATTATGGAAATATACATAAAGTCTTTGAGAAGACATAAAACTATCAGCAGAATAGTATCTTCATGCTGTTGGTTTCTCAAAGGCATTGTTGAAATGAAGAGCTTTAGAAACTATCATAAAATTACTTTGTCGGGGTGCCTGCGTGGCTCAGTTGGTTAAGCATCTGACATTGGCTCAGGTCATGATCTCATGTTCCGTGAGTTTGCGCCTCACTTTGGGGACTGTGCTGACAGCCCAGAGCCTGGAGCCTGCTTCAGATTCTGTGTCTCCCTCTCTCTCTGCCCCTCCCCCACTGGCCCTCTGTCTCTCACTCTCTCTCTCTCTCTCTGTCAAAAATAATAAGCATTAAAAAAATTAAAAAGTTACTTTGCAAGCCATAGACTGGACATGTGTCCGGAAGTGACGTTAAAAATACTTAATGACCTTAGGATATAGGCAGCAATTAATCCAGAAGGACTCATCACAGAGCTGGAGGCTGCCTATTGCTTTCTGAGTGCTGGGACCACCAGGGAGACGCTGCAAGAGGGAGCATAGATGTGAGAGCAGCTGGGAAACCTCAGAGGTCATAGGGTGTTGGCTGTTCACCAAGGAATATGGAACTATTTCAATATTTTATTACCAACAGGTATGACCACACCAGTAGGTATTGGCTTAATACTAGCTGTACATGTTCTTATTTTTAGTACGAATAGGAAGAGCTATATAAAAATGGCAGGATGGTAGGCATCTGTATAAGCTACAGGAAAAATGTGCCCAGAGAACACTGCACTTGAAAAAACAATCAGTAAATTTAACATCCTTCAAATAGACTTCTGTTCCAAAGAAAAATGAGTCAGAACCCCAAAACAGAACATAAACAGAGCCCAAATTCTAAAAAGTGTAACATTCATCATAATGGAGGTAGATTGTGCTCAACATTGAAGGAGACATAATTTTGGTTCTTCACTAAATAAGGGCATAAAGTTGTCCGAATGGACTCACTCATTTTCAAATTTGTATTGAGCTCTTAGAATACACAAGAGCGTTGAGAGAAAAAGTGACATTCTCTTCTGGGGTGCCCGGCTGGTTCAGTCAGTAAAGCCTGGGACTCTTGATCGCAGGGTCATGAGTTCAAGCCCCATGGTGGGCGTGGAGATTACTTACGAAAAAAAGTAACATTCTCCTTAACAAGGACATCTTCCCTGTGAAAGTGCATGGCAAGTGATGGAGTAGAAGTTTGAAAGCGGAAATGTCTCTGATCTCCCACTTACTGCTGGTTGATCTCCGACATGTTCACGTGTTGGTTAGAATACTGGTTTAATTGCTTTAATAGAGATCAAGAGAACGGTGGCGTAAATAAAATATATTACTTTAGTTCTTTCTCACTTAAAACTTCAAGATGGCTGGCAGTCCAAGCTAATAGCTTCATGTGGCCATCTGAGAACTTGGGGTTTGCAATGCCATGAGGTTGTGGTCTTATCTGCAGTGTGGAAGTTGACTCAGCACTACATCTATGTTTTTTTTTTAATTTTTTTAATGTTTATTGTTGAGAGAGAGACAGAGACAGAGCATGAGTGAGGAAGGAGCAGAGACAAGGGGAGACACAGAATCTGAAGCAGGCTCCAGGCTCTGAGCTGTCAGCACAGAGCCCGACGCGGGGCTTGAACTCATGAACAGTGAGATCATGACCTGAGCCCCAATTGGCCGCTTAACCGAATGAGCCACCTGGGTGCCCCATCACTACATCTATGTTCCTGCCTGTTGGGAATAGGGGAAATATGTCAGCGGAAGGCACTCCTTAAAAAGGCCTGACCTGTAAGTTACATACTTCTATTCTAATCACTTTCCATGGACTATTATTGACTGACTTGGCTATTACCAGGGTGGAGGAGAGGTCGAGAATCATAGTCTCTAGCTGGCCAGCTATGTGCCTAGCTGAAACCACGAAGGTTCTAGTATGAAAAGGAAGGATAAAAACTGGTCCTTGGGGAAACAATTAGCAGACCCTGACCCCTTTGACTACTCTGAGCCTCAGTTTCACCTTTGTGAAATGCGGAGAATTATATTAAACACTGTGTAGAAAACACCTAGCCTGGTGCCCAGCACATGTCAAATATTCAACAGTAATTAGTTTCTCCCCTGCCTCGCTTCATGCATTGGTAGCCCTGGTGGTGTGGGTGGGATTCGTGCTTACAGACAGCCCAGCTAGGTAACAGCACAGACCCTGTATCAGAGCAGTCAGATGGTGCCAGCCCTGTCATTCTTCATTCTCTGCCACATCCGTGAAGATGGGTTCAGGAGCTTTACCGGCATGAGGTTTACTGGTTTATGCCTTTTATTTTGGCTCACAAGCTTTTTTTTTTTAAGCTTATTTATTTATTTGGAGAGAAGGAAGCAGGCAGAGGGAGAGACAGAATCCCAATCCCGATGCGGGGCTCGAACTCACGAACCGTGACATCGTGAGCTGAGCTGAGATCAAGAGTTGGATGCCTAATTGACGGAGGCCCCCAGGCTCCCCATTAGTTCACAAGTTTTACTATGAAATAGTTTCTTCCTTGAGCCCCAGGATCCCTCTGTATTCTGGTGAAATGAGTGTAGTGACCTAAAGGAAGCATCTCGAGGAAATGAGAAGGAGCCCTTTGGGATCTAAGCTCTGAGGAAGAATCTGGTACAAATCCTACTGCCAGGCATTCAGCTCTTTCTCCCGCCCATTCTACCTTGCTAAATATTTCCTAAGGAGCTAGGATCCACAGAGAGCCATTATCCTTTCTCTTCTATCTAGGTCCTAGGTTCCTGAGACCCTTTCTTTACAGTTCTTTCTCTACTCGCCCAACAGTTTCAATATGCCAGTCTTTTTTTT
Source organism: Prionailurus viverrinus (assembly GCF_022837055.1). Taxonomy (NCBI): domain Eukaryota; kingdom Metazoa; phylum Chordata; class Mammalia; order Carnivora; family Felidae; genus Prionailurus; species Prionailurus viverrinus. The sequence goes on from NC_062567.1 coordinate 18,797,617, forward strand.
TTTTCTTAATGTTTATTTTTGAGAGAGAGAGAGAGAGGCAGAAAGAGGGGGAGGACAGAGGATCTGAAGCGGGTTCTGCGCTGATGACAGAGCCAGATGCGGGGGCTCAAATTCATGCACTGTGAGATCATGACCTGAGCGGAAGTCTAACGCTTAACCGACTGAATCACCCAGACCCCCCTCAATGTGCCAGTCTTAAGATAGCTTTCATCTCTTATTACCTAAAGGGGAAGGAATGCTCCTTTCCCAGTCGTATTTCCCTTATTTCTATAATATGTCCTCTCCAAGATGGCCCCCAATAATCCTCATGGTAGTCACTTTCTTACATCGTCTATCTTCACACTGAGTCAGGGCTGACGCATGTGATTCACAGACTCCAATGGAGATAATGGTGCGTGACATCACGGCTAGGTCATAAAGGCCACGGAAGCTCTTGCTCTGCTCCTTTTTTTGATTCCTTGCCCTGGGGGGGGCGTGAACCACCGTGCCATAAAGACACGGAAGTGCCTTTGGGCAGCACCCATGTGCCAACAGCCAGCTGTCTGCCACGCATGTGAGCGAGCCAGCTTGCAAAGAGGTCCTCCGGCCCCAGGCGAGTCTTCCTGAACTTGCCTCCACCACGATTTGACTCTGACTCTATGAGCTACTAAGCCAAGCTATTATTGGATTTATGATATGTCTATACTGTACGCGATACTAAATGTGCATGGATGTTTTAAACTATTATGCTTTGGGGTCATTTATTACACAGAAATAGAAAACTAATATACTACTAATCTGTACTCTATATTTTTGGGGGATAGTCACGCACTTCGTTTCTCAAATCCTTCCACTGTACTTGTGCATTTTCCAGGGTAAATCATCATGATTCTTTAGTCAGGGTGTGTAGAGCGCAAAGCAGTTCTCACGATACTGATGCAATTGCAATCAGCTGTTAATAATATTCAATTTCTTTAGGAATTCTTCCTTTTTTAAAAAATTTTTAATGTTTATTTATTTCTGAGACAGAGAGAGACAGAGCATGAGTGGGGGAGGGGCAGAGAGAGAGGGAGACACAGAATCACAAGCAGGCTCCAGGCTCCGAGCTGTCAGCACAGAGCCCGATACGGGGCTTGAACTCACAAACTGTGAGATCATGACCTGAGCCGAAGTCGGTCGCTCAACCGACTGAGTCACGCAGGCACCCCAGAAATTTTTTTTAACGTTTATTTATTTTTGAGACGGAGAGAGACAGAGCATGAACGGGGGAGGGGCAGAGAGAGAGGGAGACACAGAATCGGAAGCAGGCTCCAGGCTCTGAGCCGTCAGCCCAGAGCCCGATGCGGGGCTTGAACTCATGGAGGAGATCGTGACCTGAGTTGAAGTCGGACGCTTAACTGACTGAGCCACCCAGGCGCCCCAATTATTTCTTTTTAAAATAGAAATTGGAGTGCATTCAAAGTTATCCCCTGGCTGACTCAGTTGGTAGAGCATACAGCCTTTGATCTCAGGGTTGTGAGTTCGAGCCCCATGTTGGGTGTAGAAATTACTTGAAAAATAAAATAGCTGTAGGAATGAAAAGTTTACTTCCATATTTTACTTCCTCATGTTCCCTTTGCAAAATCTCAGTATATACATGGGAGCATAACACTTCTGAAAGTTTCATATACCGTGATAGATAGACAGGTAGATAAATGGTAGATAGGGAGTGAAAGATTGAGAATCCATGCTCAGAGCAAATGGCTTCAATCTCACACACAAAATATACTTTCTCCTGTATCCCCTTCATCTTTCCCATCCACAGTGACAGTCATCAGCATGGACAGTGTATATATAAGATCACTAAACAGACCGTGGTATGCCTAACCCAGACATCGCGGCAATGTTACAAGCATCAGTTATATAGTTGAAACAATCACGTGATGTTACATATCAATCACCAATGAAGCCAAGTAATCAGCTTGGTTATGACAGTTTCATGCACAGATTCTGATTCTACATCACAGTTGCCTGTCTCTAAGATCTAAGAATCCTTTTTCATATTATGCTGAGTGACATAAAGTCAGTCAAAGAAAGATAGATGCCATATGTTTTCACTCATATGTGGATCTTGGGAAACTTAACAGAAGACCATGGGGGAAGGAAGGGGGAAAAATAGTTACAAATAGAGAGGGAGGGAGGCAAACCATAAGAGACCCTTAAATATAGAGAACAAACTGAGGGTGGATGGGGGGGGGGGAGAGGGGAAAATGGGTGATGGGCATTGAGGAGGGCACTTGTTGGGATGAGCAGCGGGTGTTGTATGGAAACAATGAACCACGGGAGTCTACACCAAAAACCCAAAGCACACTTTACACGCTGTATGCTAGCTGATTTGACAATAAATTATATTTAAAAATAAAAATAAAAATCCTTTTCCTCCCCCATCCCTTTTCCTCCCAACTTTCTCATTTTTCCCAGGAGATTGTTATTCCTTCTTTTGAGTTTTCTTCTAGATGCACCTTTCTGGACTTCTCACGGAATGGTAATATTGAGACCACTGATGTTAAGGGTTTAATTTTTTTTTAACATGTATTTATTTTTGAGAGACAGAGGAACGCAGAGCATGAGCAGGGGAGGGGCAGAGAGAGAGGGAGACACAGAATCCGAAGCAGTCTCCAGGCTCTGAGCTGTTTGTCAGCCCAGAGCCCGACGAGGGGCTCGAACCCGCGAGCTGAGAGACCATGACCTGAGCTGAGGTCGGACACTCAACCGGCTGAGCCAGCCAGGTGCCCCTGAAGTTAAGTGTTTAAACTTACTTGTGAAAACGTGCATGTCTTTGCTGCTAAAATCAGTTCTAATCACTTCGCACGGAAGGAAACCTCTATGATGACTACCCTGTGCCGCCCAAATCATGAACACATAAATGCAGGCTCAGGTGTCAGAGTCGCCTATCCGCTCTCCACGGACCACTGCTCTGTGTCTACTGCTCCACAGACAGCCTTAAACTCTCCCGCCTCAGCCATCTTCCTTGTCCAGAGTCTTTGCTGTCCCATCACAGACTTCCGCCCTTTGGGACAAAACTAACCTCTTCGCCCGTTAGTCAAACTTTGCTAGATGAAACAGAGCTATGGTATCTTTCAGTGTCCTTAGTAAACAGTGTTTCCTCAAAATAGCTTTGAATGCATTGCGTAACCTCACGATGTTCAGCAACTTCCCCAGGAGAGTCAGAGGGGGGCTGGACAAGCCCACATTTTTTTTAAAGTTTGTTATTTTTTAATTTATTTTGAGACAGAGAGATACAGAGCAAGCAGGGGTGGGGCAGAGAGAGAGAGAGAGAGAGAGAGAGGGAGGGAGAGAATCCCAAGCAGGCTCCACAGGGTCAGCATGGAGCCGGCCGTGGGGCTCAACCTCACGAAACTGCGAGATCATGACCTGAGCCAAAGTCAGGAGTCCCAGGCTTAACCACCCAGGCACCCCACAAGCCCACATTTTAACAGGGCCTGCTCCAGGGGGAGGCCTCCATCACCTTGCTGGTGCTCACATGGGTGCCACACGGGCAGAGATGATGCTGGCAACCCCGAGAGGGGACGCGTCCCCTGAACACCTTCTTGTGCCTGTCACTCCCTTCCGAGCTGAAGTGCCAGGACTGCGGTGTGTCAGATGGCCGGAGTCGCGGTCAAATCCTGGACCTCATTTTCTGGGCGCTGGGAGAATGAATCCGGTCTTCCTGCTGGGGAGGTAGGGCTCTTCCCGTACGAAAAGGATGTTTCAAGAGATGCTGGGCAGTGACGAACTTGACAAACGCCCTCTGTGGTCAGCACCTCTTAAAACCATATGTGCTGTGTTTCATTCAATTTGAATTAAACGATGAGGATTAACTGACTCAGCAACCATGATTTTATTTTACTGTGTATTTTTTTTTTAATTTATTTTTGAAATTATAGTCGACACACAGGGTTGCAACCATGAATTTAAATAGGGTCTACTCTGGGGCGCCTGGGTGGCTCAGTCAGTTAAGCGTCCGACTTTGGCTCAGGCCATGATCTCATGGTTCGTGAGTTCGAGCCCCGCGTCGGGCTCTGTGCTGATGGCTCAGAGCCTGGAGCCTGCTTCGGATTCTGTGTCTCCCTCTCTGCCCCTTCCCCACTTGTACTCTCTCTCTCTCTCTCTTAAAAATAAATAAAGTTAAGAAAAATAGGATCTACTCTTAACAAAATTGTGATGTCAACATTGTCAGCCTCTCGTTTAGCCTCTTGTCATAGTTTTCTTCAACCCCAGACTCTTTCTTCTTACCTGTTTTTCGGTTTCATCTGAGAAACTTACTCTAACCTAATCATCTTGTCTTTTTCAGGGGGATCGTGCCTGGGTGGACAAAAGAAGGGGACACTTTCGGCTTCCAATCCGCTTACATATTTGGCTGTTAATTCTTTGAGCCCAGCACCAAGTATATTCTTATTCTTATTCAATACAAGTGTATTGTATTGAAACGTACTTGTATTGAAATGTTCTTGTGTTCAAATGTTCTAAGAGATAATGTTTTGGGGGAAAGCCGGGATATTATGTGACTTAGTTACCTCATGTATATTGCAAGCTTTTTTCGTATCGTTTCCTATGGTATAAAGTCACTTAAATTTTTTTTAGTTTTTTATTTTAAAGTTTATTTATTTATTTTCTAGTAACCTCTTCATCAACATGGGGCTTGAACTCATGACCTTGAGATCAAGACTCACATGCTCTTCTGACTGAGCCAGCTAGGTGCCCCAAAGTCATTTAATTTTAGAGTTGAAAGGAATCGTACAGATCGTTAAACTCTTATTTTATATATGAAATAATTAAGGCCGGGGAGATGTAAAGATTTGTTCAAAGCCGATCATTTGGTTTTGAAGTTGAGAGGAGAATCCACAGCTCCTGATTCTAGCATATTCTACCAAACTATAAGACTCATGCACCAAATATCAGAGATCCTAGATTTTCATGGACATGACAGAGGAATGTGTTGTAGGAGAAAATAGGGAAAAATACGAAAATAACTTTTCTCTTCTGTCAGTTATTGATGGAGTGACCACACCTGCTATTTTGTCTGGGACACTTTGGGTTTATCCTTGATGACTGGAATAATTATTAAGAGGAACCCCTTTCACCCTCAAAAGTGTGCGGGAACATAAATTGCAGGTTAGCTCACTTAATGAAAAATTACATTGTTCTTCAATGATTCCATCTTCTCAGCAAATGTATTGGAGTAAAAGGGTCAGCCTATGCTATAAATACAATGATTAATCAGAGTAAAACCAAGGCCATAACGGTTTTCAAATTCCAAGTCACAACCATTGGTGGGCCATGAAATGAATTTGGGGTTATAGTCAACATTTATTTATTTAAAAAATTTTTTTTTAATTTTTTTTTTTTTTTGAGAGGGAGCAAGAGAGAGTGAGGGAGGGGTAGAGAGGGAGAGGGAGACACAGACTCCAAAGCAGCTCCAGGCTCTGAGCTGTCAGCACAGAGCCCGGTGTGGGGCTCAAACCCACAAACTGCTAGATCATGACCTGAGCTGAAGTCAGATGCTTAACCCAGGTGCCCCGGAGTTCTAATGAAAATTTAAAAGAGGAAATCAAAGAAAAATTAAATTAGAATGCATGTATATAGTAAAAGTAAGCATTATTTTAAGAAACTTGTTTCCGTCATGCATACATACATATATACACAGCAGTGCACTTGGTCTCAATATAACACCTACTTCTTGTTGTAGGCTGCAGTGAAAAACAAAAACAAAAAACAAAAACAAAAAAAGGGTGGGAAGGCCGTGGCATAAAGAAATCCAGAGCTTTAACAACTCTAAAAAAGAAGATGCAAAGCCATGACCGTTTATACCACTTTGCAGGAAGCTGCTAGATGAATTGGCTGTCTCGATAAGGTAGCTAAAATTCACAGTCTTTGAGACACGGTAAGGAATAAATATTAAAGCTCTCACTACAGTGATAGAGTCAGGGGAAGCAATAATCACTTTAAAGGGTATATATATATTTTTTTAACGTTTATTTTTGAGACAGAGAGAGACAGAGCATGAACGGGGGAGGGGCAGAGAGAGAGACACACACAGAATGGGAAGCAGGCTCCAGGCTCTGAGCTGTCAGCAAAGAGCCCGACACGGGGCTCGAACTCACGGACCGCGAGATCGTGACCTGAGCTGAAGTCGGACGCTTAACCGACTGAGCCACCCAGGCGCCCCTAAAGGGTATATTTTTTAGTTGTCTTCATATTTCCAGGTATTATTATGAAGCAGATCGCACAACGCACACTTGACACTTACACACCCCTTGTGTAAGGATGTTACAAGGTTTCTAAGAGACTTAAGGATAACCGATTCATTAAAATGCTGTCGGAGAAAAAGTCCGGAGAAGTGTATTTTTAGTATGGAAGAGATTTTGACATATCAAGTAAGAAAAAGAGGTGACAACACAGTATCTGCATATGATCTCATTTTGTAAAACATTGCGTCTGTACCCACGTGTAATGTGTTTCAGGTTTTGCCAACCTTGGTACTATTGACATATGGGACCAGATAATTATTTGCTACAAGGGGCTGTCCTATACACCATAGGATATTTAGCAGGATCCTTGACCTCTGATGGCGGTAGCTGCCTCCATCCATCCGATTGTGACAACCAAAAACGCCTCCAGACATTGCCAGATCACCTGGGCTGAGAACCACTGACATAGATACAATTGACCCAGGAATTGTCTTTTCAGTGGATGGACTTTTTAGGAAAACATTTCTGTCTTTTGTATTTTCATAATAAGAAACCCCATAAAACTGTTTTTACATTGAAAAAAAAAAGCATTGGCTTCACAGCAGTTTTTATAATTTTGATGATTGAGATTCTTAAGCTGGAAGATGTTTCCAGAAAATTGAGAAGTCTCAGTTATAAAGCTGCAGAAGCCAAGAGACTACGATTTCTTTTATTTTGTTTCCATTCATTCATTTAAAAATGTCTCCTTATTAGCACTGTGTAAGTTTACATATGATAAAGAGAGAGCCTTTAGAAATATAATCATTGGGGTGCCTGGGTGGCTCAGTCGGTTAAGTGTCGAACTTCAGCTCAGGTCATGATCTCATGGCTTGTGAGTTCGAGCCCTGTGTCGGGCTCTGTGCTGACAGCTCAGAGCCTGGAGTCAGCTTCGGATTCTGTCTCCCTCTCTCTCTGCCCTTCTCCTGCTCACACAAAAATAAACAAACATAAAAAAAAAATAGAAATATAATCATTAAGTGCTATTTTCCCTGTGTCTCAACGGAAAATTGGAGTTATGGGGGAGAATTAAATGTCATTAAATATGTTTCATAAATGCAACAGTTTGCAAAACAAATCAGATTCACTGGCATTCAAAACCTCCCGGGGTCGGTAAACTTTCTCATGGACTACCTTCTAAAATGTTTGGAAGAAATTGTCCTAAGAACCCGCATTTAAAGGCGCAAATATATGTACAAAGATGCTCTCCATGACATTGACTAGTGACAAAATTAGAACAATTGATATGTCATTAAAAATAGATTACCCCACATCCATACTTTGGAAAATTTTGCTAGACATTAAAAGAACAAGGTAGATCTATATACAGGACATGAAAAATGTTCAGTATGTAGCAGTGAAGGCCAGAAGCATATCGCAAAGAAACACACACAGTATAATCCTACTGCAGGCACATAGGTATGTGAAATATACAACCTACATGCTTATAAACATTCTAGAAATATATGTAACAAAATGTTGACAGTGCTCACCTCTGCAGCGTGAGGTAGGGGACATGGGATGGAAGGAAATGGCACTTTTAATTTTATATGTTTGCATCACTTTAATCTTTTATAACACACTTTTTCCCCCCTCCATCTTCTCCTTTTTTTAATCTTGGCAAAATAGTTCTGTAAGGGCGGGGCATGTTCACAGTCGACCTCTTAGCCTTTAAGGGCGTGTCTCCCAACCTGGCCTTCCACCTGTATGGGGGGGGGAGGGGTGTGAAGGTGGCTTCGTGCTCCCCATTGGTCTCTGGGAGGGGTGAGCTGTATTACTATCATGTTCTCCTGTTTACAGATATTTAACTGTGTGAACATTCACGATTGCGGATATTTAACATGTTGGCGTACAACCAGATGGCTCAGTAATGTTAGAACCACCACTGGCAACACATTACAGCACTTACTGCATTGTTAGTGTGTGTGTGTGTGTGTGTGTGTGTGTGTGTGCGTGTGCGTGTGTGTGTAATGTCTTGTTTTTGCTACTTTATGTTAAGCCCTTTGTATACAGGGGCTGTCTTAATCCATCCAGGCTTTGATAACAACATACCAGAGACTGGGGTAACTTGTAAACAACAGAAATTTATTGCTCATGGGTGAGGTATTAAAAAAAAGCGGGGGAAGAGTTAAAAAGGAGGATGGGTAAACAAAAAAAAAAAGAAATTTATTTCGCACAGCTCTGGAGGCTAGACGTCTGAGATCAGGGTGCCAGCTCGGTCGGATTTGGTGAGAGCCCCCTTCCAGGTCACAGACATCTCATTGTGTCCTCACACGGTGGGAGGGGCTGGGGACCTCTGGACCCTCTTTTCTAAGGCACTAATCCCATTCCTGAGGGCTCCACTCTTGTGACTTGAACTCTTCCCCAAGCCCCCACCTCCTAATACCATCATCTTTGCAAGTTAGGATTTTAGGATTTCAACAGAGGAATTGGGGGGAGGGGACATAAAATCCAAATCATATTAGGAGCCATATCTTATATTTCCACTTCTTCCTCTCCAACTAGCAGGCCTAGTTATTATCAGTAGACCTGATCATCATATTGGTTAAGGCAGTCGGAAGCAGGTAACAGGGCACAGAACAAAGTGTTTCTGGTCTAACCACTCCTTTGCTAATACCAGATCTGATGAACAGAATTCAGGGAACACCTGAGGTGTTTGGGCTCCTCCCCTTCGTGCTGGAATGACTCAAAGCTGTGTGGGAACTGATTATTCTGTTCAGATTGTGTCATCTGAACCTCCCTGTGAATACCAGCCCTGGCTTTGCTTCTATTCTCTCAATAGTCCATTGAATCCACACAAAAAAATGCCATTGCCACTGCATGAGTAAGGACTTGAGCCGTATTGCTAGTCACTGGGGGAACTGTTGGACTATTTATCAAAAGGGTCTGCACATTTTCCAAGCCTAAACTTAGGAAGTGATTACACATACTTCCCAGTCTTTTCTCCGCTCCTTGTCCTATTTTTTTTTCCTATAAAAGGCAAAAATCTACTGATTACTTGATCCAGTTATCCTAAATTAATTTAGATTTCCTGGCGTTATGAGATCTTTAGACAATGGGATTTTCAATGATATTAATAAATACAATTTCAGAAGAGCTTATAAGGTTTAAATAATTAAAAGGAGCTTTCGTTTCTGTCTGGAAATTTCACTTCTAGCCCATGGCATGTCAGCAGTGGTAAATGTGCTGCAGAGAGAACACTGAGGTGTTTGCATGCTATGGTGTTATTTATTTATTTGTTCACTTTAAATTGTCCATATAATAGAACGAATATATATCAACCCACACAATACTTCCCAAGATGCTTGCCTTTACTGCTTAGGTTCCATTTTTTACTTGACAATATTTAGAAAATATTTATTGAGAGCCCACTAAGTCTCAGGCACTTTTCAGAATCTTTTCCCACAATACACTATATATTTTAAGTTTGGTTGGTTCTGTACATGGTTAAGTTGAGACATATTCCCATATGCTTTACGCATAGTAGTTCTCAGTAACTGTTGGAACAGAATGGACAATTATTTTTTGTAACATGATGATTACACAAAAAGCTTGTGTAAACTTATGAATTATGAATTCAAATGGCTCAGCTTTTCAAATATCCTTTTACCTGGCCCTAAACAATTTGATATCAGGAAGTTTCAACTCTTTTATATCATTTTAACAATTACACTAAAGCTGCTGACAATTGCAATTAATTTGCCAGAAAAGTCATTAAGATATATAGAATGTGTGACTCATAGTAGGCTTTTTAAAAACAGCTTTATTTAGAAGTAATTCACATGCCATAAAATTCACCCTTTTAAAATGCTCAATTCAGTGTTTCTTTGTTTTTTAATGTTTATTTATTTTTGAAGGAGAGAGTGAGACAGGGCACCAGGAGGGGAGGGGCAGAGAGAGGGAAACATAGAATCTGAAGCAGGCTCCAGTCTCCGAGCTATCAGCACAGAGCCCAATGTGGGGCTTGAACACACGAGCTGTGAGATCATGATCTGAGCAGAAGTCAGACTCTCAACCGCCTTAGCCACCCAGGTGCCCCTCAATTCAGTGTTTTTTTAGTATATCCCCAGAGTTGTGCAGCCATCACCATAATCTAATTTGAAGTGTTTCTAACATTCCAAGAAGAAATCCATTCCCATTGGTAGTCCCTCCCTAGTCCTTGGCAACAATGAATCTATCTTCTATCTTTAGGGGGTTGCTTATTCTGGATATGTCATATAAATGGAATTATGTGACACATGTGACCTTTTACCTCCGGTTTCTTTCACTTAGAATGTTTTCAGGTTGTAGCATGTATCATTCTTCTTATGGCTAAATAATATTTCATTGTGGATATACCACATTTTGTTTATCTATTCATCAGTTGATGGATACTGGGTCCTTTGCACTTGTTGGGTATTACGAATAATGCTGCTATGACAAAGCTGATTTACAAGTTTTTGTACTTGTACTTTACAAGTTTTGGACTTTCGTTTCTTGGTTCTGTACTTAGGGGTCTAGGTGTCACCTTTTGAAGGAGCTGCCAGATTGTTTTACAAAGTGTCTGCACCATTTCAAAATCCCATAAGCAATGTACAAGGGCTCTGTTTTCTTCACCTTTTCTCCAACACTTGCCATTGTCTGATTTTTTTGGTATAGTTACCCTAATGGGTGAGAAGTAGATCTCACTGTGGGTTTGGATTTGCATTTCCCTGATGGCTAATGATTTTTTTCTTTTTATGTGCTTATTTGCTGTTTGAATATCTTTGGAGAAATATCTATTCAAATTACTTGGCTATTTAAAGAACTGGGTTGTCTTTCATCATTGAATGCTAAGACGTCTTCATATACTCTTTATATATTTTAAAGTCTCATCAGATACATGAACCGTAAATAGTCTCTCATTCTTCAGTTTCTATTTCCACTTTCTCGGGGGTGTCGTCTGAAGCACAAAGTTTTAGTTCTAATGAGGTCCAATTTGCCTATTTTTTCTTTTGTCATTTGTGCTTTTGGAATCACATCTAACAAATCATTGCCTGATCCATGGGGCTGAGATTTCCTAATTTCATTTAAGGAGTTAATAGTTTTACCTCTTGTATTTCAACCATTTTGAATTAACTTTTGTATATGTTGTGAGGTAAGGGTTCAACTTTATTGTTTTGTATTGCAGATATCCAGTTGTCCCGGAACCGTTTGTTGAAAAGACTATTCTTTCTCCCACTGGATTGTCTTGGCACCCTGGCAAAGTCAATTGACCAAAAACGTGGATTTGTTTCTGGACTCTATTCTGTTCCACTGATTTCTATGTTTATCTTTATGACAGCACCACACGGTCTTGACAGCTTGGCAGTAAGTTTTGAAATAGGGAAGCATGAGTGCTCCAACTTTGTTCTTTTTCAAGATTGTTTTTTATATTAGGTGTCTACAAAAATGATTATTTAGTGAATGAGTAAATGGATGAATGTTTGCATTTTTAAAAGTTTTATCTTGAGGGTGAGGAGGTTTTATTATCTTTAAAGGAACCGTAGCTAAGAGATAGTGATATTTAGATATACATACTTTCCGAAAACATGCCAGGATTGGCCCTATTTTATAAAGATGCCTTTGATAGCTAGGTTTCTGCTACCTGGGCTGCTCGACAGGATCTGTTTCTCAATTTTCTGTAATTGGCAGCATGCTGAGGGCATAGCTGGTACTCGATAAATATTTATTGATTAAATGCCTTGTCCTTTTTGTTTTGTTTTGTTTTGTTTTGTTTTAACCTATTGCTTGTCTTGTCGCTACCCGTTGGTTGATAGTTGGTAAAATGTCCTGTTTTTCCAGCCCTTTCAAAAATGGTAATTTTAGTTTAGAACCCTATTTTCCTCAACTCCTGCCAATGTTCTTCATAGCACCAAAATACGCTAGACGGATGAGTTTCCAGGATGGAAATATTAGGAATTCTTTTCCGATGGAGTATCCAGGAATTGGGTTTGCCCCTCTATTTCCTACCCTAATTGCTTTGCTATCACTTACAAGGAGTAGCCTCCCTAAGGCGGAAAATTCCCATTCCCAAGCCTGGCAATCATTTCTGCTTTGAGTTTCCTGAAGTGTCATTTCCTTCAGGAAGACTTCCCAGATTGAGATACAGAGTGGACACTGATTCCATAGTGAATACGCGGTCTGGCATAGCCCACCACATCCTCCCACCAATCCCACAAGATAAAAAGGAAAAAAAAAAAGCCTTCACGTATGTTAAAAATTTTGTATTTTCACATCTTTGTTTTTACCTGTCTGTTCCTAATTTGGTACATTGTTCCTGTGTTGCCCCCAAACCTGTTAAAACACATTCTTGCTTTAGGATTTAAATGGAAGTTTCCTTATCTCCCTCCAGGCTCCTGCTATGCTTAGCTCTGCTAGGCACATAAAGGGTACTTAGTAAATGTTGAGGGATTTTTTTTTTTTTTTTAACTGTCTTGTCTCCTGTTTCAGAACACCAACTACTCGGGCTAAAGGTAGAGTTCAGTGTAAGTGCTTAATACACAGAGCCACGGACACGCCCACAAAAGCAGTGATGAAATCTAAGTAACCTCTCCCTTTTCTAGTTAGCCATGGGGGCTACAAGCTTTCAAACTAGCCCACCAGCAGTTCCAGCAGTTTTTATTTCCTTCTGCCTGGATTTACCTAACCGGTTGGCATGACGCAAGCAAAGGGCCAACTGCTGGGATCCCGATGGTCCCCAAAGCCGCACCTCGGCCGGCCCCGCCTACAGTGGCAATTAAAAGCCCTGGCCAGTGCCAGGAGACCGGGAACCCAGTTCTGGTTCCTCCAAACTTTAAAACCTTGGGGACCCACATTCTCCGTTAATTAATTCATTCTGTAAATATTAGCCCCAACTGTGTGCCAGGTACATTGCTAGGTCACCGTAACAGCGAACGCGACAAAGTATTTTCATTCATGGAATTTACATTTCAACGGAAGGTTGAGGGAGGGCGGACGCGTACACCGTAGCCCACGGCTATTTCCCCATTTCTTTTTTAAAAAACCTTTTTTAAAGTTTATTTATTTTTGAGAGAGAGCGAGCGAGCAGGGGAGGGGCAGAGAGAGAGAGGGAGACAGAATTCCAAGCAGGCTTCCAGACTTCAGCACAGAGCCCCATGTGGGGCTTGAACCCATGAACCATGAGATCACGACCTGAGCCCAAACGAGGAGTTGGATGCTTAACCAACTGAGCCCACCCAGGCGCCCCTACTTCCCCCTTTCTTAAAACTACGGAAGAGCTTCCAGGTTCAATTTGAACGTTTAGGGCCTGTTACTTGCACGTGATCAAAGCTCAGCATGCAGCAAAAGCTGCCGCTCCTGTAAAGTCAGTCCGCGGTTGATCACAGGAGTATTCTAGCTCTGTTTTACAGAGAGGGTACAACTAACAGTTGAGCATAAGTCTTCACTATTCTACACGACCCCGGTATGCATCACGACTCTGACCCACGGTTAGTAGCCGCCTCTATTTGCCAAGGGCCCGAGGTAGTTAGGCATTTGGTATTTGGAAAGGCTGTTTGAAGGGCTTCCTTTCGCCCAAGTTATGCATGTATTTGCCAGTCGACAGGGGGTAGGGGGTGCAGAAAAGTTGCTTTCGGTTAAGCAGGGCAGCAAGGTCCTGGGGAGGACGCGAGGCGTCACGCTACGATAACATTTTAATCCAAAGAACTGAGTCAAAACGACGGCAGTGGTGCCAGGGCCCTGCAGAGGCCACGCAGGTTTTAAGGAGGCGCTCCGTCCTCCATTCCGAGCCTGAAACTTCCTCCGAAACGCACGCTGTGAAAGCATCATAGCTTCCCTGAGCGGCGCCCATCCCGCCACAATCCGCAGCCGCAGTGCAGGACGGCGCAGCACCGAAACCTGTGGCAGAGCAGGCGAGAGCTGTCACCGCCTCCTCGCCCGCCGCGGCCAGGAACGCCTAGCCCGCGCAGGCCACCCCGGCTCAGCGCTCTCCAGCCCGCACCCTGCCCGCGCGCCCGCGCCCGCGCCCGCGCGCGCGCGCGCCCGCCCCCGTCCCCCGCCCCAACCAGCGCCGCGGCCACGCCCATGGCGTCCGCCGAACGGGGCGGGGCGCGGGCCGGGGGGCGGGGCGAGCCCGCGCTGTTGAATGGGGCGCCGCGACGAGCCGCGCATTCCAACGGGCCCACGTGACGCGGCCGCGCGGCCTGAGGTAAACAACCGCGGCCCCGCCTCCCGGCCCCTCCGCGGGCCCTGCACTGCTCCTCGCTGTCGGGACGCGCTCCAGCGGGGCGGGCGGCTTCCTCCGACAGTCCCCAGCGGCCGCCGCGGGCCGGAGCAGCGGCAGGCGGGCGCGGCGCCCCGGGTCTGCGGGCCGAGCGCGCCGGCCGGGGTCGAGCGCGCGTCCCCTCCCCGCCCCCACCGCGCGTTGTGGCGCAGCAGGAATTTGGCGGGGACCCGGGCGCTATTTGCGGCTCTTGACGCGCCGGCGGCCGGTGGCCCTTCGGTCATTTCTATTCTAGGGGCACTGGGTCATCGCGCCGGGCCGGCCCCCTCCCCCGGGCCCGGAGGGTGTGTCCCCCTCACAGGGGCTCGCCGCGCCTATAAGGGGCCCGAGCGGCGGGCAGGGACATGCAGCTCTACAGCAGCGTCTGCACCCACTACCCAGCCGGGGGACCGGGTCCCACGGCCGCAGCGCCCGCTCCTCCCGCCGCCGCCGCCGCCGCCGCCGCCGCCGCCGCCCCCTTCAAGGTCTCGCTGCAGCCCCCGGGCCCCGCCAGCGGCGAGCCAGAGCCCGAGACCGGTGAGTGCCAGCCTGCCGCGGCCGCCGAGCCCCGAGAAGCCGCCGCCGCCGCCGCCGCCCCCGCCGCCAAGATGCCCGCCTTCTCCTCCTGCTTCGAGATGGTGTCCGGGGCCGCCGCCCCCGCCGCGGCCGCCGCCGGCCCGCCCGGCGGGTCCTGCAAGCCGCCGCTGCCGCCGCACTACACGTCCACGGCGCAGATCACGGTGCGGGCCCTGGGCGCCGACCGGCTCCTGCTGCACGGGCCCGAGCCCGGCGCCGCGGCGCCCGCCGCCCAGCGCGGCCGCTGCCTCCTGCTGGCCCCGGCGCCCGCCGCCCCGGTCCCGCCGCGCCGGGGCTCCTCGGCCTGGCTGCTGGAGGAGCTGCTGAGGCCCGACTGCCCCGAGCCTGCGGGCCTGGACGCGGCCCGCGAGGGCCCCGACAGAAACTTCCGACTGAGCGAGCACCGCCAGGCCCTGGCCGCCGCCAAGCACCGAGGCCCCGCGCCGCCCCCGGGGAGCCCGGAGCCCAGCCCCGGCCCGTGGGGCGAGGAGCACCCGGCGGACAGGAGCCTCCGGGGCTGGGAGAGGGCGGGCGACCGCAGCGACCCTCCCGCCGCGGACGAGGCACGGCGGCCCGACCCGGAGGCCGAGGCGCCCCCGGCGCGGGGCGGCGAGGCCGCCCAGAGCGGCGGGGCCGAGGCGGTGATCGTCTCCAGGTCGGATCCCAGAGACGAGAAACTGGCCCTGTACCTGGCGGAGGTGGAGAGGCAGGACAAGTACCTGCGACAGAGGAATAAGTACCGTTTTCACATCATTCCCGACGGCAACTGCCTCTACCGGGCGGTCAGCAAGACGGTGTACGGGGACCAGAGCCTGCACCGAGAGCTGAGGGAACAGACGGTGCATTACATCGCCGATCACCTTGACCACTTTAGCCCCCTGATTGAGGGCGACGTGGGGGAGTTCATCATCGCTGCTGCTCAAGACGGGGCGTGGGCCGGGTACCCGGAGCTGCTGGCCATGGGGCAGATGCTGAATGTGAATATACATTTAACTACTGGAGGGAGGTTGGAGAGCCCCACGGTGTCTACCATGATTCACTATTTGGGCCCAGAGGATTCCCTAAGGCCTAGTATTTGGCTCAGTTGGCTCAGTAATGGACATTATGATGCGGTGTTCGATCACTCCTATCCTAACCCAGAGTATGACAGTTGGTGCAAACAGACTCAAGTGCAGAGAAAACGCGATGAGGAACTTGCCAAATCCATGGCCATATCCCTGTCCAAAATGTATATTGAACAAAATGCATGCTCTTGAAGTGGCTGAAAACCCACACCCTGGGAGAATTGCATACGTGATTTGTGTCGGGAGAATTATGAACTCTAATCAGGGTAATAGCACTTTTAAACTTCCTAGTAGATTTACTGTAGGTGTAATGCCTTAATCATTTTTTTTGAATGTTTCCTCCTCAGAGCTGAAGGTTGCTGGGCACCTAAATGATGTTTCATGATGGCTTTCCGTGATCCTACTGTCCTACTGCTATTTATAATTTGCTGTATAAAGTTGGCACTACTTAATTTGCAAGCTAGTTTCTCACGTGTAAGTTTGTTCATTCCTGGTCATCTGTTTTCTACACAAATGTATTTTTGCACAACATTTTTAAAAATTGGTGTACCTTCACCTATGACGTGTGTTCCATTTTGACAGCTTTCCAGCATAAATCCGGAGAAGCGCTTTACATGAAGTTTCTTACTTTGAACAGAGTTTTGTGATTTAGTAGTGATTTTATGTTGTTCACTTTGAATTTTACGATTCTTAGATAATTATTTCGAGTGGATATCGATGCATTCGTGTTACCAGACTGATTGGCCCATTCCATTTTGATGAAAACCACATTTGTTGTTTTGGAAATCATTATTTTTCTAGAAATGGTAAACCTTTTAAAGAGAAACACTTAAGGGAAGGTTGTGGGAGTTTTCTTTAAGGGATAGTACCAGCTTACTTGAATGAAAGTCTGATGTTTGCTGATGGTACAGTGACAACTCTTCTTGTACTTTGGTTGGCATTTAGAGTAGATTGGTGCTCTGAACCGTTTTTATTTATATTTGTCGTTTTGTTATAGAAGCATTTTAACTTTGTGACAAGATAAGCCTCCTGCTTTGTAGAGCTTCTCGGATTCAACTAAGAGATTTGAAAAACTAACAGCATAAATGCCTTGAATCAACCGTGGCGGTTGTTTCAGAGCAGGAGAATACCGTCTTAATATTTTATTCCTTTTAAATTCTCTCAAAAGGCAAAATAGGATTGCCCTGTATTATGTACAAATAAAAATGTCTGTAAACAGATCTTGTATGGTTTGCTGGGTCAAACAATGTTCCCAACCTGAAATCTATCTTATTTCCACTTTAACTACTTTCAGTCCTATTTATTAAGTACTGCAGTTTGTACTTTTTTATTTTGTAACATTTTGTGATTTTTTTGTACAATGCTGTATTTGTACAATAGAGCGATTCTCAGCTGATGGAATGAATGAATAAAATGTGTAATTTTACTTTTGCAATGTCTTTTTGGCTAAGGCCGTTTTTGAATTTCAAAAGTGACACTCGTGGGAGCTTTTCTTAAACGTATATGGCTCTTTTCCGTAGGTAAAGCTGTCACAGAATTCTGAGGGAGGTTTCTTAAGTTCTCACGTGAACAGGGTAGGATAATCATTAGTCATTTCACAGGATAAGTCTTTGAGAAATATAATTTAAAGGTGGAGTAACTGAGGACATTGCTCTCATTATTTCTAATTATAATTCCTGTCGAACCATAGAGGATGGCTACCAAACAGGGAAGTGCAGGTATTGTGTCAGCCAGCACAGTGTCTTGAGTATCAGGGTTTTGCGTTTCACTTATTCTCAGCACAGATTCAAATGTTTCAAAGAGTAACCAAAGCAGTGCCCTAATTTTTATCCAGTCTGGCATCTGGAGACCACGGGAATCTATTAAGTTTAACACATGTTAATCGGATTTAGTTTACAAGCACACCTGTGTGTATATATAATCGGGGTATATTGTTTATCGTAGAATAAAAACAGCTGCTTTGGATGTTTTACTTTACAGTTGATAATGGCATCTGTTTATGTGTCACGTGTCTAGGCACATTTGAGCTTGCGTTCATTGCTTAACCACATTTTTGGAAGAATGCCATGGGTTAGCAGGACAATTTCCTTTAAATGTTAACTAATGAACTCTTTTAAATGTTAACTAATCACGCATCTCTTGCTTTTTCAGGCAAGATAAGGTTTGCCTCATGGCGTCGCTGATTAACTTGGGGAAAAAAATTATTTGAATTACCTAGCTAAATAGGGCTCTTTCCTCTTCTCCCCTTTATGTAGACATGTATAAAATTTGGATATGCTTAAAACTTACACATACGAATAGGCTAATTAGGTATAATTTCCTAAAAAGCATTCTAGAAGCCCATGACTGTTCGGAAGAAACCGATTTCTTCTGGGTTCGGTTTCATTTTTGAATTAGAGTCCCGACTCCTCGACCGAGATTCTCAAAGGTGTGTGTTTAAAAAAAAAAAGTTAACGAATCCTAAGATTGTATTGCACGGCAACACGTTTTTTTAGCGGTCTCGCCTAAAAGATCTGTGTCTTTCCCATTGTCTTTCTTTGGCTCGGGTTTGTTTTTGTTTTTGTTTTTGTTTTTTTGAAGAAGTGTCGTGTTGTAACTCCCTTACACTCAGTATTTATTCTCTGCTGTCATCCCAGGTTTATATATTTAGTAGCGGTGCTGGGTCGAGCAGTTGAAGCGGTGGAAATGTGGTGAATGTAATTTACTTACTCTCAGCAGCCAGATTGGTTCATATTCCTTCAGATATTCTCTAAGAAAAGGAAATGCCTTAGGGTTCCTTGAACATCAAAGTTGGTTAGCCTCAGCTTGGGTAAACAGTCTTTATGTTGCCATGTTTTCTCCGTAATTTTTGTATTAAAGAAGAGGATCTTGAGCTAATCTCACTACTTTTTAAAATTTATTTTATGTGTTTTCCCTCCTTCCCTAAAAGGTGAGAAAGTTGAACTCTAAAAGTTAGCCTGGTATTCAGCTATGGCTGAATATGGCGGAAAAGTATTAGCGAGTAAAAATAGGTTTTAAACCTTTGGACCTCTGATAATTTAACATGCAGGTAACCATAACCGGAGACATTCAAGTGTCTGTATCAGATCTGTCATGGTCACGCTCAACGATTGTTACATGAAATCACAAGCCCAGGCCTTATTACTCTTTGGAGTGTCTATAACCATCTCAAAGAGTCACCAAGAAACTAGATGGCATTGAATTCCATTTCATTCCCTAAATGTACTAAGTGCACTAGGCACGGACTGTATATTATGTTCCCTGTTGAGTCTCTGCGCTCAAACCTAGTAACTAGCAGAGTAAATGCTCAGTAAGTATTTGCTGAAAGAGTGGATTGAAGGAAAGCGTGAGCTTGGGACAATATTTGGTGGATGGGAAATTAAGTAAAAATGATTGGATTCTACAATTACGGGGCATTACCACTGAAAGAGTAATTCTGAGCTTGTCACTTACAAAAAGGCAGTGAAGTCTTTAATTCTCTAATGGAAAAAGTAGATTTTGAAACCCAAAGATCAGAATTTGATGTGATCTCTGTGTCATCTTGCAAACATCTTGAGAGCTAAACTAAGGAAGATTATTTAAAAATAGAACTTCCATTCATCTGAAGTGATTCTGAAAGTGTTGCCTCAGCCCAGGGGCCTTGCTCTGACTTGCTTTCGGGGTTGCACACATCTCGAGTCCAGTCTCCGCCATTTCCTCGTTCTGTTCTGTTTTCTTTCTATAGCCTGGTTCGGAAGGAAGCGTTGGACAGATTTCAGGCATGTTTTAGGATTGTTGTGTTCAATAGCACCGGCCTCAGCCTTACACCATTGGTCACCGGGGCCTGGGCAAGCAGATCTATTCGGGGAAAAGAATCGGTGTATTTCCTCCCACTGTAAATTAGGTCAGTGACTATTCTATGAGTAGAGGTCAGAGAGAGAGAGTTCACTGTCATCAGATTACTAGTAGTAAAATCCTATCTAGCCTGGTTTTCACAAGTGAATTTTCTAATGGAGCGGTCTATTAAGGTCTAGAATTTAAAACAAAACTGCTTTCGATAAAATTCTTTTAAGAAGCGATCTGTGGTGCACTAATTTGCCTTTGTGAAATAATAACGTAGTTTGATCTTCCATGAATGGCTGAGTGCTTTCATGGTGGCATGGGTATGTGGACGTGAAGCCACGGTAGGCTGCTGTTGGTCGGACAAGTCCCTTTGTACTTTAAAGGATCTCAGAGTGCTCGCGCTTTTGTCTTCATGGTTTATACTTTCCTGTCTCCTCCCTCAAACCCGGTTCCCCATCCTGATTTCCTATGTTGAATTAAAGACACCAATAAGCAGGCTTATCAGAATTGACTCTAGGATAATAGGAAATGGGTTTCTAATCTGAGAATAGGATGTTCTGTTATGAGTAATGTGCTCAGCTTTAGTTTTGGGGCAGCGAGAGAGGTTTTTTTGCTTATATTTTTGTCTTCTTTTTATTTGTTTTTTTTAGAGAGAGAGAGAGAGAGAGTGGGGGGAGGGGGAGAGGGAATCTTAGAGACAGAGAGAGGGGAGGGGCAGAGAGAGAAAGGGAGAGAAAGAATCCTAAGTGGGCTCTGCACTGTCCGTGCAGAGTCCAATGCGGGGCTTGAGCCCGTGAACCGTGAGATCATGACCTGAGCTGAAACCAAGAGTTGGACGCTTAATCTACTGAGCTACCCAGGCGCCCTGAGGGAGAGAGAATCTTAAGCAGGCTCCATGTTTAACGTGGAGCCCAATGCGGGGCTCGATCTCACAACCCTGGGATCATGACCTGAGCCAAAATCAAGAGTCGGATGTTCAACAGACTGAGCCACCCAGGCACGCCCGTCTTCCTTTGTGCACGGTGTGGGTAGTATCCTGGAAATGCTGAATTTTCTGATTAAGGGACCCCGGAATGTATGTAGTGCCATATTCAAACAAAACAAAACAAGACAACTTGAGGCTATCTTAGTCCTCAAAGCTGCAATTGATTTGTCATTGCCTGGTTGATACTTTGCTTCCTCTGTGCCACATGTAATCCTTTTTGTGTACCTGTCATCATCTTCCTTTTGCTTTTTGTATTTAGTGTTCCGGTTCACCACGATGTGCTGATTATGAAGTAATTCAAATTTCAGTTCTGTATTGAAGACTCCAAAGTACAGTACACATAGATAGGTCTAGTACAAATATGACTATTGTCTTTCGAACGGCCTCTCCCTAACACTCCTTTAACGAGCGTGCATTATGTCTACACTGGATAAATAAGTGAGTCTTCCTCATCCTGGCCTTCCCTTTTCTTTAAAGGATTTTCCCCTTATATTGATTAGAATGGTTGCACAGGCACTCTGCAATTAACCTGAATAGAACTCAGGCAACGACAATTGGAAAAACTCCCGATGGGATTTGTGCATTTTATATTCGACAGCAGTTAGAGAAAACCTCCCCCCATCCCTAGAATTTTATATCTCGAACTGGAATTTTTAGCAAATATCGACGTCAAGTAGATTGAGAGTATGTAGAGAGGTAGCCTCAGTGACGTACGCTCGAAGTGATGATTGAGAACAAATGTTCCACTTAGATGAGAAGTTCTCTCAATAATTTTAACCGCGGACTGTGTGGTTGTATTTCGTAGCCTATCAAAGTGCAAAAGGGCGGTGTGCAAAGTAGGTAATTGTGAAGGAGATTTAAACCAATGGGTCATGTAAAACCCGTGCAGCCAATTTGTAAAATAAACTCAAATAAAGCTTTCGGTTCTAATGACAAACAGGAAACATTCACACCTTTTGTCTCTTACAGTGAAATTTGAACCCTACTGATGATAGAATAGGACTGAAGAAGCAGAAGAACACCGTGAGGAAATTCTCAGCCGTCGCTTCACCGCCTTGGTCATCCTGCCGGAAAGTGCCAGACCTGGGGGTGGGGAGGGGCGTTAACAATTACATTTTTTTTTTTTAACTTTAACTCTAAACAATACTCCTATCTCAATAAACAGTAGATGTCTGAAACAGAAACCTCAAACACGACTTAATCCTACAGGGCTTTAGGACGGAATTAGAAGAGCGATTTAAGACGTATGTTACACTTTTTTTTTTTTTAAGTTTATTTATTTATTTTGAGAGAGAGAGCATGAGCAGGGGAGGAGGAGAGAGGGGGAGAAAGAGAGGGAATCCCGAGCAGGCTCTGCGCTGTCAGCCTAGGGCTCGAACTCAGGAACCACGAGACCACCACCACCCGAGCGGAAGTCAAGAGTCAGACCCTTAACTGACTGAGCCACCCAGGCGCCCCAACACTTTTCAATATAAAGTAGTTTTCTCGGACAGATTTTTCATTACCTTCCCATATTGTTGATGGTGGCTGTTGGCAGAAGTCAGTACTGCTCAGAATTGAGGCAATTTGCAGAGAGATGGCTAGACTAGTTTAGAAAGCGACAGGAACCTACAGAAATAGACAGTGTGATTTTAATAGTTAAGATAGTTAAGCGAAGCCTGTAACAGAGAGAAACTTCTCTTTCGCTTAACTGTTCCAAAGGGAGCAGTCCAGGCCGGCTGTGCTCCGCAGAGGACACATTCCCCAGGACACGGTCACGATGTGCAAGATCCAAGCTGGGCCACCACGGTGTCTGGATCGTAGCTCAGAGAAACAGCACACACCCTGAGGTAGCACCCTTCGCTTCTGCTCTTGTCTGTTGGCCCGAATTTCATCATATGGCCTTATCTAACTGGCAAATACCATCCAGACTGTTCCCAAGAGGAAGGGTAAATGGGTTTTGGCAGAAAAATAGCAATCTTTTCCAAATCTTTTTTTGACAGGAATGGTTTAGGGTTACAATATCTTTAGGAAGAAAATTATAATAAGGCAGTGTCTGGGAATAAAATATGCATGAACTTGCTTCACTGAATTAATAGTGGCTGCCACGGAGGGCTCCTTATCAGCTCTCCCACAATGTGTTTGCCACCGGTTAAATATATACGTGTGCAAAGCCTTCCTTGTTTTAAGAAGGCTGCTATTTTTCTATTTCCCTTCCATTCTTAATTGTTTTGTAGGATGTCGGAAATATCTTGAAAATCTGGCCTTCAACACACGTCCTGGGTCTCTTCAGAGAGAACAATATATAAAACTTTTCCCTCTTATGTTTTCATAGATCTTGCTTCTCTGGGATATTGCTGGTTTTACTTCTCTCCCTTTCTCTACTTTCTAGTTCTTTTTTATTTATAATTCCTGCCTGGTTGTCCTTTAGAAAGTTTTCTGTGCTTAAAATAAGGTGATCTTTACTCATTTTTACTAATTTACTAGTTTTACTAATTTGCTCAGTCTTTAAAAGAAAACGTCTAAACCACACCTAAAGAAGGGGGAAGAACTCACACCATTAGTGGGTACTTAGTGGACTAGAGGCTCCATATAAGTGTCATATTTAAAATGTAAGGATGAGGCTTACCCTCTTGTAATTCTTAATCACTTTCTTAAGGTTAATAAGAATCATCATAAATGGGTCAGAGCCGCCAGCAGGAAGCATAACCCATCCCAAGAGATGATCACGAACGTTCTTGTTGAGATGGGCGGTCGTCCGGCTGAGTCAGGAGAGCTGTACTATAAGCAAAGCCTTGTGAGGGGTTCATCAAAAGTAATTGACGTGTGGGCGCCTGGGTGGCTCCGCTGGTTAAGAGTCTGACTTTGGCTCCGGTCACGATCTCCCAGTTCGTGGGTTCAGGCCCCGCACGAGGCGCTAGCTATGCCGACAGCTCGGAACCTGGAGACTGCGTCACGTTCTGTGTGTCTCTCTCTGCCCCTCCTCTGCTTCGTACTTGTGCATGCGCTCTCTCTGTCCAAAATAATTAAATAGATAAATAAATAAATAAATAAATAAGTAACTGATGTAAAGAAAGCCATAACTGATGCAAGTATCTGTGTCCAAATTATCTAGCTGCCTGTCTATCTTGCCTGCAGGAACGTATTGTCCCAAGAGAAGGATAGTGCTCTGTGTGATGTCTAGAGAACAAAGAACCAAGGAAGAATATTGGTCAATGTGTCTCTGTCCATCTAGGCGAGAAGGTGTCCTGGGCAAGCCACAGTAATATGCTGACTAGATGAGAGAAATAAAGGAAAACACTTCTTGGAGCGTTTGGTCCCATTGATTTCACAATCGTAAGTTAAATTCGGTGCTTTACCTGCTTTCCTCATGGACCCCTCGGGATAATCGCACGCAGTAGTGTGGAGCCACTGCCTGCACTCCGATCTGAGAATACTGGCTGCTCAGGCTTCGCCTCTCCCTGCCTGCCACACCCGACCCGAGGCGGATTTCTTTCGGGGGAAAATAGACCAGATCAGGAGAAAAGGCCTCCGGGACTCTCAGTTGGGATCCTCAGGAAAGCAGGCACGCAGAGGGAAGCCACACTGTACACATATACCAAACAGCTTCCGTCTCAGAAATACCAATGCCATCGCTCGCCGGGCATTTAATATCGTCTCTAACATGAACGCGAGACCCCAATAATTGACGGAGGAACAGCGGATGAGAAGGAAAGAGAAAGGAAAGGATGCAGTGAACAGAAGAAAATCGAAGAGGAGAAAAAAAAGTGAGTGAATCTCTAATTGATCTCTTCCGAGAAATAAGATCTTGGATCCTGGAGAACAGAGTGCTGCTATTTTTAAAAAGAAGTCTTGTAAATTAAAAATAGCATAGCTGATGTTAAATATTCAGTAGAAGTTTGGAAGATAAAGTGGAGGAAATCTCTCAGAAAGTGGTACAAGGAGACATGGAATGAAAAATAGAGACCCGATAAGAAAATGAGGAAACTAATCTATGAAGCCCAACATTTGACTAATAGGTATTCCAGAGATAGAACGAAGACAATGGGTGAGAAAGAAAGGTTATACTAATGATTTCCCAGAGCTCAAGGATAGCAACCTCTAGGTTGTAAGGTCCCACAGGATGTCCACAGTGTCATCACGGACGGCCATATAGGTTGTGTCTGTGAATGTTATGGGAATAGTATTCCCCAGAGTGGTGCAGTGCACAACATGTACAACTGTGTGTGGCAGCCCAATGAATGCAACCCATGCCATGTTATTTTGAATAGCTATTTCAAAGTATTTGGTATTAAAAAAATAGCCTCATTGCTTTCGAGGAGAAAACGAAGTCATTTCTCAACAGAAGAACTCAACAGATTCTCAACTAAGACTTCTCAACAGAAACATAACCAGGAGACCATCGAACGATGCTTTGCAAATTCAGAAGGAAAATGATTTCGAAGCTACAATTCTATACCCAGCCAAATCAGCATTCTTAATTGTAAACAGCAGAATCTATACGGTTGATGTAAGCAGATAAGAAGTTTATTGACGTTACATTGTTTGGGTTGTTTATGGGCTTTTCTGGTAAGAGAATGCAGGCTTGCACACCATGTTGCCAGGACCCACACCCAAAGACCATCGTGGGGACTGTACCTGAGAAAACATCCACACTACCACACTTCTCCGGATACCACAGCTTGCAGCAATGATGAGTCAGCTCTGTATCGAGCCATCCCTCCCCCACAGAGTAGATCGCCGTCTCCATAATCTACCACAAAATAAAAAATAAAAAAGGAAACAGCCACTTTCTCATGTTGCTTACTTTTTTTTTAAGTTTATTGATTTATTTTGAGACAGAGAGTGTGTGGGGAAGGGCAGAGAGAGAATCCCAAGCAGGCCCCGGGCTGTCAGTGCAGAGCCCTACGCTGGGCTCAATCTCATGAACCATGAGTTCATGAACCGAGCCGACCTCAGAGGTCGACTGAGTAACTCAGAGGTCGACTGAGTAACTCAGAGGTCGACTGAGTAACTGCCGAGCCACCCAGGCGCCTCTCACACTGCTGACTTCGGAACTGAAGTCTTACCCATGTACGTGTCATTGGAAGAATTTAGGCTACATATTTCCCTCGCCAACCCCAGCAGCCAAAGGGCACATTCTAGATGTTATCTTGGAAAAGTGAGACCCGAGACGTGGGAGATTTACCGAGGGAAAGGTGACCAAGAGATCTCGGGTAGCGCGGAAACGAAACAGTATTTACTAGACCAGCCAAACTATTAAGAATGAGAGTGGCATAAACATATTTTCAGACACTGAAGACTCAAAAAAGGTACCACCACCTTAGCCTTTCTCAGAAGTCTACTGGCAAGAGTCCTGCCTACACGAGGGTGCCAACCAAGGGAAATTAAGACACAGGATCTAGGAAACAGGTCTCCATCTCACCTGAAATAAAGGGAAGCCACATACTGGTTGGTGGTGGAAGGAATGTCCAAGTTGGCATCTGGGCTGCGGGTCTACAGAGAGGCTGGCACAGGACAGCTCGGGGCTTCTGGCCACTGAGGGCTGGATGAGTGTTGTCAGGGGAGCTGACAACGGTTTGCGGACAGATCAGTGGCAAAAACAGAGAAAACCAAGCAAATAGAAGAAAAAGGGACAATGGTTACTTTTTTTTTTTTTTACTTTTTTTTTTTTCAACGTTTATTTATTTTTGGGACAGAGAGAGACAGAGCATGAACGGGGGGAGGGGCAGAGAGAGAGGGAGACACAGAATCGGAAACAGGCTCCAGGCTCTGAGCCATCAGCCCAGAGCCCGACGCGGGGCTCAAACTCACGGACCGCGAGATCGTGACGTGGCTGAAGTCGGACGCTTAACCGACTGCGCCACCCAGGCGCCCCGACAATGGTTACTTTTAGGGAGAACAAAAAAGTTGTATACGAAAAGGAAATCTAACCAAAAGACCAAATGTTTGTACTCAGTTATGAAAGATCACTGCATAACATAAAATGTACAGCTTGGATGTCGGGTTCGCAAAAAATGAAGTAAATAACTGAAAAGATAAGGGAGGGGAAGTGCCTATATATATATATATATATATGTATATAGATGCACGTATATATATATATATATACACACACACACACACATATGTATATATACAGACACACACACATACACACACACACACACACATATATATATATATAATGTCGCAGAGTTAAAATCTTATCTTCCATAATAGAAAATATATACTATCTTAAAAGTAAAAACCAAGAAGTTTAAAAATATTTTTAGTAAATATAACTATATTATATATTTATATGAGCGTAAATTACATTTGTATTAGTAATTCATATTACAATGTCAACACATTATTTTTAATTATGGAGGCATATGCCAGAATAAAGATTAAAGGAGTGGAACCAGCTGCCTCTGGGGGGTGGGAAGGTTGTGGCAGGAGACTATTGTTTTTCATTTAAATTTTGTTAAATTTTTAAAAATTTTAAGTAGGCTCCACACCCAACGCGGGGCTTGAACTCATGACCCTGAGATGAAGAGTCACACGCTGTACTCACAGAGCCAGACAGGCACCCCCTGTTTTTCATTTTAAGCTGTGTTGAACCATTTGACTTTCAAAAGTAAGAATATATAGAACTTAATAAAAATAATGATGACGGAGAAAATTCAATATATTACAGATTCTCGCAAGCTCTGCGTTCCAGGTTTTAGTTGTGCAGCTCTGTTCTTTTTAAAATTAAAAAAAAAATTTTTTTTAACTTACTTTTGAGAGAGAGAAAAACAGAGCGTGAGCAGGGGAGGGGCAGAGAGAGAGGGAGACACAGAATCCGAAGCAGGATCCAGGCTCCAAGCTGTCAGCACAGAGCCCGACGCGGGGCTCGAGCCCACCGACCGGGACATGGTGACCTGAGCTGAAGTCGGATGCTTAACTGACTGACCCACCCAGGTGCCCCCGTGCAGCACTGTTCTTAATACTATGGTGTGATATAGATATGATGTAGACCTGAGTTCTTGTACGAGTGTATAATTCTGAAACTGACGTACATGAGAGACCTCTGTGTAACGGGCCGGAAAGCAATGAATACATTTATGTTCAGTCTATATTTAAATGAAGCTAGATTCAGTTCTCATCTACACAGATCAAAACACATGCTCAGGGCATAAGAGTAACTGCAATTTCTAGGAGAAATGGCAGAGAAAAGAATCCGTTGGTCAAGCAGGCTGTTGACTCCACCCTGGAATGATTAAGCTCCACCCTGGAATGATTAAGCTCCCACGATGGTAGTCACTGGTTAATCATTGAGGCATCTGATGGGGGTTGGAAAACTCATACCCCCTCACACACATTTTGTACTCAGATGACCAGAAGGTTTCAGTGACCCCCTGGAGAATCAAACCAAGGTGTCATCCCCCCTCTTAAGAAATTAATAGCCTAGTGGGGGGCGGATAAGAAAAGAAGTTTTAAGAATACAAACGTATTACATTTTTTTGCTGTTGAATGAGTTGACTCTTGGGGGTTCAGAAAAGCGGAAATTCAGCGAGATTTGAGTTGTCCAAAGAGGTTCACAGAAGAGGCTGGATTCACAGGAAACTCCGAAGGGAGAAAGGATCGGAATGGTAAGGGGGAGGGGGACGGCCACTCTGGGACCATCCCCTTGAACGCACCGATGTGACAGTGACTGAGGTGCATTCAGATCAGTAGAAAAACAGTCCTACGTCACCACGAAGAGTTCCTGTGGAGCAGTGTGGAAACCAGGCTGGGTGTTGTGGGGCTACATTATAGAAGATATTGGAAGGCAGGAGGAAGAAGTTAAATTTGATGAAAGATGGTCAACTGTAAAACAAGGGAGTATTTTTCTTTGATGTATCTTGGGCTTAAAATGTAATTTCAACTTTTTCTTATAGAATTAAGCATGCTAATTATAGAAAATACATGCATCTTAGATATTTTTCCACTTCTGTTAGAAGTGGAAATGGTTGAGATTTGAGATTACATCTGGGTTAAGATCTTTTCCTTGCCCCCTGGTACTCTGTGACCTTAGGGAGAGTTCCTTATTCTCCCTGAAGTTTGGTTGGTTTCTTCATCTTTTAAGTGGGGCAAATGTTGTAAAATGCAATTTTCTCAGTTCTTACCCTTTTCTCTGGAAATTTCCCTCTGCCCCCATTTGCAGGGATCAATCCTTGGGAAGCCTTACACCCCCACCACTCTGGGATACACATCTGACTGAAGCTACACTAATCAGGTTCTTTCTTCTGGAAATTGGACACATTTGTGGGCCTGGGATGGTAATATTTGAATTTAAGGCTGTGTGTGGGATTTCTTCCATAGAGTTCCGGGGAAGCAGAAGAGGTAGCTAGCTGGATTGCAGAAAGAGAAAAGAATAGGGGCGCCTGGGTGGCTCGGCCGGTTGAGCATCGGACTGTTGACCTCAGCTCAGGTCATGATCTCACAGTTTGTGAGTTCGAGCCCCACTTTGGATTCTGCGCTGACAGCATGGAGCCTGCTTGGGGTTCTGCCTCTCCCCTTCTCTGCCCCTTCCCTGCTCGCATCCTCTCTATCTCAAAACAAATAAATAAAGTTTAAAAAAAGAAAGAGGAAAGAATGATGTAAATGTGCTAAGAGATCTGGGTACTAGAGGAAGAGAGAATTCCCAGATTATCATTTCCGGCATTGACCCCTTTCTAAGGCTTTGCTGCCTTCCTGCATCCTTGCAATGAATTAACCTTTTTTCCCCTTAAGCTAATTCAAGTTCGTTTTCATTTCCTTAAAATTAAGAGTCTTAACGCACGCTAGATACAAATAGCTCTCTGAGCGCCTTAAGCACCTCCCCGTATCGCTTGGCCTTCCCTCCAAATTCTGACTTTGGTCCTTGCTTCACAGAGATCCCTAGAGCCACCTGCAGTTTCCAAGTCTCTGCTCAGCATCCTATTTGTTTGCTAACGTCCCCTCGGCCAAAGAAAGTTAGACGACCAAAACTAGATTCAGGGGGTGGAAATAGACCCGTCCTCGTGATAGGAGTTGCTGCAAAGTCACATGGCAGAGGGAAACGTACCGGGATGTATCCAGGAACGGTAGGAATTATTGTGGCCATTTTTGCAAATTCTCCCACAGAATTTTGATGTCTAGTGGGGTGAACTTTGATGATTGGAAGACAGAACAGAAAGATCCACAATCGCTTTGTCTTCTGTCTCCCCGCTGGACTATTCTGAGGCTCACTGGTTCCACGCACTCTCACTGGAGGTGTCCTGGGAGTCTGGGCAGCGTTGCATACAGTCTTTTGCCTCCAGTTTATTTCATAGGTATTTGAGCTAAGACACTATTATATCAGATTCTCGAGAAGATTTAAAGAGGATATAATGTCTCTGGATTACACTCCATAAGCTGTAACTTTTGGCAGTGTCACTAACAGAAGCGTTTCATAATAATAAAATCTGAACGCACTTCAACAGTACAGGCATACCTCGGTCTACCGCACTTCCTTTCTTGTGCCTTGCAGTTTCTGTGTTTTTTTTTATAAATTGAAGGCCGTGGCAATTCTGCATCGAGCAAGTCTAATGGGGCCATTTTTCTGACAGCATTTGCTCATTTCATGTCTGCGTGTCACGTTTTGGTAAGTCTTGCACTATTTCCAAATTTTTCATTATTATTGTATTTGTCATGATGATCTGTGATCGGTGATCTTTGACGTTACCATTGAAATTGTTTTGGGGTGCCATAAACCACTCCCGTATAAGACCGAAAAGTTAACGGATAAATGCTGTGTGTGTTCTAACTGTTCTACCAACGAGCCAGGCCCTGTCTCTCTCCCTCGGCTTGGACCTCCCCATTCCCCGAGATGCAAAAATATTGAAATTAGGCCAGTTAATAACCCTACAATAGCCTCTAGGTGTTCAAGTGAAAAGGAAGAGTTGCACGGGTCTCACTTTAGATCAAAAGCTAGAAATGATTAAGCGTAGGGGAGGGCATGTCAAAAGCTGAAGTAGGCCAAAGGCTAAGCCTCTTGAGCCAAACAGTTAACCAAGTTGTGCACGCAGAAGAGAAGTTCTTGAAGGAAATTAAACGTGCTTCCCATGAACACAGGAATGATAAGAAAGCGAAGCAGCTTTATTGCTGATGCGGAGAAAGTCGGAGTGGTCTGGAGAGAAGATCAAACCAGCCACGACATTCCCTGAAGCCAAAGCCTCATCCAGAGCGAGGCCCTGACTCTCTTCCATTCTACGAAGGCTGAGAGAGGTGAGGAAGCTGCAGGAGAAAAATCAGAGGCTGGCAGCGGTTGGTTCCCGAGGTGTAAGGAAAGAGGCCGTGTCCGTAACACAAAAGTGCAAGGTGAAGCGGCAAGTGCTGATGTGGAAGCTGCAGCGAATTATCCAGAAGACGTAGCAAAGACAGATCATTAATGAAGGTGGCTACGCTCCATAACAGATTTCCAATATAGAAAATATAGCCTTAGCCTGGGAGAAGATGCCATCCAGGACTTTCATAGCTAGAGAGGAGAAGTCAAAGCCTGACTTCAAAGCTTCAAAGGACAGGCTGACTCTCTAGTCAGGGGCTAAGGCAGCTGGTGACTTCATGCCGAAGCCGATGCTCACTTACCATTCTGAAAATCCTAGGGTCCTTAAAAGCTATGCTAAATCTACTCTGCCTGTGCCCTATAAGTGGAACTACAAAGCCTGGATGATTGTACATCTATTTATGACATGGTTTCCTGAATATTTTTAAGCCAACTTTTGAATCTACTGCTCGGAAAATAAAGATTCCTTTCAAAATATGGCTGCTCCGTGACAATGCCCCCGGTCATCCCAGGGCTCTGATGGACACGTACAATGAGATGAGTGTTGTTTTCATGCCTGCTGACACAACATCTATTCCACAGCCTGTGGATCAGGTAGTCATTTCAACTTTCAAGGCTTATTATTTAAGAAATACACTTCATAAATCCCTACCTGCCATACATAATGATTCCTCTGATAGATCTGGGCAAAATCAATTGAAAGCCTTCCAGAAAGGACCGAGCATGCTGGATGCCATTAGGAACGTTCGTGATTCAGGAGAAGAGGTCAAAATATCGAGGTAAACAGGACTTCGGAAGAAGTTGGTCCTAACCCCCAGGGATGATGTTGAGGGGCTCAAGACTAGAGTGGAGGAAGTGACGGCAGATGGGGCAGAAACAGCAGGACAGCTAGAATTAGAAGCGGAGCCTGAAGATGGGACTGAATTGCTGCAATCTCATGACGAAACTTTAACGGATGAGTAGCTGCTTCTTATGGATGAGCCAAGAAAGCGATCTCCTGAGATGGGATCTAACCCCGGTGAGGATGCTGTGAAGGTTGTCGAAGCGATAACAAAAGATTTAGAATATCACATAAACTTAGTTAATAAAGCAGGGACAGTGTTTGAGAGGACTGAGTCCAATTTTGAAAGAAGTTCTCTACTGTGGTTCAAATGTTATCAAACAGCACCGCATGCTACGGAGAAGTCGCTTGTGAAAGGAAGAGTCTATTGACGTGGCAAACCTCATCGTTGTCTGCTTTTAAGAAATCACCACAGCCACCCCAGCCTTCGGCGACCGCCACCCTGATCGGTCAGCAGCCGCCAGCAAAAAGATTATGACTCTTAAAGCTCAGATGATGGTCAACATTTTTTAACAATAGTTTTCGAGAGAGACAGAGACAGCACCAGCAGAGTAGGGGCGGAGATGGGGAGAGAGCGAGAATCTCAAGCAGGCTCTGCACCACCAGTGCAGAGCCTGATGTGGGGCCTGAGCTCAAGAAACGTGAGATCATGACCTGAGCCAAAACCAGGAGTTGGACACTTAACCGACTGAGCCACACAGATGTCCCAACAATATTTTTTTTTAAATTTTTTTTTCAATGTTTATTTTTGGGACAGAGAGAGACAGAGCATGAACGGCGGAGGGGCAGAGAGAGAGGGAGACACAGAATCGGAAACAGGCTCCAGGCTCCGAGCCATCAGCCCAGAGCCTGACGTGGGGCTCGAACTCACGGACCGCGAGATCGTGACCTGGCTGAAGTCGGACGCTTAACCGACTGCGCCACCCAGGCGCCCCAAACAACAATATTTTTAAATTAAGGTATGCACATTGTTTTCTTAGACACAATGC
This sequence comes from Prionailurus viverrinus, assembly GCF_022837055.1. NCBI lineage: Eukaryota > Metazoa > Chordata > Mammalia > Carnivora > Felidae > Prionailurus > Prionailurus viverrinus. The sequence continues at coordinate 18,830,630 of NC_062567.1, forward strand.
TATTGTATACATAATAGGCTGCAGTATAATGTAAACATACTTTTATCTGCGCTGGGAAAGCAAAAAAATTCATTTGACTGACTTTGTTGTGATATTCGCTTTATTGCAGTGGCCTGGAAACCGCAGCGTGTCTAGAGTATGCCTTAGAAATGATATTGGCCACATTCTCAAGTCACCCTGCAGTAAAACCAGAATTAATAAGTTTGAAGAAAACATATGTAACCTGATGGATAAAACAACAACAACAACAACAACAACAACAACAACAACAACAAAACCCACAAATGTTCCTAAGTAGCATTTGGTCTATAATACAAACAACAAACTATTGATGAAATACGTGAAGAGAGAAAATTAATGTGTAGAAATCTCCATGGTATGCAGCCAAAACTGTTCTCATGATTAAATTCCTTAATGGTCTTCATAAACCAAAAAGGAAAATAAAAAGACATAGAGTATTCGGCTTAAGAGATTAGAAGAAAAGAACATAAAACAGAGCCAAGGAAAGAGCCGAGATCCCACAGTTGGGCTGGAATCCACCCTCACTGGCTGCTCAATTTTCAGGAATTTGGTGAGGCAGTGGTTAAATAGCCATTAAAATATCTCATTATATGAACTTAAAGAAATTGAACTAAAAACAAAAATGAGAGGCGGTGGGGTAGATCAGTCGGTTAAGCGTCCGACTCTTGGTTTCAGCTCAGGTCATGATCTTTCGGTTCGTGAGTTCAAGCCCGTATTGGGCTCTGTGCTGGCAGCTTGGGATTCTCTCTCTCTCTCTCTCTCTCTCTCTCTCTCAAATAAACAAATGAACTTTAAAAAAATGATACTCAAGGGGCGCCTGGGTGGCTCAGTCGGTTAAGCGTCCGACTTCGGCTCAGGTCACAATCTCACGGTCCGTGAGTTCGAGCCCCGCGTCGAGCCCCGCATATGGCTCTGGGCTGATGGCTCAGAGCCTGGAGCCTGCTTCCGATTCTGTGTCTCCCACTCTCTCTGCCCCTCCCCCATTCATGCTCTGTCTCTCTCTGTCTCAAAAATAAATAAACGTTAAAAAAAAAAATGATACTCAAGTCATTACTTCTTAACTAATTTAGTTCATTTCACTCTTACACATGCTCTTGAGTTTATACATGTCGATTGCATGTGTCTAGTGGAAATACCAGGTAATGGCGTACTACTGAGCATCCATTTGCAATTCTATCTAATCCATCTGCTTTCGCCAATGTCACAGTGACAGCTGGAAATCAGCCATGGTGGGGGTATTTACACCATGGCATTCGGCAGTGCTACAAATTAGAGCCATTGTCTCCCACCTCCTCCTCTTCTGCTCCTTCTCCTCCTCCTCTTCTACAGAACTGTTGTTAACAAGCATACCGTTGACCATTGTTCCATTGGCCATTGACCATTAGTAAATAATCTTTTTTTTTTTTAAGTGTATTTATTTACTTTGACAGAGAGAGAGGTAGGGGGGTGGGGAGGGACAGAGAGAGAGGGAGAGAAAGAGAATCTCAAGCACTGTCAACACAGAGGCCAACCTGGGGCTTGAACCCATGAATGGTGAGATCGTGACCTGAGCCCAAATCAAGAGTCAGATGCTTGACCGACTGAGCCACCCAGGTGCTCCAGTAAATAATTTTTTTTAAGGGATTTGAATTTTCCATGTTGAGATTAGAATTTTTTAAAAGCTTTAAAATGCTTTATAAAGTCCAGGGGCGCCTGGGTGGCTCAGTCGGTTAAGCCGCTGACTTCGGCTCAGGTCATGATCTTGCATTCCGTGAGTTCGAGCCCCACATCTGGCTCTGTGGTGACAGCTCAGAGCCTGGAGGCTGCTTCAGATTCTGTGTCTTCTCTCTCTGCCCCTCTGCCTCTCATGCTCTCTCTCTGTCTCTCTCAAAAATAAATAAACATTAAAACAATTTTTTAAAAAAATGCTTTATAAAGTCCAAACATATTTTAGTGTGGTGGAATTCTTCAAATTTCTGGGATACAGGTCTTTGGTTGGGAGGCATGCAGTTAAATCATTTCTAATTAATGCAAGATGGACCTTAGCACTTAAGAGTGAAAGAGATCTCACAATGTTTCTTTAGATTGGTAATATGCAAGGATTGGGCTATAGAGAAGTTTTCTGGCCAAGTCTCTGGATGCTTCTAGGTTATCTGAAATCTAGAAATGGGGGGACATGTATTACACTGTGTGTGTGTGTGTGTGTGTGTGTATAGTCAAATGAAATATACTTTACATATGTTTTTCGATAAAACATGAGAAAAATTTAAGTAGGTTGGTGAGTTTTAAGAAAATAATGAATGACAACAGTGACAAAAAGTGCTTTTGCATGGTGGGGGTTATTTCCTTTAGATTTGAAATAATTCTTAGTAAAAAATTCTTCGTAGCAATTTGTGTGAAAGGCATGTTAAACTGTGAGCTTAGACATACAATAGAGAATGCATTTTGAAGGAAGAGAAATTGCAGTGTTATGAAAGTTTGCTGACACGGTTTTCTCCTTTATGCCCAAGCTGTGTGTGACCCTGTGAGGTAAAGCAAATATATCAAAGCAATTTACCACTATGTCAGAGAGTATCCTATTTGAGCGGTCCATGCCTCAATTTTTAAGAATGCTTAATTTGTGCCCCAGGTTCTTATGCTGTATAGAATATATTCCACCTTTTTATTTCTTCATTTGATTTTTTTTTAAAGAGTTAGCATTAGGCTTTAGCTTTTTTTTTCTAGACCTTTCCTTATTATTTTTACAAATTCTCTTGAAATAATGTTAAGACTTCTTTTCTGTTTTAAAAATTTTTCAGTTTCTTCTTGTTTTCTTTTCTTTCTTTCTTTTCTTTCTTTTTTTTTTTTTTTGAGAGAGACAGAGTCCAAGTGGGGAGGGGCAGAGAGAGAGGGGGAGACACAGAATCCGAAGCAGGCTCCAGGCTCCCAGCTGTCAGCACAGAGCCCGACGTGGGGTTCAAACTCACAAACCGCGAGATCATGACCTGAGCTGAAGTTGGACGCTTAACCGACTGAGCCACCCAGGCACCCTGGTAAGATTCATTTTCAAGTCAGAAAATTTTCAACTTGAAAACAAACCATTTCCAAAGATCTCTTTGAACTAAGTCTGACATCTGAACTTTCTTTTTAATTTGTTCTTGGCATTGTTAGCTCTTATGAATTCCCTGGGCTTATTAGAGCATGTGAAGCTCTTACGGCTTTCAGTTAATACAATAAAACCTGTTAATGTAAATTTATCTTGGTGTTCTGCACGTGTTTGCTGATTCTGTACACGTGAGTCATTCAGATCTAGATATAAAAGATCATATTTTGAAAGCAAGAAACTAAATGATCCTTTCTAATTATGTTAAAATATTTAAACATTTGGACTTAGATTAACGATCTCTGGGAAATATGACTCTACATGTTTTTTTTTTTTTTTTTTTCATTTGCCTTTGAGAGATAACCTAGTTGGTTTATAGCATACACGGAAGTGGATTTTCCGGCTGAATAGGCTATCGTGAGATTTGGGCTCCTCCAATACGCAAGATGAGATGAAGGATAGATATTGTGGACCATACCTCTTACTGGGTCATGAAACTGTATCCCTGGCCTATTTAAGTAAGTACTCACTTTGAGCCTTTAAGCATGATTTGAAGAGTCTACTCTTAGAACCCTGATAGCTCTTTTGTCTGCCTGACCCCATGTAAATAAATATTTGTTGAGTAAGTGATGGGTAAGAAAATCATAATCTAGAAAAGTAGCCCGTGTTTTCCAACCAATTTTATGTCTTTATTTGAAATGCCCTACCTTTCTAAAAAGTAACAATCTGGATTTCGGCATTCATGGTAAAATTGAGGGCTTTATCTGAAGTCTATTTTTGTGTCATGGTAATTCATCCATTGGAAGCACGTTTGACATCTTAAAGATGAAAGCGGTGTCTTCTAATAAGGATTCCCAGAATAGAATCAGCATATTAATAAACCTGCCCATCACCCATGTGAAATCCATTAACTGAGTGATGTTTGTTAACTAGTCACAGATCATACCCGTATGACACTTCTCAGTCTTTAAATTTCACTCATTCCTGGCTATTGTGTTCATTAGGTGTTGTTACTAGAACAAAAGGGTGGTGAGCGTCCCCAAATGGTCAACAATGGTTGTTTACTTACATTCCAAAGGAGAGCCTTTAAAAACTATGTTTTGTATGAATTTTAAAGACACTCCAGGGGCACCTGGGTTGCTCAGTTGGTAAAGCATCCGACTTAGCCTCAGGTCATGATCTCACGGGTTTGTGAGTTCGAACCCCACATCGGGCTCACTGCTGTCAGCACAGAACCCATTTTGTCCTCCATTCTCTCTGCCCCTCCCTCTCTCTCTCTCCCTCAAAAATAAATAAAGACATTGAAAAAAAAGACCCTCCAGTTGATATAGTGATTAATTAACAATCAAATCTGTCCTCACCAGAACAGCTACTGCTACTTGATTGATTTTAACTAATAGATACGAGGCAACACTGATGACCCTTAGTACAAATAGGATGACCCTATAGAATATACTGTTTAGCTAACATAGTATAGATATTATTGTAAGATTTTGTCTTATTAGTTGTCAACCAAAAAGGTAAAAGTAAAAGTCTCTCACAAAATACCTACGAAGGTAGGGTTGGAGTCAAGCTGAACTTTCTTTTTTTCTTTCTTTTTCTTTTTGTGAGAGAGTAAGCTTTATCTCTACTTTCAAACTCTTGACGCCTTTGGCATTTAACGTTCCCCCCGGGGGAAGGGAGGTCACACTACCCACTTTTGGAGACATCCCAAGGGTTGTCTGGCACTTTGGTACAGAGAAGATTTGGTCCAATCTCGTGCTGGCTCAGCATACTAAAAGGCATATGAATCAAGTTGGTTGCTCAACCCCTCTGGGCTGGGGTGGGGTGGAAGGGGGACAGGGAGGTGGTCTGGGACAGATGGGCAGAGCACGGGCGTGGGCTCAAGTTCTTACGACAGAGGTAGTTGATCCTGAGTGGCTGTTGAGGCGGCTGAGGGCAGCCTGACTGTTCTGGTGGCCTTAGCTGCTTCTCTGGTGGCTTTCCAGTCCACCAGCTCACAGCCCCGGAACCATAGCTGGCTCTCCCTCTGGGCCCCCTCCACGGAGTCACTGGTGTGGATGACGTTCCTGCTGATGCGGACCCCGAAGTCCTCCCCGTTGGTGATGGGACAGCCTCAGCTGAATCGGTGTGTCCTTCCGGGGCTTTGAGGTGCAGGCCACGCTGGGGCCTTTCCAGACCATGGCCATCATGGGGCTGGAGCTCACGTGGCTGATGATGTAGCTGATGAGGGCTGGGTGGAAGGGCTTCCCTTGCAGGCCCCGGTAGTGCTCGGTGAGGGCGCTTTGGTACCTGCACCCCCACCAGTATGAAGCTCCTCCCCTCAAAGTGCCGGGTCGCATCTCCAAGAAGCCACCACGACACCCCGTCTGGCGTCACTGTGAGGCGGGGCTGCTTCCAGGTGCAGGAAGGCCCTCCCGAGCTGGGGCGCGAGAGCGGGTTTGGCCAGGGGCCTGGGGCCCGCGGGTTGCTCTGCACCCCGAGAAGCCTCCGTGACCCCCACCTGTGGGCCACTGGCTCTGAGCTTTCTTTTCAGGAACACGCCAGAGATAAAACTGGTAATAGACATATTCACCTGTAACATTTACCAAGTAGTTTCTGTCCGAGTGAATACACGACAATAAGTTTGTTATGTTCTAGCACTATGATTTTTGTGCAGGTGGCATAGGTCGGAAAATTTAAGAAAAAGTGTCACTCATTCATTCACTCAACAGACATTTATGTACTGACGTCCTAGATGAGGTTGGAGACAGGGGCAGGGGCCAGGCCTCGGAGTGTCTTGTAGGCGATGGTGAGGAGTTTGGACTTTGTTCTACAGAAACTGGAAAGAAATGGAAGGATTTTAAACAGGCGCGTAAACAAACCAACAAACAAAATATTTGATTTACTGTCTAAAAATCTCTCTGTGTTGACTAGAGAAAAAAACTGCAGTAATCAAGAGTTGAGGGGGTATTGCAATAGTCAAGGCCAGAAAGGATGACAGAGTAAATTGGGGAGGGGTCAAGGGCAATGGAGAGAAGTTGGTAGACTCAGGTTGAAGGTCTAGAAACTTGTGGTTGGGCAAACAGAGAATTAATTAATTAACTAATTAATTAATTTTTAAAGTCTATTTTTGAGAAAGAGGAAGAAAGAGAGAGAGAGAATGAGCAAGGGAGGGGCAGAGAGAGAGGAGACAGAGAATCCCAAGCAGGCTCTGTGCTGTTAGTGAAGGGCCCAATGCGAGGCTCAAAGTTATGAGCCATGAGGTCATGACCTCATGACCTGAGCAGAAATCAAGAGTCAGACATTAACCAACTGAGCCACCCAGGCACCCTGAGCAAACAGAATTTAAACTCCCCCTAACACCCAGACCTTCCTTTCTTAGATGAAAGATGATCTTCACTCTCTATTTGTTTCTCAGTCAGAAGTTCCGGAAAAAGATCTACAAATCATGCCATCTCATCCACTCGATAGTTAAGTTTCTGGACAGAACTGTTATTACTGGGCATGCAAACCAGAAAACAGAACCACACAGACCCTTAAATATTTACAAATGATGTCCTGACAGAATTTTTACAGTTCCAGGTGAGCGGTTTTCAATGGAGGGAGCAAGGTAAAGCTTCTCCCCTGTTGAATGATCCAAGATAATTGTTGGTAAGAACACAGCTCCTAGATCGCTGAAGTCAAGTGACTACAGAGTGGAGAGGTGTCACGCAAGGAGGTCGCACGGGGTGTGGGATCCCCAACAACGAGGGGTGTTGAGATGGTCTAAGCAGTAGTCCAACATTCAGGCGATGTCACCAAACGGTTTGTGACTCTGGTATAAATTCTGAAGAGTCACTTTGGTTCAGGAGCTTTTTGATTTGAAGCTTTCAGCAGCCGATTTAGAGAGGTTGGCTTGACCAATGAGAGAAGCAATCGCTTCATTTTATGTCGTTCCAACCGAGTGCCCAGCACAGCTCCAGTACAAGGAAGCACTCCGTGTTTTCTGCGAACATGTTTTTCATCTATTTGAGGAGATAACAGGTAAACATGCAGAGCAATGAACATAACAGCTTGCACGCTGAGTGTCCCAATATGGTGGAGAGAGCACAGAGTCTGAAGTCAGATGTAGCTCCGATCCTGCTTCTTTCTCCTACTAGCCGCACGATTTCAGGCAAATTACTAACCTCATCATCTGTCTGTTTTTTCAGTTTTATCTGAAGAAAAAAAAAATAGAGGTATGGATGTCTTCCCCCCCCCCCCTTCCAGTTTGTTAGGATTACACAAACAAACAAAAATCTGAATGGATTTTTTTTTTTTAAAGGAAGAGAAAGGAAAACCGTGAAGAATAGTGGTAGGTGCTTCATGCATGTTTTGAGTTTCAAGAAAGAGAGTCTGAATTACAGAGCAAAAAAAAAAAAAAAAAAAAAAGGCATCTTCAGGCTGAAGGAGTTGGAATAATTGTTGATGAGAAAAATGGTTAGCGTTCCCATTTCCGGTAATCGTCTCAAGGTTTGAGATGAATGGAAGTGTTAGCTTTTGTGCTGTTGACTAATCGGACACCAGAGAAGCCTAAAATGTGAAGATTGTGACATACAGGCAAGTGTAAAAGGAATTAGAAAGGGAAAGATGAGTATAGGCTTTTAGTAAACTGGAAACTATTAGTCTCTGGGAAGCTGCTCAGAGTGGGTAAGTGTGTGGGAGAAGGGTGTGACAGGAGACGGGAAATATCTATTACCTTTGTCTTCTGCCCCGAAATTCTCTTCCCTGGCCAGCATCCGGTGCCAGGTGGGCCAGCCAAACCAGATGATCTTTCTGTTTTCCTTTTCCTGGTTCAATTTCTGCAGGACTCTGACTCTCAGCCAGAGTTACTCAAAAGGTCTCTGCTTTCAAAGCCGGTTTACTGCCAACTTCTGTCTCCACATCTTCAAGATCAAGGTAGGCGCTGATGCTGCCCAAGGCACTGGGACAAAAAGCGGAATGGTTCTGATTTCTTAGAAACAACAATCCATCTGGAGCCCCTCTGTAACGCAACGAACCTAACGATGTGCTTTGCGAAAGAAAGAGATCTGCAAACGGGTGCTTAGTCTCAAGGCAGGCGTTGGAGAATTCAGAATCTTCCCCGAGAGAGGGTGGATACGTGAAATGAGATTGCCCTGAGATTCAAGTGGGAACAGCCACCCACCACGGATTGGTGAAGAGGGGCAGGCAGTCTGTGAAAAGAAGACCACACTGCAGGCCGTTGTGGTTAGGAGTCAATGAGCAAACGTGGAAGTTCTTAGAACGGCGCCCTGCACACCGGTGGATGTGTTATTGTCTCCAGGCAGTGTTCCCTAATTTCCCTAGTGATAAAAACCGCTTGGAGAGACTTGTTGAATTGAAAGATTTCCAGGCACCTCGCAGAAGATACTATTTCAACGGGCTTCAAGAGGGTAAGGGAGGGAAGTAGAACTTGTATGCTTAGCCCATGTCCCAGAATTCCAAAGCAAGTGAAGGGTCTTAGGGCTCCTGTTGGCTCATTCTTGCTCCTAGGCTTCCAGACCTGCCCTTCTCTGGGGCTGCCTACACCCGTCAGCCCCGAAAAAGGAAACTGCCAAACAGGGCATCACTGAGGCTTTCTTCTAGGTGGGCCCAAGGAGTCCCTTTGCAGGTGCCCTCTGTTGGGGATTTACCCAGGGCTTTATAGCCTGTTCCCATTGGCCTTGGCCTGGGGTGCAGTTCCTATATTCCCTCATCTCTATCACTAGCCTTCTCTCATCCCTCACTGCCCCAAACATCTTCCCTAATCCAACTGCCCTTCCACAAGCCTGCCAGCCCTTCCGGCGCTTTCCAGAGCGCCTGTTCCGTGAGCAACAAGCACCGTTGCTTGTTGCCTCCAACTGTCTTGTACTGTTTTCTTCACTTTCTTGACTCCACTGAGACCCTCTCTAGTCGGGGCTATTTATCTCCTCTTTCCCTAAGTATCTCATAGTCAGAATGAGGGGAACAGTGTCCTTTGTGGTCCCCTCCAACGCCTTTTCAAGGTCGTGGGTCCACAGGAGGAAAAACAATCCATCTTTCTCCTGGGCCTTACCTATCGCCTCCACTCCCGATTGTCTTAGAAGATGGCAGGGATCACCTCACGACACATCCAGCTCCTTTATGGTGGGAATGATGTCGTATGTGTCTGAGCACATTGGTGCCCCTAATATGTCCAATAGGAGAACAGAAGTAGCCTGAGACAGGGGGATTATTAGGCCAGGTTGGATGAACAGTACTGAAAAATGTACAGTGGGGTATAGGGAGGCCTGCCTGAAACATTTCCTCGGGGTTACTTATCTATACCAAAGAGCAAGCAGGTGGGGTACCTGGGTGGCCCGGTTGGTTAGGCATCTGACTCTTGATTTTGTCTCAGGTCATGATCTCGCAGTTCGTGGGTTCGAGCCCCACAACAGGCTCTGCACTGGCAGTGTGAATTCTGCTTGGGATTCTCTCTCCCTCTCTCTGCCCCTCCCCTGCTCAGGCTCGCTCTTTCTCTCTCTCTCTCTCTCTCAAAAAAAAAAAAAAAGATCAAGCAGGCATTAGTACCTCGTATTCACCTTATGAATTACCATAAAATTGTGAAAAGCTGTTAAGTTGTTGTGAAAGAAGTTAAGTTTTTTAGATACAGAGTAATCTTCAAAGTGATGGCCCAAGAGAGAAAAGGTGAGGGTGGTCAGCTCTGGATGCAGGCAATAAAGGGGTACCCTGATGTAGAGAATTCAAAAACAATCATCAAAGTGACTAAGAATGGATGTGATTCTTTTATTTTTTAAAAAAATTTTTTTTAATTTTTTTTCAACGTTTATTTATTTTTGGGACAGAGAGAGACAGAGCATGAACGGGGGAGGGGCAGAGAGAGAGGGAGACACAGAATCGGAAACAGGCTCCAGGCTCCGAGCCATCAGCCCAGAGCCTGACGCGGGGCTCGAACTCACGGACCGCGACATCGTGACCTGGCTGAAGTCGGACGCTTAACCGACTGCGCCACCGAGGCGCCCCTGGATGTGATTCTTTTAAAAAAACTCATCCTGTGCTGGCATTTGTAAGCAATATTAGTAATAAAATGTGCCTCTCCCCCCAAATCAATTTTGAGCAATTGCTGTGGTTCCTGTTGAGTCTGTTGTGCGCGAGCTTCGAATGAACACATTTTTCGTTTCGTATCCTTCAATCAACACTGTATGGTAACTGGAAGTTAATTTGGAGAGACTCCGGTTATTCAGCGGGCTCTCCATGGGTTTTCATTCAGAGAATAAATTCATGGAGGCTTAGCATCTCTGGAACTAACTTGAAAGGCCTTTTCCAAGCCCTGTGACGTTCCACATTCCTCATTTAACGGTATGCTTGAAATCCACGACGATAGCACAGGCATTGTGAGGACAAGAAATGAGCTCTCCTCACAATCAGATCCTTCAGATCTGTCATTCTCTGTGAGCCTGTAGTGTTCCTACTCGCATTAAGATTTTAAAATCGTGGAAAAGAGCATGAAGTGACGAGGTGAAATATTTTGAGTAAGTGTGTGTTTTAGTTCACACATGAAATACTTTATTGAATTTGAATGACATCTTTTTTTTTTTAATGTTTATTTATTTTTGACACACAGAGAGAGACAGAGCATGAGGAGGGGAGGGGCAGAGAGAGAGGGAGACACAGAATCCGAAGCAGGCTCCAGGCTCTGAGCTGTCCGCACAGAGCCCGACGCGGGGCTTGAACCCACGGACCGCGAGATCATGACCTGAGCCGAAGTCGGATGCTCAACCGACTGAGTCACCCAGGTGCCCCTGAATGACATCTTTTTAAATTTGAAATTAAAAATATTTCATCTTAAGTTATTTATTTGAAAACTAAAGAACAAATCAAGAAAATAATGATTATTACTGATTATCGCATGATTATTACTTTTTGACATATAGAAGAAGGGAATGTTAAAAAGGATGCACTCTGATTGTCCAATCTGGACAGTATACTAGATATGCTAGATGGGCCACTGGTTCCTCAAAATGCCATTGTTGTTTTTAATGAAAATATAATTAATACATGTTACTCAGGATAGAGAGAAAATGGATCTTATGATCAACTTTCTGTCTCCCTCCTCTCCCATAATGATTCAAGAAAAACCAAAGGACCAACGAAGATGTCCATGCATGCTTTTATTTGGGAACTATGAGTGTGTTTCTCACACCAAAGGAGTTTGTTTCTTGGCTGGTATTCCAAAATTTGCATAGGTCTGTACAATGGTAATTTCCGAAGTTGCCTTTTATTATTTTTTTCAAGTTTATTTGTTTGAGAGAGTGAGCAAGCAGAGTAGGGGCAGGGAGAGGGGAAAGAGAGAGAGAGAATCCCAAGCAGGTTCCACACGCTCAGCACAGAGCCTGATGCAAGGCTCAAACTCATGAACTGTGACATCATGACCTAAGCTGAAATTAAGAGTCGGACGCTTAACCGACTGAGCCACCCAGGCTCCCAGAGAAGTTGCCTTTTAAATATGGCATTCACAGTCAAAGGGTATTTAAAATTTGTGGATTATCTATCATCTGGTGGCAAAATAGTTCCTAATAATTTAAAAATAGGCATATAATTTTGGCACTGAGTGGTACCATTTAGAAAGTAGTGTAAAATATTGCCCCCAAGTTGAATTTAAACAGCGAAGTGTTTTGCATGTTCTAATGGTGACACTTAGTGAAAGTTACCTTTGGAAAACTAAGTTCTTCAATGAGCTATTTGTGAATCCCTGGACGTCCTGGCGGTCAGGAGTATTGCCTCAGATGGGTCAAGTTCTTGCTCCTTAGGTGCCGTTTGACCTCGGGCACACACTCATGCAGCCACTGGGAGTGATCACTTGTGCTACTTAAATCGTTCGCTTTCTCCTCATCCTTCTCCCCCTTCCCCTTCTCCTTGCCACCCATTTGCTTTTGTGTCCTTCTCTTCCCATTTGTGCCCCATACCAAAGGCTTCTAGTTAAATTCCCTGGATACAGCCGCATAAATTAATTTGAGTATAATGAAACTCCACGGTATTGGCAAGTCATGGTATTTTTGGCTTCTGGTTTCATTTCACTTGCATTAACACAATTCAAGAAGCACAGAATGTAGGGTGAAGATCAATGCATGCATCGATTATGTGTATGCTTTGGCAGAGTAATCCGACCTTTAAACATATTTGCTTTAGACCTTGCCAAGAGCATACTTTCAATTCTCTAGGGTGAGCGATGAGTAGAGCTTTCAGGGCACCAAAAGTCGATGATGAGTCAAAAGGTTTTTCTACTATCCCCTTGGTTTTCTGCCCAAAACCGTGTTAAGCAATATCTAGATATTACTCTCATTGGTTTTGAGCATTTATAAATGAGATATTTCCTCATAAAGTCTTGGGACAATCCTCCACTCTTACTTACTTGGGCGAAAGCGGATACAAAGGAATTTGCCTGCAATACCAGCTGGGGTCTATGACCCTGAGTGCGTTTCTATTCCAAAGGGCAACAGTGCTCTGCCCTTACCACCTCCTGTAGATAAAAAAATGTCATTGAGAAAACATTTAGCCCGGCTCTCTCCCCATTGGAGGCATGGCCACGGGGCAGATTGTCTCTAAAAACTACCCTAACTGGCAAGGGCGAACCCATTTTAGAATGAGAGAAAATTCTTATAGGTATTTTGCAAACATAAGATATTCTTCCCTTGCTGCAATATTTGTCTTTTGGGAAACAGCTTGCAGAGCCTTGTGGTAAGTTGCTCAATAGCAGTCATAGCCTGTTCATTCCATTTTTTTCTCTCCCTAAGAGAGATGGGAAAGAACTGTCTGGTGAATATCAGGGTCCCTGGACTCATATGCGGGCATTGGACCAAAGGTCTCCCAGTGTTTTACTCTAAAATAAAAAGATTGGCTTACCAAAACAGGGACCTTGACCGGAATCCATGGCAATTTAGGGACCAGAGTCCAACGGGCATCTTTGGCTGAACTGCAGGATTCTGGAGATCCCTCTAAAAGAAGGCTGCACAATGTTTTTTTGTATGTACATTTCATCAGGTTTTCAAAAGCTTCTCTGACTTTCTAAAATGATCTTCTGCAGCACTCCAGAAGCTAAGGTTTGTTTCTCAAATTACATTAAAGTTCATTCTTAATCGGTGTGCCATTGCCTAATTCCATTTTTTTGCGATGGGATCTTTTAGGACATTCATGTATCTTTCCCCCAGCATTGGCAATCATTAACATGTGGCCAGCCTGCTTCCCCTCTTATCCTGTACCTTCTGCCCCATCTCTGTTCTAAAGCAAGTCCCAGACATCACGTTATTTTATTGAAAGGAATATTTAAAGAAAGAACAACAGGGGCACCTGGGTGGCTCAGTCCATTAAGCAACTGACTTTTGATTTCCACTCAGGTCATGATCTCCTGGCTCATGAGTTCATGCCCCACATCAGTCTCCACTCTAACAACATGGAGCTTGCTTGGGATTTTTTCCTTCCCTCTCTCTATCCCTCTGTGGCTCAAGCTCATATGCTCTCTCAAACTAAATAAATAAACTTCAACAATTAAAAAAAAATAAAGAACAATACACTCATCTGGATGAGGGTTATGATCCCATGTTAGATACATAGTAACAGTACCTTGGGATTTTTAAAAAGCACATTCATGTGTGCTCTCTCATTTAATTCTCATCGTAATCTTTGAAGTGCAAATTGTTATTCCCACGTTGGAAATGAGAACACCGTGGTTTTAAGGGAGATCGTTGTTTCTACCCAGTGATAAAACAAATAATGGGACAGGAATGGGACTGGAATTTAGGTTGTCAGATTCCGAGCGTTAGCCTCTTTCCGGCACACCACTACTCCCTCACAGACTGGTCGCTGCGAATGAACTTCAGCCACATCTCTTCGTGAGGGAGAGAAAGGAAATTTAAAGCAGTTCATGAATTTGACAACCTAATCTTCCATTAGCTTGGAGATTTCTGGGGTTCATCATCCTTGGATCAGTAATTGCATTTAGTGCTGTGTTGTGAACTTGGACTATCAGGACCTTGTAGGAAATTATTCTTAGTATGAGCAAGACACTAGGTTTGAGTCAAGTTAATAAGTAATTAGCACATTCTCTGTCCTAGGGAAGTTGGTTGACTTGTCTGTACTACAGATAGAATTGATACTCTAACAGTCCCTAAATGTCATGTTTATACATTTGTTTTGTGGTTAAACTTGCTATTTTTTAAAAGGTTATTTATTTTGAAAGAGAGAGAGAGCATGTGCATGTGAGTGGGGGAGGGACAGAGAGAGAAAGAGAGAGAGAGAGAGAGAGAGAGAGAGAATCCCAAGCAGGCTCTGTGCTGTGAGTGTGCAGTCTGACATGGGGCTCAATCTCACAAACCATAAGATCATGACCTGAACTGAAACCAAGAGTCGGGCGCCTAACTGAGCCACCCTAAACTTGCTTTGTTTTAAGGGGACGCCAAGATGAGCAAAGCAGATCCTGACCTCAGGAAACTTACAATCTAATGGTAGGGGAAAATACACATTAAGATTTGTAATACTTGTCAACAACAATTATAGGTAAATTTAGAAGTCCAGAAGATAAGAAAACTATTCACTGTTTATGGATGACTTCTATGTTAGGAAATAGGGACATGTGTTGTTTAATGCTTCAACACACACATTTGAAGGCAAATATTATTAACCCCAGCTACAGGAGACGAACTTGAGGTTTGTATGTCTGGGGATCCGGGCATCTCAGGTGAAGGGAGCAGCCTCAGAGAAGCAAGGCGTCTGGGAAGCAGAGAAAATTCTCAGGTTCAGGGATCAGGAAACAGTGAATGAAAAGCTCAAAAGCATCTTTAAGGCCTCTAACCCGTAACGAGAAGACAAGTGGATAAGTGTTGTGAAGTGTAGGCTGAACAGGGAAAGTGTGGTTTCAGTGAAGTGTCTACTGATCAGTGAAGTTTCCCATGGGTCCTCTGAGTGATGTATTTTGGGGAGACCATGACCTTAGAAGACACTAAACTCTGATTTGTACTTCTGATTTTCACCTGTGGTTTGTTCTTTTTTTTTTTTTTCATTCTATACAGTCTGTGGTCAGCTTTACATGGACCAATTGGCTAGCAGCTGAACTTTATTTTATTTATTTATTTATTTATTTATTTATTTATTTATTTTCAACGTTTATTTATTTTTGGGACAGAGAGAGACAGAGCATGAACGGGGGAGGGGCAGAGAGAGAGGGAGACACAGAATCGGAAACAGGCTCCAGGCTCCGAGCCCTCAGCCCAGAGCCTGACGCGGGGCTCGAACTCACGGACCGCGAGATCGTGACCTGGCTGAAGTCGGACGCTCAACCGACTGCGCCACCCAGGCGCCCCAACAGCTGAACTTTAGTTAAGACCTTGTATTCCCCTCCCCCTTATACAATTATGTTACCTACAAAGAATGATTTGGTAGTGAGCTAGGCAAACAGACATTTTTTTATATATATCGTTTAACCATCTCTGTTCCATGTGGCAGTGACCTAAGCAATTTGTTTTTATTATTCAAGTGTCTCTTCAATTAATTAAATTTGATTCGTAGCTTTTCTAACCTAAGAATTAATCAAAATTCAGGCAGCGAAAGAAACTATTTTGTATAATGCTAGCGCAGTGGGCCCGAGTCATTATATATTTGTCAAGATCCATAGAATGTATAACACCAAGAATGAACACTATTGCAGACTATGGACTTTGGGAGATGATGATGTGTCAGTGTAGGTTCATTTGTTGTAACAAATATAACACCCTGGTGTAGGATGCCCGTAGTGGGGGAGGGTATGCATGGATGGAGGAGGAAAATCTCTGTAGGTTCTGCTCAATTTTTGTGTGAGCCTGAAACTGCCGTAAAAAATAAAGGCTATTAAAAAAATAATACAAGTAGAGAGCCAACAGAAGCCAGAAGCCTTCAATCTAGGTAGCTTCACACGGGAGTTCAGAGGTTGGTGGTAAAGGTGGGGGTACCATGTCTCAGCACAACTGGGGGCAGCAAGGAGCTGGGGTTCTTCCAGCTGCACCAGGGATGACAAGAGCTTCTTCAAATTAACAAATTCTCTTGTGACGTGAGTAGAGCCAGCCAAGATCAACACCACAGAGGAGAGATCTTAGAGTCAGAAAGAATGTTCCAGAATTCTAGAAGTGCAACATTCGTTGTCCTGTTCTGTTCAGAACTGATACAGCGTGAACCAGTCTACATTATCCCTTGCATTCCAAAAAACCCTGTGGTGATGTCTTCCCTTAAGAATGCATCTTTTTAAAAAAAATTTTTTAGTGTTTATTTTTGAGAAAGAGAGAGAGAGAGAGAGAGAGAGAGAGTCAAAGCTGGGGAGGAGCAGAGAGAGAGGGAGACGCAGAATCCGAAGCAGGCTCCAGGCTCTGAGCTGTCAGCACAGAGCCCGACGCGGGGCTCGAACTCACAAACCTTGAGATCACGACCAAAGTTGGACACTTAACTGACTGAGCCACCCAGGCACCTCTTTCCCCCGCCCCATGCCATTTTTAATTTTTACCTTAAATTTCAAAACACAGGGGCACCTGGATGGCTCAGTTGGTTAAGCGTCCGACTCTTGGTTTCGTCTCAGGTCGCGATCTCGTGGTTCATGGGATCGGGCTCCGCGTCAGGCTCCATGCTGACGGCCACCTCCCTGCTGGCTCTCTCTCTCTCTTGAAAATAAAGAAATGAACTTAAGAAAAAACCAAGTTCTTTTGGGATGAGCACTGGGTGTTGTATGGAAACCAATTTGACAATAAACTTCATATATTGAAGAAAAAAAAAGAAAAAACCAAGTTCAAAACACAAACAAAAACATGTGTATCTAATCTAATCCGATCTAGTCTGTCAGATTCTACCAAGCATCTCTCCATATTTTATTAGAAACTCATGGCAGCTAAATATGTTTCTATCCCTGGCATATACGTGCCCTTTTGTTCTCACATGACTGTTTGACAAAAGTACTCTCTACAATCCCTTATTCTTCCATCTCTGAACTCATTTGTTTCGAGTTGGCTTTTTAATTTTTACTTGATACTTTCTTTCGATTCTTTTTAATATTAAACGCTATAACACACACACACACACACACACACACACAAACAATCTTGAAAAAAAGCAAGAACACTATATCAAGAGTAGGAACCGAGTTTCTTTGGTATTCCTACATCACTGGGGTGAGGATCTGTTCTGGATCTTGTATATCTTCATTAGCCACAACATATACTTACGTTTGTTTGGGGTCCCAGTTCCCGGGCTAATCGTTTCATTTCTTTAAAGAACTGTGATGTGCAGTTACAGGAAGGGACTAAGCGAGCCAGGAAATGGGATTCCCGATCAATCCTTCACTCGCTTCACTGTAGTGCTGGTGAAGTCAGTGAAATCTTTTCATAATTCTAAATCTGGAGTACCCAGATCAATCTCACTGAGTACTCAGGAAAGAAAAACTGGTATGGTGATCCTGTTGGAGGGGGCAAAATAATTAAGTAGGTTGGATTCAGCTATTGTACTTTTGTGCAATTGTATTGCATGTTGAAATTTACTGTCTCTTAAGAGAAGTAGAGCTTCTGAATTTTTTTTTTTTAATTTTTAAAAATTTTTTAATTTACACCCAAGTTAGCATTGAGTGCAACAATGATTTCAGGAGTAGATTCCAGTGATTCATCCCCTATGTATAACAGCCAGTGCTCATCCCGACAAGTGTCTTCCTTAATGCCCCTTACCCATTTAACCCATCCCCCCCCCACCCAGCAACCCTTAGTTCGTTCTCTGTATTTAAGAGTCTCTTATGTTTTGTCCTCCTCCCTGTTTTTGTATTATTTCTGCTTCCCTTCCCTTATGTTCATCTGTTTTGTATCTTACATTCCACATATGAGTGAAGTCGTATGATATTTGTCTTTCTCTGACTAATTTTGCTTAGCATAATACCCTCTAGTTCCAGAGCGCCTGGGTGGCTCAGTTGGTTAAAGCATCCGACTTGGGCTCAGGTCATCATCCTACGGTTTGTGGGTTCGAGCCACGCATCGGGCTCTGTACTGACAGCTCAGAGCCTGCAACCTGCTTCAGATCTGTGTCCCCCTCTCTCACTGCCCCTCTCCTGCTTGCACTCTGTCTCTCTCCCTCTCTCAAAAGTAAATAAACGTTAAAAAAAAAATACCCTTGGTTCCATCCACGTTGTTGCAAATGGCAAGATTTCATTCTTTTGGTTGCAGAGTAATGCTCCATTGTATATATATACCACATCTTCTTTATCCCCGATAAAGAAGATCTTGCATCTGAATCTGCCAGGCACAGAGGCATTTAGCAAATGCCTAAGAAACTAGGTATGATCACCTGTGCCCTTGAACTTTTTTATTTCCACCATAATATTTTATTAATTTTTTTCCGTGGCCCATAAAATATCTATGAGTCTATGTCATGGCTTTTTTGTGTCCCACAGTTGTATGATTTCTAACGGGTGCTCTCTTGTTAATCCATTGGCAAATGTTTACTCTATTCTGTTCAAGTGGAACATCCTGGAAATACTGGATACATCAAAATCTCACATATTTCTTTGGCTGTGTAAACGATTGTTATTGATCTCTAAAAGTATTGTTTATAATTTCATCTTTCGATTAGTCTTGCTTTTTAAATAAGAAAGTGCAGCTATTTTCCTCAAAAGATAAATTTGTTTTAGGAAATCAGCGGCGTGCCCCATGAGTGTTTAACACGTACATCAGTAGCGTTACCTAGCTCCCTCAGTTATTTGCAGGGGTAATATTCAACCCACTTAACAATTTGTAGGGTATGAATACCAAGAGACAACAGGGCATTGGTCTCAGAGCTACTGAAAACTGATATCAAAGAGGGGGCTCCCGGGGTAGTTGATGCAGCTGTACCAGGAAAACCCGACTAGCCATCCCTCCTATCGTTGAAGAACTGTGATTCTAGATTCTAGATTCCATCTTGGTAGAGGCCGCCTGAGTGATTGATTTACCACACATTCTAATAAAGCAGCACGACACTGAGGAAAAACTTCAAAGTCAGAAAGCCCAAGTTTGGATTCTGTCTGTTATTATTATTATTATTTAAAAAATTTTTAAATGTTTTTATTTTTGAGAGAGAGAGAGCGAGCGAGCACAAGTTGGGGGGGGGGGCGTGTAGAGAGAGAGGGAGACACAGAATCAGAAGCAGGCTCCAGGCTCTGAGCTAGCCAGAGCCTGATGTGGGGCTTGAACTTGTGAACTGTAAGGTCATGACCTGAGCCCAAGTTGGACGCTTAACCGAGTGAGCCACCCAGGTGCCCTTGGCGTCTGCCTTTATGGCTTGCGTGACTCTGGGGAAACTTCTTATCTTCTGGGTGTAACAAGTTGCCTTCTTTTTTTTAATGTTTTGTGTTTTTTTTTTTTTTTTGGTTTATTTATTTTTGAGAGGGAGAGAGAGCACGTGGGTGCACAAGTGGGAGAGGGGCAGAGAGAGAGAGAGAGAGAGAGAGAGAGAGAGGGAGACACAGAATCCAAAGCAGGCTCCAGGCTCTGAGCTGTCAGCAAGGGCTTGAGCTCACGAACCATGAGATCGTGACCTGAGCCAAAGTCCGACGCTTAACCCACTTAACCCACCCAGATACCCCATAAGTTCTTTCTAAAGGAGCATGGTCATGTCGTCCATGTAGGGTTGCCGGGTTGCCAAATGGGGTGAAACGCAGCAGCTGGCCCACAGGAAGTGTGTGGTCACTGAGAGGGACTGCCATCATCCCCCTCATTTCTGTGGCCCCATTCTTCTGGGTTGCTCTTGACTTCTTGGAAAACTTCTCCTCGGCCTCTTCGTCTTCTGTTCACGCCTTGGACAGGGTTACTTCCCAGCTGCCTTTTGTTCTCTGCACATTCTCTCCAACGATCTCATCTAGAACAGTGACTTTTGTCCTCACCTCAGCAACAACTTCGTAGCCGGACCCTCTCTTCAGCATTTCTCCTGGGCTCCAAATCCAACTTTTTGCTAGTAATCTCTGCTTGACGGTCCCCTAGCTGCCTCAGCGACCCCACAGGTCTGCAACTGAACGCCCCATCTTTCCTGTCACACGGTAACTTGTTGCCTCTCCTACCTGGGTAGCACCATTCACTAACTCTCTTAAGCCAGAAACCTGAGGGTCATCTTTAAACATTCGCTCCCATTTTTGTACCCTGTCACCTACACCCGTCAGTTCTGCCTCTTGAATATCTTTTCACCTCTACTGTCCTAGTTCGGGTCCCCATTCTTTTCCTACTATTAACTAGCCATTCCCCCTTTCCAGCATCAACTCTCTCCAGACTAAGGCAAGATCCTATACAAAGCCAAGAGAATATTTTTCTTCTTGACACTTTCTTTTAACATTTTTATGACACCCAAAATGGCTTGTAGAAATATCATAAAATAGAGATGTGTAAAAAAAAAAAAAAGAAAGAAAGAAAAGCTACCTGTAATCCACCAGCCAGACGAAAGCACTACTAAAATTTGGCATCCGTTCTCCACACTCTTTTAAGCTTTTAAATAGTAGACTATGCTGTAAGGTTGAACCCCAGGAGTTTTGGAATCCTAGATGTGGTGAGATTGAAAAACAAACAGCCAAGATCTGCAGTCTGATATACACTGGATAACTAATGGTCCGTACACTGTGCTGATATAATGGAGTCTGACCCTTGGTTGGTGATTGATTCTTGGTCGATTTCATTTTAAAGGACATATGGCCAAATCGCATACCTTTGTTGAGGTTATGGTTTCTCCTGAAAGAAATAGATGTCATCCAAGGAGTGGCCAATCCTGGGTAAGCTGAGGTGTGGTAAAAGTCTTTTATTTCTCTCTCTCTTTTTTTTAATTATTAATTTTTTTAATGTTTATTTGTTTTTGAGAGAGAGAGACAGACCATGAGCAGGGGAGGGTCAGAGACAGAGGGAGACACAGAATCCAAAGCAGCCTCCAGGCTCTGTCTGAGCTGTCCGCACAGAGCCCAACGCAAGTCTTGAACTCATGACCGGGAGATCATGACCTGAAGCAAAGTTGGATGATTAACTGACTGAGCTACCCAGGCGCCCCAAGCTTTTATCTCTCTAATACCAGAATTTCCTTTGAGGATTTCAGGATATTTCCAGTGCATTAACAGCAGTGGCTACACAGGGAAATTGGGAGCAAACTAGCCTTCTTAAAGACCAAGGATACGTTCTGGGCATGTGCAGTAGGAATTCTGAGGTATTCAGCATGTGGGTCTTCCTTCCCAGTGTTCCCAAAATGACAGTGAGACTCCGTGAAGTTGTAACCCTGCTTCTTGCTGAACTGTGGGGAAACAAGGGAATGGGTCCATTTGATACCTGAGACAAAATTACATGACTACACGGGGGGGGGGCCTGCGTGGGTCAGTCAGTTGAGCCATCCGGCTTTGGCTAAAGTCATGATTTCTAGGTTCGTGGTTTCGAGCCTCGTGTCAGGCTCTGTGCCGACCGCTCAGAGCCTGGAGCCTGCTTCGGATTCTTGTTTCTCCCTCTCTCTCTGCCCCTCCCCTGCTTGCGTTCTGTCTCTCTCAAAAATAAAGAACCATTAAAAAAAAAAATTACTTGACCACATACCTAAATGCAACCAGTAAGTAAATGTTGTTGAAATGCATTCAGCATCTGCTCAGTGACTTGAAGTCAGTAGTAAGAGAAGGCGAGTGAATTGGAGGCAGACAAGAGGCACCTTTTCAGCCCTGATGGGCGTGAATTTACTAGTACTGCATGTCTTACGATCCTGTGTGTAGAAATAACTTAACCTGAATGACCTTCAAAAGGTAAAATCTTCTCTACCCGCTTGATTTTTAGCTAGATGGTAATCCTTTGAGAAAACAAGCCTTCGTAAGCAACGGGTGGTCATGTTTCTTTGTTTGATTTCATTGTTCTGCAACCCTTCGTTGTTGACTGTCATTCACCGGTTATGTGGATGCTGGGGCAGTTTCTGTGGTTAGCAGTCACCCTCCCTCCCACCCCCTCAATATTTCCAGGGTGCCTTTGGTGGTGATGTTGCCTTGCCCCTTGCTGTATGATCCATTATCTCGTGAAGGAGCTTGCAGCTCTCCAATTTAAATCTATCTTGTTAATGCGTCCTTGTTCTACTAGTTGGAAAGTGGAGCTGAGATTTCCTGAGTCTCTAAAGGCATTTTTATGTACCAATTATTTTAACCTAATCTCTTTGGAGACAGCAATTAACACAGTATATTTAAATAGCTAAGTTCTTCCTCTGCATATCCTGGCCTCTGAAATGTCACCGATCATGTGTATCGCATGCTATTTAGATCATGGGGAGGAGGAGTTTCACATTAAAGTAAAAACAAATTCAGCCTTTCCGTTCCTAAAGGTAGTTTTACTTTATTGTTGTATAAGAGGTTCAAGTGGGAATCTGCTTCTGTAAGTTACCTTTTGTTTCTTGCAAATACTCTTCTCGCGGAGCTAAGCTAGGTACGTTTTCAGTCTTTCTTTAAATAGTTTGCATTTATGGATAGGAAATGGAAATATTTTTGGTCTCATAGCACCAAGATTACATCTGAATTTTTTATAATGGAATAAAATAGACCAAGATAATGTCTGTTTTACGGGTTGTTATACAATTATAAATTGTTGTATACTGACCGAATTAAAGTACACTAATGTTTAAATATTCATGGACTGTATGCAATATTTAAATATTTGTTTTCTGCTAAAGCCCAGGATAATGGGTTGTTTATACCACTAGATCTCCAACTTTAGTTTGTACCCTGATTACCTGGGACATACTGGGTCCCATTCTGAGTAACTGATCCTGTGGATCTGAGGAGGGCCAAGAATTCACCTTTCCAACAAGTTTTTAGGTGATGCTGTTGCTTCTGGCCTGGGGACCCCACTTGGAAAACCACTGGTTTAAACACTCAGAGGGACACGTTCATAAGGCTTGCCTGGGTGCTGGAATGTTTCTGTGGCTGATAGACACAGACAGGGTGATGCTCCAATTCTAAGTAAGTCCTTTGTTCTCACATCTCCATTAATTTCATTATCGTTAGAATTCTGGCCCAGGGGATAGGAAGAGGGCTGATGCCATTAGCCCCAAATCAGCTATGGGAGAGTAAGCAAGAGTAGAAGAATGTATTAGCTTAGGTTTGTACAAGTTGAGTTGGAAGTCCAGGTGGAGGTGTGCCAAAGGCGAATAGAAATTATGGGCCAGCACTCAGCGGCAAGAACAAGGCTGTAGAGAGAAGAAAAACTAATCACTTACCGATGACCTAGTGGTCGGTGCCTTCATTGCCTTATTTCATTTAATCCACACAAATCTCCTGAGGGTAGGCAAAAAATATTCTTATTTTTGTAAGTGAAGAAAGCAACCGAGATTCAGGAATTAAGTGACTTGTAATTGTCTACGACCCAAATTGGAACCCCAATTGGTTCGTTTCTGAACTTTCTATTATATTTGTGGATGAGAGAGTTTGAGAAAGGAAGGTAGGCTTCCCTACAAAGGGATCAAGGACGGTGAAGCCTGAAGAAGGCCATTTAGATTTGCTGTCTGAAAAGAAAGCCTCCAGAATCTTGGCTGATGGTGTAAGTCCCTCAATTGCAGAGGGCCAGGAAGGAAAGGCAATGAGCAAAGATTCACTTTTTGAAGATTGGTTTTAAAAGGAAAAGGACAAAAGAATGATTTTTTAAGAATTTGGGTCTTCCCTAATATAGGCACCTATTATGGACTGAATGTTTGTGTCCCACTCAAGTTCATAAGTTGTGGTCCTAACCCCCAATGGGATGCTATTTGGAGGTGGGACCTTCAGTAGGTAACTGGGCTTTGATTAGGTTATAAATATGGGACCACCATGATGGAATTCGTGCCCTTGTAAGAAGAGGGAGAGAGATGTCTCTATTTCTCCGTGTATGGGGATTCCATGATGGAATATGGCACCTCCATGATGGAATTAGTAACTTTGTAAGAAGAGGAAGAGAGAGAGAGATGTCTCTGCTTCTCTGTGTGCATGCACCCTTTAAGGCCACCTGAGCACACAACAAGGAGGCAACCATCTACAAGCCAGGAGGAAGACCCTCACCAGAACTGGACCATATGGACTCCCTGTCCTCAGACTTCCAGCTTCCAGAACTGTGAAGAGGTAAGTGTCTGTTGTGCAAGCCACCCAGACGATAGTGTTTTACTGTGGCCGCCTGGGCTAAGACAGCACCCATGCGAATTGGTGGGGTGTTTATTCAGACATGGCCCATTGAAAGGCTGCTCCGAGGGTTTTCAATACGTGGAACTGGTGTCTCTTGATGTCTGTTCCCATCCCTACTTCTGTGGGAACACTTACAAACAAGCAGGGTCCTCCAGTCTTGTTAGGCATCTCTTGCCAAATATACTTAATTATGCAACTGGGTGAGGTGTGCGGTGCCTCTTGCATAAGAACCGGTTTTTCTGTCATTTATCAACCTGGCCTGGGCTACCTCTCTGTTGCTTGTGTGCAGGGGACACGTGAGGTGGTGAGCCGGTGTTAAAAGCGTGACTCAATTGGCTTTCAGTTTTAGTTTGAGCTTCAGGGCTGAGGTCCTTAACACTTCACACTAAGGAAATCAGCTCTGTTATATCCAGGTCTCTGAAGTGTGTCGAGAGCTGTCCGAAATGAATGAAATATCAACTTGTTGGTTCCTACGGGCCAGTCCATTCACGTACGAGAGAGCGTAACATGTTGTTTCATTTCCGCTCTGACTTCATTTCATCTTTTGATTTTGAAGTTACAGTGGAGATGACTTATAAATGGCTACAGGGTTGGGTTTTTTTCCTCCCCGCAGCACGACTGAAAAGATTCTTAGCTGATGTATTACTGAGCTCCCAAATAGGTAACAGGTAGAGCCAAGAGAACGAGCAGCCTGGTAAGCATGCTCATGGGTCTGAAATTCTTCTTCCATCAGGCAGAATATACAATCGCGAATACATTACAAAGATACGAATTAGTATCGAAGAGAAAGTGATGTTGCAGATATCACACGGTTTTATGAATTGAAGTACATTTTGGAAATGATTTATGGGTTTTTCTTTTGGCTGAAGCAGATTCTAGCTCAGAGTTTTGAAAGTGCTAGGAATTCTCCCTGCGGGTAAATACGAAGAGTGTGTGAAGCTGTGCTTCTCTTATTCTGCAGCCATATGTCTCAAGAGCAGACGGACCTTCGGACTTCCACAAAGTCGACCACGTGTGTAGGTGAAATTTAACAGGTATCCACGCAAGATTTGAGAACCACGAGCAGCTTCCAATACAGATATGGAGAGAGATAAAGTGTTTTACAGGCCAACGTTGGCACTATTTTTCTTCTAAGTCACCTGAAAAAAAAAATCACAAATATTAGAACACTGCTTTGGGTTACACATGGATTGAACAGGTGAATTACCTGGGTCCTGAATGTACTATATATATATATATATATATATATATATACACTACATTCTATACTATATAGAATGTACTGGGTCCTGAATGTACTATATATATATATATATATATATATATATATATACACTACATTCTATACTATATAGAATGTACTGGGTCCTGAATGTACTATATATATATATATATATATATATACACACACACACTACATTCTATACTATATAGAATGTACTGGGCCACCTGAATGTACTATATATATAAAACCATCACCTTTTGGTGTCTCATCTGTACAATGGGGATAATAGTAATATCCACTTTATAGAGTTATGATGAAGGTTAAATATTAATGCGTGTAAAGCCCTTAGAACTATACCTGCCATAGAGTAAGCCCCTAATTAAAGTAAGACATTTATTACCTAGAAGGGAAAATGGAATAAGCCCTCTTCTTGCAACTGTCATCAACAAGTGAAAAAAAAAAAAAGGTGGAGACAACTCAGCCAGGTAAACTTGGCGGTGAAGGGGCAGATGATGTGGAGGGGCACATCACAAAGGAGATCTATCCTGCTTGCTTGGGAAGGCACTTCTTGCGGGGATGGTGTCTCCCAGTGGGGTGGCCAGGGTGGGCAGGGGCAACCCTCTTAATTCCCTTTACTCAAACTAGGTGTTTGCTTTTGGACTTTTGGCATCTCTGAGCACAAGCTCTAACTCGGGCAGCCTTTGAAGGAAGCTACTTTCTCCCGCTCGAGACTCAGGGTCCACCTACAAGTAGAAGGGACTCTACCTGTCACCCGTGCTCTCGGCTCTTGCCTTCCTTTGGGAAAACAGCACGTTGTTTGCCTCTTGAAGCGTGTATGGACAGATCCTTTTCTTAACGGACCTCTCTAATCAAAGAATCACAGAGCCTCCTCCAGATGTATATTTAGAAATGTTGCCATGGCCACTGTTTCCTGTTTGGGCTTCTGTCATCTGGCTCCTGCAGCCTGAAGGTGAGACTCTTCCAATAGCTCATCGCACACGTCTGTGCCAGCATGGTGGGGGGACAAGGACGGGGGAAGGACCCGTTTTTGCTATCAGCAGCCCTGCTAATTGCTTTCCGATTTTGCTGTAATTGGGCAAGTCACCTGGCCTCCATTCTCTCCTTAGGTAAAATAAGGGTATTGGGTGAGCCTGTAAACTCCTTCAAGGTGTGCTGTCATATTTGATAGATGTAACCCCAGTCACAAAGAAGTTGACTGACTTTGGGCCGCTAACGTATTTCTTACATGCCGATCACAAAAGTGATTTGACCAAACCCCCTTCGACTCAATAACCATCTCAAGGAGATTGGATCTAGTGACCCGGAAGCCACTATTATAGTTGACTTCCCCTTGGGCTCCATGCTGTCTCGTCTGACCTCCCCACACCCTCACTTTACTTGACCAGGCTTTGCTGTTAGTTGCTTCTTGAAGGCTCCCAAAGTTCAAACCAGTTCATCAGAAAGATTCCTGGGCTCACAAGACTTCATGGAAATGAAAGCTTTTCACTCCAGCCTGGGCAGGATCAGACTGACCCGGGTGAGACTGTTCTGAGTAAGTATCCTCTGGGACTCTTCTGTCATTGGCGATTGCTGATGTAAAAACTGTTCCATAATACTTTGAATAGGGTCATTTACCAGACATGATCATGACAACGTCTTTCTAGGTGGCTAGCAACTGTGGAGAGAGGGCATGCAAAGAAAATGCCTAAGCGGACTATGAAGTTGCTGTGAAATTGCAAAACTGTATTTTTTAATGTATTTCAAGGATCACAAAATGATCAGCAAGAAAGGTTAATGCTGACTCTGTCAGTGCCTGGGACACTCTGGGGTGAGCATAAATGGGCCCATGGATATTGTATCTGATGATGATGAGATTTACTCTCTATGTACTTGCATCAGCCAGCCATTTAAGTGTGCAGATAGTCTGTAAAATGTAGAACATGGACTTGGAAGGTTTGGATCAAAGGTTTTGTAGATTATTTCATAAACTTCTCGTGGGTAGGCATTGTGTAATATGTGTTTCCTGATCCCAAGCACCTGACTTTATTACACTCAGAATAAAGGTCTAGGTGCTTCCAATGCGTTTTGAAATGAAGAGAGGAGACACCTATATATGTATCAATAAATTTCATAGTGCGTTCTAGAAATATTTTAAATAAAAATGTGGCCCTCTTGCCTGTGAGAGAACCTCATAGATACTCCTGAGCAAATTACTTCTTTAAAATGTTCTAGTTTCATTTTATCATTCTGGTTTGGGGACCTGGAAGATTTAAGCCATATCAGAATGCATAAAACAAGAAATTTTCTTGGGGGAGCCTGGGTGGCTCAGTCAACTGAGCCTCCGAGTCTTGATGTGGGCTCAGGTCATGATCTCACGGTTCGTGAGCCCCGCATTGCAGTCTGTGCTGACAGCGTGGAATCTGCTTGGGGTTCTGTCTCTCCCTCTTCTGCCCCTCCCCTGCCTTCTCACTTGCGCCCTCTCTCAAAATAAATAAACTTTAAAAAAAAAAAAAAGAAATTTTCTTAGTGCAGTTAGTATCTCTCCCTGCCCCCCACGCCCGACCCCGGTTTCTTAGGCTTGAATGCTCTCATGGAGCTTCCAACGGGGATGCTAAAATCTAAAATGTTTCATGAAGCAGATAAAATGATTTAAAGTAGTAAGGGTTCCTTTACTCATAAGCCAAGTGGTTGCAGACATGCTTTCTTCCTTTTTCCCAAGAGCTTCGCAAGGCCCAAGAGTACACATCAGCTCATTCATCATGATTCAGAAATTGTTTCAAGGTTTCTCCGTGAAGGGTGAGGGTGTTTGCATCTCTTTTGAGTTATTTTTTTTAAGTGATGAACTGTTGTAGACCTATAAAAAG
Source organism: Prionailurus viverrinus (assembly GCF_022837055.1). Lineage (NCBI taxonomy): Eukaryota > Metazoa > Chordata > Mammalia > Carnivora > Felidae > Prionailurus > Prionailurus viverrinus. The sequence continues at coordinate 18,858,928 of NC_062567.1, forward strand.
TATAAATGACAGTATAATGAACACTCAACGTACTGGCCGCCTGGTTTAAGAAGAAGATTGCAAAGACAGTGGGTGTCCCCATGAAACCCTGTCACCCCTCCTCAGTTTTCATACTTTTACTCTATACATATACAGCCTTAAAATTATGATCTTTTTGGCATACCTTTAAATTTATATGAGTCATACCACATATGTCCTTCTTCAAAAACTTTTTTTGTAGGGCGCCTGGGTGACTCAGTCGGTTGAGCATCCGACTTCGTCTCACGGCATGATCTGACGTTTGTGAGTTCGAGCCCCGGAACACGGTTCTCTTTGCTGTCAGGGTGGAGCCTGCTTCAGATCCTGTCTCCCTCTCTCTCCGCCCCTCCCCTGCTCATTCTCTCTCTCCCTCTCTCTCTCTCTCTCAAATACAAACATTAAAGCAATTTTGTTTGTTTGTTTGTTTAATCATATATTTGTGACATTTAACCATGTTGGCAGAGGTAAGCTCTATTTCGCTCACTTTCACTGATGTTTGCCATTTTATTAGGTGAACAGACCAAACATTTTCTTTCTCAGCTGTTCTCCTGTTGTTCAGTTGTTCCAAATTTTTCTCAGTTTCAAAAGCCATCAGGTTAAACATTCTCTGACATTTCTCCAAATCTCTTATGCAAGAATCTCTTAGGGATAAATATGTAGGGGTGGAATTGCTCCTACATAAGGTAGGCACATCTTTACTAAGACCAGCTATGACCAAATTGTTCCTTAACGTGGTTGTGCCCATTTTCCATGGTCTTCTGGAACTGCATCCCTACTGCTCTGCATTCTCACTGACAGTTACCGGAAATTTTAATTTTGACCAATCTAATGAGTGCGAAATAATATACCTTATTGTTTAATAGATATTTCCCTGATCGGTACTGAAGTTAAAAACCTTTGTATATGTTTATTGGCCATTCAGGTTTCCTGTTCTGAGAATTACATTATTACATCATTTTGCTTATTTTTATTTTATGATTACTTTTTAAAATGTTTATTTATTTTTGAGAGAGAAAGAGACAGAGACAGAGCGTGAGTGGGGGAGGGGCAGAGAGGGGGAGGGAGACACAGACTCTGAAGCAGGCTCCAGGCTCTGAGCTGTCAGCACAGAGCCCAACGTGGGGCTCGAACTCACGGACCGCGAGATCATGACCTGAGCCAAAGTCGGCTGCTTAACCGACTGAGCCACCCAGGCTTCCCACATTTTGCTTATTTTTAAAAATTGTTTATCTTCTTAGTGCTTTATAGGAGTTCCTTATAATATTTTGCCACTCATATTTTTTCCCCCAGGCTGTGGTTTCTTGTTTTTTAAATGTTATATTTTATTTAAAAAAAAAATTTTTTTTTCAACGTTTATTTATTTTTGGGACAGAGAGAGACAGAGCATGAACGGGGGAGGGGCAGAGAGAGAGGGAGACACAGAATCGGAAACAGGCTCCAGGCTCTGAGCCATCAGCCCAGAGCACGACGCGGGGCTCGAACTCACGGACTGCGAGATCGTGACCTGGCTGAAGTCGGAGTCTTAACCGACTGCGCCACCCAGGCGCCCCTAAATGTTATATTTTAATTAGCAAATAATTTCGTAACTCTTTTAAAAGTTTTCTCTTTATTTATTTATTTTTTTAATGTTTATTTGTTTTGAGAGAGCATGAGCTGGAGAGGGGCGGGGGGGGGGCGCGGACAGAGGATCTGAAGTGGGCTCTGTGCTGAATTTCTCTCTTTTTAAAAATTTTTACTTTTTTGTATTTTGACAGAGGGGAGGGAGGGAGGGTCAGAGACGGAGAGAATCCCAAGCAGGGTCCAAGCTGTCAGTGCAGAGCCCAACTCGGGGCTTGAACCCACAACCCATGAGATCATGACCTGAGCTGAAGTCAGAGGCTTAACCAACTGAGCCACAGAGGTACCCCTAATTTTTTCTTTAATAAAGCTTTTCATATCTTGGGGTCATAAAGCTATTTCCCCCAATTTTGTCTCCTAAATGCTTTAAAGTATTTCTCCCCACCCCCATTTAGCTCTTAATTTATCTATACTTGAATTTATAAATGGTGTAGGATAAGGATCTAATTTTATTTTATATTTTCACTGAATGGAATTTTCTATGCTAGGAAAAGGTGCATTTTTATTAATCCCATTTGATTGTTTTTCTTCTAGAAACTAAGGGATCAGATTATCAATTCTGGTAAAACATAAGACATCCTCTCTTTGAATATTTTCTTTCCTGCATTCTATTTATTTTCATTTTCTGGAACTCACGTTAGAACTATATTTGAACTTCTATCTTCCACGTTTCTTGACCTCTTTTTCCTGTTTTTCACATCCTTGATTCCCTGTCTTGCTTTCTGTGCAATTTCCTCACAGTTAACTTCTTTCTTACTAATCTTTTCTTCAGCAGTGTCTAATATGCTGCTTCACACTTCTAAGTTTTTAATTTCAATGATTATATTTTTCATATGTATGACTTGTATTTTATTTTTTTCAAATCTATCTTATCTTTTTAAACAGTGTTATTCTTTTCTCATGTCCAAGTTCTCTTTTGCCTTTGATTTTGGCATACTTGTTTTATGTCTCTGATAATTTTGTTATCTGAAGTTCTTCCACTATGTGTTGATGTTATGATGATTTTCAGTATGGTTTCTTTGACTATTTGTAAATTTTGGATTGTGCAATCATCTCAAGTGGGACTTCTTGGTGGGAATCCGGCACAACTTCCAGAGTAACTTCTAATCTCCTGCTGCCGAGGATATTTCTAGATTGGTAAGACTTTTGTTTGTTTATTTGGTATCTTTTTGGCTCAGACATCTCTAGACAATGGAATAGGTGCATGACTACATATTTTGGGGGGAGATAATTATTTTTTCCAACTGAAGCCAAGATAAACAGTCTTCTTTTCTTGGGTGGCTTTTTAAAATTTTTTTAATTTTTAATTTTTACCTTTTACAGAGGGGGTGAAACCTTCTGGAAACTCTTTTGATTCAAGTTTTTTAGTTCTACCTCCCTTTCCTCAGAAAGTCTCCAGGCATTATCTGTTGCTCATATGGTGATTGAGAACCTAAAGTTTTGGTTCCAAAGACATGCAAAACCCTGTAGAACTGTTTAGTATTATCAGTTTATTCTTTCCAGTTTAAGTGTTTCAGTCATTTTTGGCCACTGTAAATTTCTCTTGTGTAATTAATTACCTTTGGTTTTATAGCAGGGGCATTTTCAACTCCCAGACCTCCAGAAAGCAAAGTCTGTGTGTTTAACTCTTGCAGCTTAAGCTATTCAAGTAACAGTCTTGGGGTCAGAAGAAAATGATTTAACCAGTAACAGAGCCAAATGATCACAGAGTCTAATATAAATGTGTTTATTTTTTTATTTTTTATTTTTTTTTAAATGTGTGCTTTAAAAATTGGTATCGTGCTTTTTGCCTGCATTAGACTGTATCTTCAGGAGAATACGTTGCTCTTGACGAAAAATGGTTTTCTTCTTTCAACAGGTGAGTGCTACGTGTCTATGATCTGCCTGACAGCATGGGATATACTTCAGATTTCAGTGCAGTGACTACTGACTTATTTCTCGCTTGGCCGAGAGTTACACAAGCCCACGTGTGCATTGGAAACATGACAATCAACGTAGCGCAGATCTTCTATGTGGAAAAGGTCTCCTTAGAACAAAACAGAAGCGAGATTAAGTGGTGCTGGAATTTTGACAATGTTGTCATGAACCGCTGCCAATTAAAAGCAATTAGCTCATTGTTCTTTATTAACTGGACATGCCGATTAATGGGGCTCCAAGGGCTCATGGTCTGAATCTGATTTGATCTCTTTTTACGAGTAATTATGACTCAAGGGAAGACTCAATAGATGTATCTACAAGTATACGTATGTGTAGGTCCATATTTTTCCCTGAGAAACAGTATCCTGTAATTTGTATCAATTTTCTCAAAAATCAACTTTTCCAGTTGGGCAAGCTTGGTTTAGTTGGCAAGAGAATGCATAAAAGCACCTACGTACCTCTACCGATTTGGTGGACACATAAAGAGTACGGTCATGCAGTTCATTTACGTATGCCTCTCCTGAAAGGCTGCTGCAGGGGATCTTGAAACAAAGTGTTCTTTCGAGAAGAAAAGAATCAAAATTAAAAACTAATTTTACTATTTTTATTACCTTATTAAGAAAAATTTTTAAATTATTATTTTATCTTACGGCTACTCCAGAAAGTTTCTCTGCCTTTCCACGGCCGAAGGTATAAGGATCAAGTAACAATAACTACTTCTTGGGCAAAAGAGATCATAGGAAGTCTGTTCCAAGGTCACTGTGACCTTAAAGCAAGCCAGAGCACAAGCAGTCTCCACATTGCTCTTTCCATGGTCCTAAGCTCAGAAACCACAAGTGACATCCCTTGAGTACGAAGCCAGAAGGGAAAAATATCCATTACTGCATCGTTATGACTTCTTTGACATTTCTCTCATCAATGCCTGAGAGGTCCACGGGATCCCAATCCATGGGATCCCAACAGCTAAGGGTGATAGAAAAGTCTGTGGGGCTACTTTGTTTCTCTCAGAGTTGATGTGACTAGCAGGACTCCAAAGCTGCCTAAAATTGAATTTGTGATTTCTTTGACTCCATAAATCATCAATGAATGAATGAGTGATTTAAAACACACTTAGCAAGAGTCTACCAGGTGTTTGGGCGGAAGCGACAGAGGCAGTTAAGAACGAGTTCTTGCCCGGAAGGAATTCACAGGGTGGTGATGGAGGTCAATGCAATAGATGGCTGTCATGTGGATGAAGCAGGGGCACAGGTCCAGTTGTGGGAATGTGGAGGAGAGGCTCAGGGAGGGACCTTGGGTGAGGGACCTCTGACTTGAATAAAAAGGGAATTGCAATGTGCAGCTAAGGCTACGATGGTTATCATGTTGCAATATTTAAGTGTATCACATCAACACATTGTATACCTTAAACCTACACGACCTTACGTGTCGTTTTTATCTCAATTAACAAAAGAAGGGAATTGCCCATGTGTTAGTCAAGTGAAGTATTCTCAATCATCAGAGAAAAGCAAAACTTAGGAATACAGCAGGCATGGCTGTTTTTTGTAGTGAACTGTTCCATTTGATTATCCCAGTTTTTGTTTAATTTTTGTTAAGATTTTATTTTTCCAGTAGTGTCTACACTCAGTGTGGGGCATGAACCCACAACCCCAAGGTCAAGAGTCTCACCCTCCATGGACTGAGCCAGCCAGGTGCCCCTGTTTAATTTTTCTTACCTTGACAACATAGCCTCTACTATTATGTACAGTGTTGTTTTTAGAAGCAAAAGCATCTCACCATGTGAATAGCTTAGATGTTGTAGGTCATAATGTACACCTAGTAAGTGCTTGCTCCGTCATCCACTCCTGGACTGGGCCTGACTTGCCAGGAAGAGATGCCATGGGGGGGTTATGAGAAATAAGCCCACTGACCCAATCAAAGAAAGGATGCAGAGACTTGGAGCACAGTGAGGCCAGGCTTTAATCAATGTTCTTGCAAGAGTGGGTGTCTGATGGACAGGCACACTGGGGGCAGTTACAGCAGACAATTTATCTCCTAGTGTGCAAGTCCGTCCCCTGGTCCCTCATTGGCTGGTACAGAGGTAAGTCCCTCCCCTGGTCCCTCATTGGCTGAACGCTACAGAGGTTACATACAGCCTTACCTGGATGTCGCCTGCGCCCATGTAAGGCAAAAAGTAGTCTGATTGGAACAAGTGTACATTTCCGGAGGTGAGGCAGAGACTTTCAGTGTTCTGTGTTCTTTGGTGCCTGCTTATTGCAAAGCCTGCAAAAATAAGGCCACAAATCAGAGAGGGGAAGAAGAAATAGGAAGTGAAGTGTCTAAGGGTTTGGGACTTCATTGTGGTGGTGGGGGGGGGGGAAGGGGGTTCTCACATATTTCCAATAGGTTGTAAACCTGTTAATTAGATAGCACAGCCTTTATTTGGTATTTCTGAAAAAGAATCATCTCCCTTACTTCTCACAGGGTGACAATGGACACTTCCTGTGCTCAGGAAGCACATCAGCTGGGAGACTCGGAGTGGCCATAGCCCTGAATTTCAGCGTGGATTCAGCATGAAACCAAATGTACATTACAGCTGCGGTGATGAGAGCGAAGCTTTTACCATTTGTTTTGGACTCCCGCGCTGGTAAGTAGTAGACGGCCGACAGTCGATTGACAGGAAGGAGGGTAGCTTTAGGATGAAGACGTGGAAAATGGTGGCAAACTCTCAGAGATTCCCAGGACAAAGCGTTCTCCCTCCCCATTCCAACGAACTGACAATTTCCTATAAAAAATTTAGGAAAATTTTAAAATGTTTATTGATTTTTTATTTATTTGGAGAGAAAGAGAGAGTGTGCACGCACAGATGAGCAGGGGAGGGGCAGAGAGGGAGGGAGAGAGAATCCCAAGCAGGCTCCGCGCTCTCATCACAGAGCCCCACACGGAGCTCAATCCCACCAATGGTGAGATCACGACCTGAGCTGAAATCAGGAATCGGACGCTTTACTGACCGGGCCGTCCAGGTGCCCCGGAAATTCTTTATTATTGAAAGGAAATAATGTAATTCAACACAAATTCATTGAGTGCTAGCTTTTGGACAGCTACTGTAATGAGTGGTGGGTTTACAATGGTGGAAAAAGACTTGTTTCTACCTCAAGTTGCTCACAATGTAGACAGACTCTTAGGTGACCATGATGCGATGATAGCATGGATTTGGCTAACTTATGAGAAGATTATATGCCCATGATCTTATTCCCACTGATTCCCCGACCAGACTGATCAAGTGCAGGCCCTGATTTTCTATCTCAGATCTACCCGGAACTGCCTGTCATGCCATGATTTTGCTTGCATTTCCTACCTCCAGATCCCAGTCGTAATTAATATTTTATCGATTTACCTTGCCACGTTCGTGGAATTGCTCAGGTACATGCAACCCCGGTTCTTTAATTTATAGAATCAGGTTCAGTCTCTAAACTACCTCTGTCCCTGAACCCCCACTCCTGCTCAGTATCTCTCCCCCTCCCCATGTTAACCTTGGCCCCTATTTATCCTCAGTCTTTGGTCTTGTCCTCATCTCCTACCACACCCTGCCCATCCAAAATCTCATTTACTCAAATGACTTACATATATCCTGCCATTTTTGAACCCCTGTAGACTTCAGCAAAATGGAACTAAAATTTTAAAAAATGGAAAATCACTCATAAGAGTTGCATCCTGGGGGTTGTAACCCATTGCCTTTTTTTTTTTTTTGATGTTTATTTATTTTTGAGAGAGACAGAGACAGAATGCGAGTGGGTTAGGGGCAGAGAGAGGGGGAGGCACAGAATCCAAAGCAGGCTCCAGGCTCCGAGCTGTGAGCACAGAGCCCGACGCGGGGCTGGAACTCACAAGCTGTGAGATCATGACCTGAGCCAAAGTCGGATGCTCAACCCACTGAGCCACCCAGGCGCCCCACGGTGTAACCCATTAGTGGCCAATTGCAAAAAATCAAGCGAGGACCCTGAAAGAACTGAAGGGGGCAGTAGAGGAACAAGCATCCTTTCTGGTTCTGGTGCTGGAAGAAAAACCAATACAGGAATCCCAGCTTCATCCAATTTTCTCTCACCTTTGTGCTATTTTTCTTCATGTTTTCATTTCTCCCCCTTTTATCCCAAATTCATCTGTTTCTCTCTCCTTCTCATTTCCTTTTTGAGTCTTCCCAATTGCTTCTGAAGGCTTTGTGCAAGCAGAGAGATAATTTCTAGTTGGTTTTTTTTTTTTCCCTATCCATCCCGAAATATTAAATTTGCCATCCTTTGCCTCTTTTTTTTTATCCATTTTAAATCTTACGAAATAAATGGGCTCTAGGGAGTGTTAAAAAGCAAAAACAAAGGGTCCCAAATGGCATCACTCAGGTTAAGGCTTAAGTCAGTAACCCAGGGCTTAAGGCTTAACCTAATTGCAGTTAAAACCCATCCCAGAAATGTAAGTCTTAACGGGTCAGTCAGGAATTTTCTGATACTCACCAGAGAGGTTTCTGTCTGTAGGCCTTCTCTGTCCCCCAGAGGAAGAGGAGATTATTTGCATACTAAGACCCTCTGCCCTTCCTCCTAAGGGAAGTGGTCTTGCCGTAAACAATTCTTTCTTGTCTTTAGCTAATAACTCTCTTGCCTGACCCTCCTTCCTATAGAAACCTTCCATTTTTTTTTAAAGTTTATTTATTTATTTTTGAGAGAGAGCGAGAGAGAGCACAAGCACGTGTGTTTAAGGGGAAGAGAGAGAGGGAGAGAGAGAGAATCCCAAGCAGGCTCTGCACTGTCAGCATGGAACCCAATATGGGGCTTGAACTCACGAACTGTGAGATCATGACCTGAGCTGAAATCAAGAGTCGGTCACTTAACTGATGGAGCCACCCAAACCTTCCATGTTGTACAGCTTCTCAGGGCTCCCCTCTGATTTGATATAAGGGATGCTGCCCTATTCATGAATTATTTAGTAGAACCAATTAGGTCTTCAGACTTACACAGTTGAATTTTGTTTTTCAACAGAACTATTGCAATAAAGTATGTTCTGTATCGTCTTTAATACAAAACTTACAAAAATAATACTGGCTGTGTAAAAGTAACAAATGTGATTTTAAGCAATTGCCTATAGAACTTCTAGCCATTGGTTAAATTACTTAAAGCGCTTTCTCAGGAGTATCCATCCACCTGTCCCTGAGGGTCAAACCTATTCTGCTACTTGTTTTTGTAAAGAAAGTTTTATTGGAACATTGCCATGCTCATTTGTTTACCTAGAATCTATGAACCCTTTTGCATGGCAACGGCAGAGTTTAATGGCCCTGACGGACTGTAGGTCCTGCAGAACCTAAAATATTTACTTTCTGGTTTTTACAGTTTGTAGACCCTACTCTAGGTGTCTGTATTAATTCACTGAGGCTAAATTATGCAGCAGTGGCAGATGGTTGGAAACCTCTATGGCTTACAGGGGCACCTGGGTGGTTCAGCTGGTTAAGCCTCCGATTTCGGTCAGGTCACGATCTCGCAGTCTGTGAGTTCGAGTCCCACATCCGGCTCTGTGCTGACAGCTCAAAGCCTGGAGCCTGCTTCAGATTCTGTGTCTCCCTCTCTGCCTCTCCCTCATTCTCTTTCTCTCTCTCTCTCTCTCTCAAGTAAAATAAACATTTAAAAAAAAACTTAAAAAAAAACAAATTTCAGTGGTTTACAACAAAGGGCTAATTTTTACTCACATGATGCAATCTTTGAAGGTGAGCTTTGATGTTTCGCTCCAGGATTTGGGCTGAAGGAGCAGCTCCCATATGGAATAGTGTTGACTTAGGAGAAAGGGAACAGAAAGAAGGTGTGGAATCATGATAGCTCCTAAAACTGATGCCGTAGCCTGGGTCTGAGGACCCAGAGAGGATCCTATGGGACCAACCAAGAAGGTCCTTGGCTCTACACAGGATAGAGATCAAATGTGAGCCAGCGGGAGGTGAGAGCAGAGCTTATTGAGGATGTATAGAGAGTACAGATACAGATGCACCATCCAGGAGACTCAGAAAGGAAAAGGAGCATGAATCTCATCTTTGCTTGGGGTCTTGGGTTTTTATTGGTGACTGTGGTCTGGTGCACCTGTCCACTCAGGCATCCAAGAACTGATCCGAACATGGACAGGGGCCAGGTGTCGTTCAGAGCTCACTCAACACCCGAAGCCGGGGAGAGGTTTTGATGTCAAGGTGTTTGCCATCAGTGGTCTTGGAGAACATTTATGGAGACCTTGCATAATCACTACCTAGATGTTATCTATCCTGCTGGAAGACTCCAAAGAAATCATTAACTCCTTGGCCTTTTTTTTTTTACAAGGAGGACATACATTAAGGCCCACATGCACAAGCAGGGAAGGGACAGAGAGAGAGGGAGAGAGAGAATCCCAAACAGGCTCCATGCTGTCTGCACAGAGCCAGACTCGGGGCTGGAACTCATGAACTCATGAGATCGTGACCTGAGCTGAAATCAAGAGTTGGAGGCTTAACCGACTGAGCCACCCAGGCCCTCCTACCTCAAGCACCCTCAAAAGGGACATGACTCAGAGTGCCCAGGCTTTCCTCGACGCCTGGGTTCTCTTCTCCATTCAGTTCTGAACATGCCCTCTTTTGTCCCAGCTCTAACGGAACTAAACATGAGTTCACTCCCTGGTGAGTTACAGACAGAGACTGCACCAGGTGGGGTTGTCACACAAAGGAAACTTTATCTGTAGGAGATAAGGAGGTCACGGGGAATAACTTCCAAAGCCATGACTCCTAGAGTGGGTGTGACTGGGTTTCTTTCATTTTGGGTTAGGAGGAATATTCAGAAAGGGGAGTTTTGACATCACATATGAAGGCAGGCATAAGGTTGCACAGGTGTACCTAAAAACATGCCTCTACTCATATCATATGTTATGTCAGAGAAGCTTGTGCTCCTGCGTGGGCGGAGATTGTAACACTATAATGAGGTAGAGGTCGCTGTCCGACAACCTGTGGTCCATCTGGCAGGTATGAGTCAGTGGTTGAGCTCAACCTGGTGTAGCAACTCCAGAGCTCTTCTTGTTTGCATCTAAAAGATAAGGTTCAGGGTACCTGGGTGGCTCAGTCGGTTAAGCGTCCAACTTGGGCTCAGGTCACGATCTTGTAGGTTGTGAGTTCAAGCCCCGCATGGGGCTCTCTACTGTCCTTGCAGGCCTGCTTGGAATTCTCCATCTCCCTTGCTCTCTGCCCCTCCCCCACTCGCTCGCTCACTCTCCCTCAAAAATAAGTAAACATAAAAATTTTTTTTTTTAAAGTTAAGGTTAACATTCCCGTGAAGAAGGCAGGTCAGTGATGGTCTTGCTGGTGGACAGCTTTAACCTCATCAACCCTGTGGGGCACGATTTCACAATCACCTACCTCTCTCCAATCCCTGACACTCCAACTGTGCTCTTCGAAATTCACTCTGTTCACTTCTCTATCTCCGCAAATTCTTCTCTAAACCATCCCCTTCATCTTCTTGCTCTGAATGAAACCTAGCTCTTCCCTGAAGCCACTGCTGCCTCAGCAGATCTTTCAAAGGACGTGCTTTTCTTGCCTACACCCTGGCTCCCCATGGACACAACGGGTGGAAGGATATCCTCCTTTTCCCCACACTGCCACTTCTAGGCCTTTCTCCTCCCTTCCGCCTTAATACTTTCAGCCCCGAATCTCCTATCAAGAGACATTGCCAGGGGGCTTGGGTGGCTCAGTCGGTTAACCATCTGACTTTGGCTCGGGTCATGATCTCGCGGTTGTTGAGTTTGAGCCCCACATAGGGCTCTGTACTGTCAGCACAGAGCCGGCTTCAGATCCTCTATCCCCCTCTCTCTCTCTCTCTCTCAAAAATAAACAAACTTAAAAAAAATTATCCAAAAAAAAAAAAAAAAAACAGACAGACATTGCCACCCACTGCCGCTCCTTGTTGCAGACCGTGGGTCATTCCTGCTCATTCCTTGAGGACATTAGCTCCTGACACACTAACTCCTTTAAGGACAGTCCTGTCATCATTCTTGTGACATAAATGTCTGTGCTTTTAACTCCTTGATCTCCCAGTATGTTACCTCCCCTCGTGGAATGGCCTTGGGTCCTACCCTTCCTCATCACGTTCCCCTTGTTCATTGTCTTGATCTTCTTGTTACCAGTGATAACATTCCAAAGTTCCCATTGTAAGCAGCCCCACTCTCTAACCATCATCTTGTATCTGTCTAACTCATTTCCTCTGGGATTCTTTTTTTTTTTTAATGTTTATTTTTGAGAGACAGAACGTGAGCAGGGGAGGGGCAGAGAGAGAGAATCCAAAGTAGGGCTCCAGTCCTGAGCTGTCAGTCCAGAGCCTGACGTGGGACTTTTGAACCCACAGACCGCAAGGTGATGACCTGAGCTGAAGTCAGACGCTTAACTGAATGAGCCACCCAGGCGCCCCAAGGTTTTGGGATTCTAACTCCAATAATGGTTGGACCCCATTGGGACCTCCAATACCACTTTTGCTCTGTCCCACTCTGCCTGGCTGAGGATCCGTGGTCCATCATGCACACAACATCCATTGCATTGTTCCCCCTGGTGAAAAGTTCAACTCTTCACCCATTGCAGCTGGACAGGGCTTGAGAAAAACATGCTTGTTAAATTCATGGACTGTTTTAGTCCATTCTAGCTGCTAAAACAAAATACCACAGACAGGGTGGCATATAAACAACAGAAATTTATTTTTTACAGTTCCAGAGGCTGGAGGGTCTGAGATCAAGGCACCAACATGGCCATTCTGATGAGAGCCCTCTCCCTGGCTCATACCTGGTGCCTTCTGGCTGTATCCTCACATGGTAGAAGGAGACAAGGAGCTCTCTGGGGTCTCTTTTATAAGACTGCTAAGCCCGTGAGGGCTCCACCCCCATTACCTAAGCACTTCTCCAAAGCCCCACATCCTAATACTATCACATCAGACACTGGGATTTCAACCTATGAATTTTGGGGACATTTATACACGGCATGAATCTTAAGTGAGGTCCTAGAGCTATAGGTCATGACTACCATAATTATGTAGTCTGTTTCCTTTCCAGCTGTTCTAGATAAATCTTCCACACTTCCTCCTTTCCCTTCAAACTCTTAACATCTTCTCCCTCTCAGCTGGATGACATAGTATTTTACTGAGGAAATGGGAGCAAAGAGAAGATTCTTTCCACACGTTCCCCCTTCCATCTGATCCCTTGTAGTCCTCTTGGTCCTGTGGAAGAACTGACTTTGTTTCTATCTCAAGTCATATCTCACCACCCCCTCTGGTGTAGTAGATCCTTTCCTTCCTACCTAATCAAGGACTCTGTTCCAATATCTGTCTGGATTCTTGTTGAATATATTAATACTATCAGCAAACAAACACGTTGTCGTTTTTTCCATCTTAAAGTGCCTCTCTTGACCCCACGTATCCTTCCGGGTACTGCCACATTCCTCTGCACCTCTCAGAAGAGTTGTCTCTAGTCATTCCCTCCTTTTCCTGTCCTTCACCCCTCTGCAATTCGGCTTCCATTCCTCTCCTCCACCAACTCACTAACAAGGCTTTCACATTGTATTCCAATGGCCTGTTGTGTGTCTTCATCTGAATTTACTTCCCAGCAGCATTTGATAAGCCGATCTCTTTCTCCTTAAAGTATATTATTTCACCTTCCAAGACACTGTAGGTTCCTTGTTTTCTTTCTACCTTGCTGGCTGGTGCTTCTCAGTCTCCTTCGCTTGTACCTCCCCTTCCTCCGGGTTGCTATTACAGTACTTCCGCGATTCTCCATCATTCATTTTCTCTTCTCTAACTAACTATGCTTCTTCCTGAGGGAGACTATTCAGTCCCATGAGTTTAAATGCCCCAATTATGTCCACACCCTGGACCTCTGCCTTGTTTTCCAGACTTATAATCCAGTTGTCCACTTGAGGTTTCCATTTGGATGTCTCACAGGCAGCTCAAACTTAGTACGTCCGACATCAGACTCTTGATAATAGCTGGCATGTGGCTGTTTTGAAAATCAAGTGAAACAATACATATACTGCATTTGGGTTTTTACCTATTATTATAATTGCATGGAATAGGTATTCAATAAATATTTGTTAAATAAATAAATATTACAGTAAATCACCAGGGTAATAATATGCTGTCTTAAGGAGTCAGCAATAATAAGTATATGTTGATGATAAAGAGAATGAGTTATACGGTTTATTTTAGTGTCTACTATGTACCAGGCACAGTTATAGGCACTGAGACTATAACAGGGAAAAATACAGACAAAATTATTTTTCTTTCAAAGTTTACAATCTAGAGGGTGAAAGGGGAAGGAGACAAATAGACGAACAAACATACATACTATGTCAGATGGTGATAAATGCAATGGAAAAAAATAAGGTAGAGGAGAGAGATTAAGAGTGCTCAAGTTTGGTAGGGGAGGCTCTTTCAGACAGCACTGTGTATTAGTAAATTATTGCTATTGCCATGCAACAAACCTCTCCTAGACTTGAAACAGTAATATACTCTTCGCTCACACGGTTTCTGTGGGTAAGGAATTTCAGAGCACCTTAGCCTGGTGGTTCTGGCTCAGAGCCTCTTATAAGTGGGCAGTCAAGATGTCGGCTGAGGCTTCAGCCATCTGAAAGTGTGAGTAGGTCCGGAGTTGGTTCCATCACAGGCTGGTAAGCTGATTCTGGCCTTTGGCAGGAGGCCTCAGTTCCTTGCCGTGCAGACCTTTCCATCGGGGTGCTTCATGGCCTCAGCGCATGGCAGTTTGCTTCCCTTGGAGATGATCCCAAACACATCAAAGTATCAGCTCAATGTTTTTTATAAGCTGGTGTCCAAATCATGCATGTAGTTTCCACAATATTCTGTTGGTCACACAGGTCAGTCAGGTTCAGTGTGGGAGGGGACCACACAAGGGTATTAGTACTAGGAGGTGAGGCTCATGGGCAGCCATCTCAGAGGCTGGCTACCACAGGGCTGCATGGTCTCTCACTCTCCTTCATGCTCATTTCATCTCCAGAATTATAAGGGATGATAGTAATGTGTGTAAATCACCAATTTGGGGACAGTTCCCACAGCAGATGATGGGAAGTCAGGGACAGATACTCTGAAAAGATAACATTCCACCAGGGGGTTGGCCATGTGAGGGAAGGGGTGTCCAGGCAACAGAAAAGAAATAATTGAGAGGCCCCGAAATAGGAGCATGCTTGGCGAATTGGAAGAATAGCAAGGTGGGTGGTGATGAATCGAAGGAAGAGAGCCAGGGCAATGTCGGTGATGAAGGCAGAGAGGTGGGGCCGGATAATGTTGGGGTTTAGAAATAATCATAACAACTTCCAATTTGGGGCACCTGGGTGGCTTAGTCGGTCAAGCATCTGACTCTTGATCTCAACTCAGGTCTTGCTCTCAAGGTTGTGAGTTCAAGCCCCACGTTGGGCTCCATGCTGGGCATGAGGCCTACTTCAAACAAACAAACAAACCAACCAACCCAAGAAAGTTTCCACTTTGAGACTTACTTTGAGAAGTCATTGAAAGGACTTATCTAACCATTGGAATGACATAATTTATTAGACTTATATTTGAAATGTCTCAGTCTGGTTGTTCTGTGGAGAAAAAAAAAAAAACTGTAGGGAGGCAAGAGTGGAAGAAAAAGACCAGTGAAGAGATTGCTTTTATATAGTCCAGGGGATACACTGGGGGTGATAGGGACTGATAGAATTCTAGAAATGGATTGAAACTACAGTCACCAAGATCTACTTATAGATTGGATGTGAGCTGCAATGACGGAAAAAAATACACTGAGAACGATTTGTAAGGCTTGGCCCAAACAACGAAATGAGCCAACTTGGTATTTACTAAGATGGGGAGGAGAATGAGGAGGATTCGTGGCTTGTTTTGGGGGGAGGGCTAATGTTCTGTTTGGAAAGCTTAAGTTAATTTCCAAGGGGAAATATAGGTTAGATCGGTATGTCTGGGGTTCAGAGTTTGACTAGATGTATAAATCGATGAGCCATGAACATTTAGATGGTATTTAGAGCCAGCAGGCTGAGATCATCGCAGGAGTGATAGGTAGAGGGGTATCTGGGTGGGTCAGTCAGCTAAACGTGCGACTCTTAATTTCAGCTCAGGTCATGATCTCACCATTTGTGAGACGGAGCCCTGTGTTGGGCTCTGTGCTGACAGCATGAAGCCTGCTTGGGATTTTCTCTCTCCCTCTCTCTCTGCCCCTCCCCTGCCCATGCTCTCTTTCTCTCAAAATAAATAAATACACATTAAAAAAAGAAAAAGGGGTGGGACACCTGGGTGGCTCAGTCATTTGGGCATCCAACTTCGGCTCAGGTCATGATCTCACGGCTCATGGGTTCGAGTCCCGCATCAGGCTCTGTGCTGATGGCTCAGAGCCTGAACCCTGCTTCAGATTATGTGTCTCCTCTCTCTGCCCTTCCCTTGCTCTCTCTTTCTCTCTCTCTCTCCCTCTCTCAAGAATAAATAAACATTAAAAAAAAGCGGTAGGTAGAGAAGAGGTTCAAGAAGAAAGCCCTAGGACATTGTAGCATTTGTAAATTGGCAAGAAGAGGATCCATCAAAGAGGCTGAGACTAAGGGGCCAAGGATGAAGAAGGAGAGCAAGAGTGTGTTGTCCAGAAACCGAGAGAAGAAATATTTCAAGGAGGAAATGAGGTTATATGTGTCAAATCCTGCTGATAATGAAGAGAAAGAATAAAAACTGATGACTGGATTTGATCATTTAGAGGTCATGGGTGACTTTGAGGAAAGCAGAGACGTGGTATAGTACCTAGACAGAAATGTGGGGACCACAGAGACATTTTAAGATGGAAGCATGTGTAAATGCTGATGGAGAAGATTCTGTAGAGAAAGGAAAGTTGATGACACAGGAGAAAGGAGATATTTGCAGGACTGAAATTGTTGAGTAGGAAAGAGGGGGTGAGATCTAATGCACAAGGACCAAGTTCATTGTTTCAAAAGCGAAGACAAGGAATATGGCTACAGCTACAAGAAGTTAGTAGACTTGTGGACAAGGATCGTATTTTGTCTCATTGAAATAAGAAGCACTCAGCTGATCTTGCAGAGGGTAAGGGGTTTGGGAGGTTTGAGAAGACAGAAGGTGTGGAATATTTGTTTAGGAGAGCACACTTGCTAAAAGTGCACAACTGGCAGGCAGTGTTGAGGGTCAACCTGTCGCTTGTGGTTGTGATTTTGCAGAAAGAGCAGTCGGCTTGACTGTGTCTTCCTTAGTTGCACAGGTGCAGGTGAGGAGTGGAGAGAGAGAGAGTCAGATGTGGTCAAGGATGGAGTTTTTCAGGTAGTTATGAGTGAAGGAGTAATGAATATGGTGTTGGGGGTGTTTGGCAAGGGGCGCTTACCATGTCGATAACGGAATTTGAGCCGAGTGTGAAGAAAAGTGAGGCTGTGAGAGGGGGAACGAACAATGGAAATGATGTGCCAATAGAGTCAAACACTGCTGGAGTTGGGGTGTGGGAGAGCGAGCCGGTGGGAGGTAGGTGGGGTGTCTGAAAGTGGGGTTTTACGTTTTTTTTTTTTTTTTTTTTTTTTGGGACAGAGAGAGGCAGAGCATGAACGGGGGAGGGGCAGAGAGAGAGGGAGACACAGAATCGGAAACAGGCTCCAGGCTCCGAGCCATCAGCCCAGAGCCTGACGCGGGGCTCGAACTCCCGGACCGCGAGATCGTGACCTGGCTGAAGTCGGACGCTTAACCGACTGCGCCACCCAGGCGCCCCAGAAAGTGGGGTTTTAGATGAGATGCCCTTGTTGGTAGTGATTGGAACTAGGCGCCGAGCACAGAGAGGGGTGTGGCCGAGGTGAGCTGGAACCAGATCCTTGCTGGTGACGAGTCAAAGCTTGGTAGGCTGACGAGTTAAATGTAACTTCCATATGGAGTATCCCCAAGAATCCCCAAGAATGCTCTTGTTGACGGCTCTAAAACCTTGAGTAACTGGAAGGCAGTGACTGTGAGTTCTGTGACAACAATAATGAAAGGTTGCCAGGTACCTTCTAATGCTAATTTTATGAGCTTGGCTATTTCATTCAATCAGTATAGGTCTCAGTATACTTGTGCAAAAATAGGAAAGTCGGTCTATGTCATCTCCAAATGCCCCCTGTTCTAGGATTCAACAACAGATTTTAAAAACGTATGTAACCATCTTGGAAGACTCTTCTGTTAACTGGAGAACAGCTGACCTGTATTTCCAGCTTTCCGACCATATAAGGAAATCTATTTACTTCAGGTTGTAATGTATGATCTTGCTAATTTGCAAGGGCATTTTCTTATAGCTAGCAAGTTAAACAAGGGTCTTGTTAGGTTGAAAGAGGTAGAAGGTCAGGGAGGGAGGGAGAGACAAAATTCAATTCTACAAGTGTTTATTAAGTACCAACCCGGTGAATTTGGAATTAACGTTATTGGAGGTTTTACCATTAGAGAGAAAATTGCATGACTGTTAGTTTATGAAATGAGTCAACAGGGAGTCCTTGGCCCCAGAAATCTAATTGAGTGAACATCCCCACGTATTATCAGAGAGGATTCCCTCACTCCTCTGTTCTCCCTTGACCTTGCCATCATCCTGCTGTTAAAGCACTTTCTCATCGCAAAGTCGTAATTTGGTTTCTTCTCTATCACCCTGTCTGGAATTGGAAGTCCGGGAGGGAAGGATTGTTTGTTATCTTAAAAGCTTAGAATCGCAGTGCCTGATACACTGATCACTTGATAAATGGCTCATCAATTCAGGATTGAATGATAGATTGAGTGTATGAATGGAAGCAGGAGCCATGCATTTATTTGCTTCAGTGTCTGTTAAAAAATGACCATCTTGACAGGTTGTTGTTCACCGTACAGCTTAGGAGTTTGTTGCGGATATTTAAAGTATGCATCGGGGGGCACCTGGGTGGCTCAGTCGGTTGAGTGTCCAACTCTGGATTGTGGCTCAGGTCATGGTCTCAGAGTTTGTGAGTTCAAGCCCCACGTCACGCTCTGTGCTGACAGCATGGAGCCTGCTTGGGATTCTCTCTCTCTCTCTGCCCCTCCCCTGCTCCTATTCTCTCTCTCTCAGTCAATAAATAAATAAATAAATAAACATTTACAAAAAAGTATACGCTGGAACGAGAATGTGAGGAATCACATGATGAGGCTGACAGGGTGGTTGGCTTTTGCTAAATGGCATCCGTTTTTCACTCTGGGATTTTGATGAATCTCATACACGTGTCTGGCAATATCTTCTTTGCGCGTTCACACGCCTTCTGATTTCAACTTGCGTTACCCCATCAAAGCATTTCTAATAATCTAGGTCTTTTAGAAACTCTGGAGCCCAGAATCCTCAAAAGACCTAAAGGAAGAGTTTTGAGAAACTAGGCTCTCTCTTGGCCTTTTCTTTCTCTGTAGGGGGCTCTGGCCATGATCTCCTGCAATGGACTTTGGTGAGTCAGGGCACAAGGGGAATGGGGGGAGACTCACTGTTTCCTTATTTCTAACGGATAAAGTGTTATTTTTTTTTATTGTATCGTATTTTTTTTTAATGTTTATTTTTGAGAGAGAGAGAGGGAGATTGAGAGTGCATGAGTGGGGGAAATGGAGAGACAGAGTGGGACAGAGGATCCAAATCGGGCTGCATGCTGACAGCAGTGAGCCCGATTCGGGGCTCGAGCGCACGAACCCTGAGATCACACCCTGAGCTGAATGCAGTTGGACGGTCAACCGACGGAGCCACCCAGGGGCCCCAATTTTATTGCATTTCTAACTGGATGCTGAGCCATTTGCCCTAGCCCCGGAAATGATGAGTGAAACTCCGACGTGAACTCTGAGCTGGCGCTTGGTTTTTCAAGAAGCCTCTCTGCTGACAAGCCAGGCCTATCTTCCATGCCCGGGATGGGTGAGGTGGCCTCTGTTACATGGAGTTGGGATTCACCCCGGGATGAAATCATTCATGGTCTCGCCTTTGCCTGTAGTCAGCTAAGAGACTCTGGCAAATGGCTTCCCTCTGGGGACCTCGTTCTCTCTTCTCACCTGTAAGATCAAGGGTTGACTCAAGAGGACCGGGCTGGTCTTTTGCAATTCTCACTTCCCGAATGCTGTGGACTTTTTCTTTTCCCCCCACACCGGTCGTGGTTGTTGGCTCTGAGGGACCTCTGCCTAGACACTCCCTTCTTGAGATAACGTTCCAGTTGTAAATCTTCTCCAGGCTCCACTTCAGTCCTCCCATTTGTATCCCTCACGTCATTGTTTTCTCAGTCACATCTACTCTGGGTTGGTTTGCAAGCCTTCTGGCAAAATTGAACTCCACTCGGCATACGCTTATTGAGGTATTAATCCGAGCCACTCACCGGGGACCCAGAACAGGAAAAGCTCTTCCCCCCCGGGCTCTCACAGCTTGGCAGAAATAATGCCAGTTAGCTTCTGTGCTGTGGGTTCCATTCTAAAGATCTTAGGTGCGCACGAACATTACCTGTCTCCCCTGCCCTGCAAATTTTATTCATGAATTGCCAAAAGGCTATCAAGAAGTTACCCGGAGTATCAGTGAATGCAAATGGCGGTGAACATTTTTCTCTGCTCTTCTGGAGCAAAGGCAATTTGCACCTTCCACCTGGTGTTATTTAGCTGGACTATTCCGCTCCGCAGGACTGTTACCTTACTATGACTCTAGTTTTTAACAAAGCGAAAACATTCAGTAAAGAGTGTTTACAATTCTGAGGACTTGGGGTTGAAAGGAAAGCAGTGGCTGTGAGCTGTGTGAAGTCCTGGGGCCCGCCTGGCCTTGAGGGAGGGAGGTCACCCCCGCGAGCGAGAGGCGCAGTAGCTCCCCCTAAGGGTCATGCTACTGAGTTGCTTTGCTGACGTACTGTTTGCCCATTAAGGGTGTTGAAAAAGCAAACTCTTAGCTCCCAATTTTGCTCCAAGAGAATAAACTCTTAGGACCAAGGGAATCTGTCCATTCCCACCCTCGGCAAGAGCTGGGCCAGACTCGAGGCCCGGAAATGGCAACTTCCTAAGTTTCCACGGCGAGGGTCGTTTTGTGACGTCACAGTCAGAGTCTCCAATTGTCACATAACTTCCTGTAAGCACGATTATACTTCCAAGGAAAGAGTCCAGTGAGTTTTGAACGGTCCTCACCTCTGCTCCTCTCCATTTTCTTTAATATTAGGGAATGGAGAACATTATATTTTATACACTTTATAGCTGAAATTTGGTTACTCCTTGTTGATTTTTGGTAGGTTTATTGTCTGATTATTAATTATTGTTGACATTTCTCATTAATGAATGGCTATCCAGAAAAAAATTATATCAGTTTCGTATAAGATTTGTAAAACACTAAAAAACATGCTTGTACTTAAAGACTATTTAATTAGAAAAAACAGTGCATTATGGGGTGCCTGGGTGGCTCAGTTGGTTAAGCCTCCTCTTGATTTCGGCTCAGGTCACGATCTTAGGGATTTGTGGGTTCAAGCCCCGAATCTGGCTCTGTGCTGACAGTATGGAGCCTGCTTAGGATTCTCTCTCTCTCTCTCTCTCTCTCTGTTCCTCTCCTGCTTGTGCTCTCTCTCTCTCAAAGCAAATAAATAAACTTTAAAAAAATTAAAAAAGAAGAGAAGAATGCATTTTAGGAAACACATCTTTTTAATGTAATTTATTTCTTCTTTTACTACCATTTCTAACCTCTTATTTCCTCTCCTGAGTTGTTAGCTCTTTGGAGTAGAACCTCATTTGGTTCACTTTTGTGTTCTTTCTAATTCTAAATGCCTATCACAAAGGAAGAATATGATGAATCTTGGTGAAATGTCGTAGATTTTATTATTTATTTACTCCTTTTAAAGAGAGAGAGAGAGGGCACAAGTGAGTGAGGGGCAGAGAGAGAGAAGGAGGGAGGGAGAGAGGGAGAGAGAAAGAGAGAGAGAGAAGCAGGGCTCACCCGGGGTTCGTGTTTTTACCCGAAGCTGGGCTGGTGCTCACCCGATGTGGGACTTGAACTCACCACTGTGAGATCATAACTTGAGCCGAAGTCAGATGCTTATCGACTGAGCCACCCGGGCTCCCTAATGTCGTGGATTTTAGAAAAACGCCGATATGAGCAATGAAGCACATCACTGACCCATTTGTTACCTGACAAGAGAAGACAAGTGACTTGCCCACGGTCATGCAGCTAACAAGCAGGAGGGCCTGGATTCAAACTTAAGCAATTTGGTTCCAGAGGTCCCCGTATACAGTCAGGTATACGAAACAGTGTATATCCCTTCCGCCCTCCTGCTGCAGCTGATACTGTCTTCCTTTCCTTCAAGAGCCCTGGGTTTTACACGGGTGTCCGTACCTCCTGCATGCAGCTCATTTACTAGGGGGCAGTTGATTTCACTTCCGGTTACTGAGATGGGGCATGTAGCTTGGGTCTAAAGTGACAATTGGGGTCCCCTTCTGTGGCCTGACTTACTGCATCAGGGGTGGGCAGTAAGCCTGCAGACCATGTCTGCTGAGGCATTTCTGGGAGGGAAGTGTCCTCTGTCTTCTGGAAGAATTTTGGATGACCATTTTCTTTCTCTTTCCTTAGGTATGAGTGGGAGCGGGCAGCTGTGGATGGCCAAAGCAGGGCCACTGGAAGTAAAGCTGGCATTGACAAGGGGAAACAGGTGCAGAAGGAAACCTGGTTTTGGGTGACATTGGTGAGTAACTGAGTCAAACCACCCTTGAAGCCAACCCTACCTCTAAGCAGTCAGTCATGTTAGCCATTCATCTCTTACTGTTTCAGCTACTTTGAGTTTTTTGTTTGTTTGTTCTATTTTTTGTTTGCTTGTTTTTGGGTTTTTTTGACAGAGAGAGAAAGAGAGAGAGAGAGAGAGCGAGCATGGGGGGTGGCAGAGAGAGAGGGAGAGAGAAAGAATCCCAAGCTGACAGCATGGAGCCAGATGTGGGGCTCGAACCCATGAACCGTGAGATCATGACCTGAGCCGAAGTCAAGGGTCTGATGCTCCACTGACTGAGCCACCCAGGCATCCAAACACAATTTTTTTTTTTTTAATCACTCAGTGGAAACTATTCATGGCCATAATTTGGGAAGGTAAGATTTCGTGCCTTTGTCAAGAAGCTAACTGGTCAGAACCTTGACCAAGTAGAGTTGTTAAACTTGGAAAGAAGTAATTAGATCTCAGTATTTAAGAGCTGTGTGATAACTAGTTCATGTTATATTTACAACTCTATATTCGAATACGACCTAAATGTCAGGTGCCTGAGTACGAATATAAAAATATCAGAACCTGCTGTTACTGCAGCTGAACCTAAATTATCTCCTTTAGGGAAAATCAATACTTCTCTTTTAAGCCAAGCTCAGATTCCCACATGTACTTCCAAATGACAAGTAATAAATGGCCAAGGAAAATATTTTTTAAAAATACCTCTACAGAGGTTAAAAATTATGAAAAAATGCGACTTGCCTCTTATGAGAATTAGGAAAATCCTCCCTTCACTCCTCTCATACAGAGGATTTTACTTCTCCCCTAAAGTAGAGTCCACTAAATAACTTCTGGAATGGAAGTTTTGATTGTTGGTGAATATAAGGACGAGTAATTCAAGGAAAAAGACAAATAATCTAAAGATAAAACCAGTATCTTGAAAGAACGTTTCTTTAAGATTTCAGTGGTGCTAAATTTTAAAATATTTTTTTAATGTTTGTTTATTTGTCTGTGTGTGTGTGTGTGTGTGTGTGAGAGAGAGAGAGAGAGAGAGAGAGAGAGAGAGAGGCAGACCATGAGTGGGGTAAGGGCAGAGAGAGAGGGAGACACAGAATCCGAAGCAGGCTCCAGGCTCTGAGCTGTCAGCACGGAGCCTGATGTGGGGCTTGACCTCACGAACCGCGAGATCATGACCTGAGCTGAAGTCAGACACTTAACGGACTGAGCCACCCAGGCACCTCTCAGTGGTTCTAAATTTTAAACTAGAAGGGAAGGGCTTCTGTTGGTACTAAGCTAGCCTAGAGAACTATCTTTAAGAATAAATACCTGTTCTTCTTGGTTAAGAAATTTATAAGGGCCTCCTATTCTAAGGTCCCTGTTCTGTTTTCCCTTCTTTGGCAGAATCTACAGGCTTAATACTTTCCTTTCCAGCTTGGTAGACCACCTCCTCTTTCTTGACCTCCTGGCACTGTATCTTGAACAAACAGAATTATAAGATGTTTATTAAAGTTGGGGAAAAAGTAACCGTTTTCTGCTCTTTTTTGTGTATCAGAAAGAGCAGGGGGTCCCAAGGTATCTGATATAATGGATGCAGTATTTGGAGCCCTGTATTTTAATAACTATTAAGGAAAAATGGTTTGATTTCAAGGTCCCTGGACTGTAGAGAGCTCAAGCCCTGGCTGCAAATCGTTTGCCTTGAAGAGACATAAATGAGAACCACAACTGCCAGAAAATAAGGTAATCTCTAGAAATGCCTTGATAAATTAAAATGAAAGATAGCCCAAGACGTCAGCCCTTCATACCCATTGAATGCTGTGCTCTCAGTCCGCTGATAAGATTTTAATTTATTTTATTATTACATTTTTTGTGACAAAATGTAACACAACTCATTCATTTTGTCCGCGAATCCTCTCTCTCCTTCATATAAATGGCATACATGATGATGACCTATGTTAAAGTTATTGCCCACTGCGTGCAGCGTTACAGAGATAATCTACAAATAGTATAAAAATTGGTAGAAAATTAAACTATAAAGCATATAACTGCAGAAAGAGATATAAATCTTTAAATATTTGGGTTTCTTTCCCCTGCACATCTGTTATTTTAGCCACTTGAGCCACCTAGTGGTAATATCTGTGAAATATGATTTCTTACACTGAAAAGGAATATAAAAGCTTTTAACTTGTTGGGATGAGCACTGGGTGTTATATAACTTACATATGTATACTATATACCTAATATATATACCATATATGCATATATGTATATACATATATACATAATATATACATACTATTATATATACATATATAATATATACATACTATATATGCATATATGTATATATGTATATACGTGTATACATAATATATACACACTATTATGTATACTATATACATAATATATAATATTACATATTATATAACTTACATATAACTGGGTGTTATATGTAAGTAATGAATCACCGGATTCTACTCCTTTAACCAATACTACACTGTATGTTAACTAACTTGAATTTTAAAAAATTAATTAAAAAAAGAAATAAAAGTGGTAGTATGGACTGAAAAAAAAAACTTTTAGCTGTTTCCAACTTAACAGGACTGAAGTAAGGAAAATGAATTGTAACCATTGTATACATTCAGATTTCCAAATTAGTGTTTATTAATAAATAAATTACAATTAACAAAGTAAGCAAAGCATTATGTTTTTATAATTTGTTTTATAATATTCAATCGTCTACCAATTTAACATTAATATTTATTAATGAACTCATTTATTATTAATTTATAAATAAAAAATAAAGTATAAAAATGTAACTCTTTGCTTATCTTGTTTCCTCTAGTAAAGTCCACATAGCCAAGAAAATAAAAATTATAGGAAATAGTAATTGATGGAAGGGAAATTTTCAATATGTATAACAAAGAAATAGCTATCAAATATTTAGTGAACTAAAAATGACTAATACATTTTAGAACTTGTTGTATTCACATGGAACCTTTAATAAATGGTCCTGGGTAGAGCCATATTTTCCAAATCTGTCTTCGACACATCATCAGTCTCATTTCTTCTTACATTCAAAGAACAAAAATTAATTACCAATCTGCTTAGTGGTCCATTAGAAATACTCCACACCCAGATTACAAGGTGACTAATCTGAGATTTCTTTCACTGGGAATTGTAGCTCAAACTAAGTTTCCATGTTGGCTCTGTTCCGGTGTAATAACCTCCAGCAGAGCCAAATCACAAAATACTTACTAACTTCACGTGTTAGAATCCACATTCGTCTTTGCCTTGTTAACTTTTAAGGAGCTTTTTATTTGTTGTTCCAAGAATGTCAGGTTCTTTGGTTTCCTGCTGTCTTAAATTGCCATATGTCTCTAAAGACATTTGTGTGTGTTTATGTGTTTTTAAAAATCAGAATTAGCACAAAGGAGTGATAAATTTGTTTTCTTCGAATTCACCAAGCTTCCTGCTTGGTAGGATTGCAAAGCCATAGTGTGAAACCAGCAGGGCAAATGTTCTCTCTTTTGGCTGATCCAGTGTTACGTAAACTCTGACCTCCCCCCATCTCATCTGGTTTGCATTAGGTGAGCAGAAGACAGGTTGATTTCACGAGGGGTCCTGGAAGCAAAGGTGTCTATGGAAGGGTGGAGGAGTGAAGAGTGTCAGCCTGAGAGCTGATAAGATCTTTAAGGGATGATTGAGCAGAATGAACATGAAATAGGCTCTAAAAGAGGAGAAGCTTCCCTGATGTATAAGGCATCCAGGCAGATCTGGTGGGGGGAACGAGGTAACAAAGGGAGGATTGTGCTCTAAGCGAGGGGGTGAAGGCCTATTCTTTTGCCTTCCCTTCAGGGGATACCATCTTTCTGGGCAGAATGTGTGCTTGGGGAGTAGACGTGTTGCCTAGGCTGGGCCAGCCAGAGAATTTCCTCAGGCACTTTGAACTTGGGACCAGTGAGAATGAGTCTGACTTGTTCTCTGGGGTGAGTCTCGGGAGTTGTGTGGTACTGCTTGCTGCCCTGTGGAGAAAATCAGCCTCAGAGAGCAGAGATAGAAGCCAAGATGCAGACATACAGGACAGGGAGAGAGTCTGAACCAAGCTTCTTGGAATGTACTTCTCCTTTTGCATCAATTAATTTGACCCCCACTCTTACTTAGCTCCTTAGACCCATTCAGATTGGAAGATGTAGTGTTCGTGAAATAACACAAGTCCCAAAATGAACTTTAGAACAGTAAATAAAGCCATCCAGAGAATATGGAGGAAGAAGACTTTCCTTTGTTCTGCATTTTTCATGTAGAAGGGTGGACATTAGCTAAAGCTACGGTCTGCTGGTGTTCAGTCTGGTCTCGATTCCCCGCCCTGTTCTCATTCTTCATAGGCTCCTCGAATGAACTTCTTTTCTCTCATGATTTTAGCTCTCACCAATGTGCTTGCTAATGGCTCCTGAGTTTTTTTTTTTATATTAAATATAATTTATTGTCAAATTGGTTTCCATACAACATCCAGTGCTCATCCCAACAGGCGCCCTCCTCAATGAATGGCTCCTGAATTTGTAACTCTATGAACTCAAGAGCTGTCTATCTAATTGTGTATTGGGCATTTCCTCTTAGTTCTATGGAAACCTCCAAGTCAGTGCATCTAACAAATAAACTCTTCCTGAATTCTTCGTATTCCTTGGGGCAGAGAGTGGTATCACTATCTACCTGGGTGCTTAAGCTGGAAACATATGAATGAATCATTGGTGACTCCTTCATTTTTGACCCCTACATCTTATCGGTCAGTATGATTTTTCCACAAATCTCATTATTATTCCTCAAATGCATCTCTTTCTCCCCACCTTCACCATTAGGTCCTTAGTCAAGAGCCTTAGTATTTCTTGTGTGGCTTATTTTAATAGCCTCTTCCCTTTTGTCCCAGCCTTGAGTTATTTACCACTTGATATCATTCTTCTTTCTGGAGTTAACTTTCTCAACTGAAGATCTCGTAGTGTCATTAAAAAAAAATCTTTCATGACATCCCTCCCCCCACCGCTCCCCCCCACCCCATGCCAGCCAAAGATCTGTAAGTTCTTCCATATGGTTTTTCCTCTTCCTCCAACATGATCTTTAGCCAGTCCCTTCCTGCGATTCTACTTCCCAGCCATGTGCGTTTCTCCCCGAATGGGCTGTGCCCCTGCTTGTCTCAGTGAGTAGACTGCTCCTTCTGTAGAGACTGATTGCACAGCTTCTGTCTGCATGGCTTCCCAGTTCAGCCCAGGCACTCCCCTCTTCAGAAAGGCTTTCTTAACCTTTCTACTCTGTGGAGAGTTCTGCTACACCACTTATCACAGCCTCTTGCTATCATCTGCTTACTCCCTTGTCTTCCCAAATGTGCTGTGAAACTCCTTGAAGCTAAGACAAGCACCTGGATGTCTAATGAGGAAACAAATAGAGTCTTTTATCCAACCGATGAATTCAAAGATGAACACAGCCATGAACCATTTACCAATTACTCTGCTTGGAGTTTACACTCTGGGCAGCATCACTTCTGAAGCAATAAATAAGAAAAATGAAGGTGGCAGTGGTATGTTAGTATTGTTAAAAGGCTGCAAAGGAGGAGCCTCCTGCCATTATCTGCCCACTTCTAGCAGAACAGATTGGTGGGTGAGAATATGAAATATGGTAACTTGAACTGCCATAAGCGAGGGTGGGAGGAAGCCGGTCATTTCATTCTGATAGAGGAAAACCTGCATAGAGACTCTGCTCCACTGTTAACTTTAAAAAAAATTTTTTTTTATGTTTATTTGTTTTTGAGAGAGACAGAGACAGAGGGTAAGTGGGGGAGGGGTAGAGAGAGAGAGAGAAGAATCTAAAGCAGGCTCCGGGCTCCATGCTGTCAGCACAGAGCCTGACACGGGGCTCAAACCCATGAACCATGAGATCATGACCTGGGCCACCCAGGTGCCCCTCCACTGTTAGCTTTTTAAACGGCTCTAATGAACATTGGCAGGTATCTGAATGAACAACCTTGAAAGCTTTTGATTGCCCAACAAGAGCCTGGAAAAGGCCTTTCTAGAAGCAAGAGAGAAGAGGAGCTATGTGGGATCCTATGAAGGCTCAAACAGAAGCGTAGATACCAGCGTCCAACTCAAAGGAGTTAGCCAAGTAGTTGTTTCCAGTCTGTTTCCTGTTGTTGGCTCTGTTTAGGATTTTTCTGTCTCGGTAACATTTCGCAAAAGAGCATTTGCCTTTCTTTGTAGGTCAACTGAAGTGGTTGTGGGAATTTTGCTCCTTTTCTCCTGGGACCCCAAGCCAGCTGCACTACCTGTCGGAGAGCCCATGGTCTTTACCCTCCACAAAGGGGAGCTAGAGTCACACTTGAGGGACATAAACCAAGGGATCTATCAAACCATCAGACAGAAAATTCCAGGAACATTTGTTTAATACCAACTCAGAAGTTGCTTCAGAATCTCCATAAGAAAGGGGATTGGGGGCACAATTTATTAGTAAATGGGAGTGGAAAGGGGTTGAAGGAGACATGGAGATTATGGATTGGTAGGGTCAAGCTAAATCCCTCCAGAGCCCCCTGTTTGTGTTACTATGGTAATGGTTCTCTCACTAAATCGTGCTGGACATTGTGGGAAATTAGAACAACAAACAAAGCAAACGACTTGATTAAAATGAACCCTGCCCTGAAGGAAATTGGAGTCCAGCCGGGAGAGACAGAAAAACTAACAGGTTTAAGAGACTATTAAATCAGGGGTGCCTGGCTGGCTCAATCCAGAGAGCATGTGACTCTGATCTCCGAGTTGTGAGTTCAAGCTCCATGTTGGGTATGGAGCCTACTTAAAAAAAAATAACTAAGAAAAAAAATTAAAAATAAAAAGACACTATTAATCAACCCAAAACAGTTTTCTGGAGACCAGTCTGTGCAACTGATTGACCAGGAGTTCTAGTCTTGCCGACACCATTAATCCTTCCTGGTCCCAGGGGCCATTTGATATCACTTGGTGGTCATTGTGTCTGCTCTGTGGTTAAACATCAGTAGGGATGATTCTGGGTTGTGGGCATGGCTGGGCTTTCAGGGCAGCAGTGGGGATTCCAGAAATCTCTGGGTCACTGAATGCCCCTTTCTTCAGCCCAGTGTGGGGAAACTGGGCTGAGAGATTACTGGGGATATGGACACCCTCCCTTCACATCCCTATTTCCTGAAACAGGGTTGTACAGTCTCTCCAACCAGTCTTACCTCCTCATCTCATGAGTTTTCCTCTCAGAAAATGAGAGCTTTTCTTGTTTTGCTCTGTTTGAGACCTGAGATTGGGCACAGATGAAGATACTTGCCAATTTTCAATTGCATTATATCTGAATTGACATTATCCTGGGGCATGATTATCAAGGGAATTTTCTATAATAATGTTCTCTTTGAGTTGAAAGAAATCAGAGTACTGCCCTGAGGAGAAAGAATTAATATATAATTATTGTCTAAGGTGGGTGTATGAGGATAATAATAACCAAGGATCATTGATTCTTTACTATATGCCAGGCGTCGTTTTCAATTATTTATTTGTGTTATCTCATTTATTCCTCACAGTGGCCCAGGGAAGACTGCCCTGTTATTATCTCCACTTTAGGATGTGGAGATTTGGGTATAGAAAGGTAAAGTAATTTGCCCAAGAGCACGTAGCTACTCAGTGGCAAAGTTGGAGGCGGAAACTCAGCCAGTCTTACTCTGGATACCATGTTTTTAACCACAATGTTATTTTGAAGTGGAGCAGTACAGGTTGTCTTTTGTTTGGTGACGGGGAGGGGGTTGCTGTAAAACTAGCTCAGTTTCACAGCTTAACCCAACTTCAAAGCTGGACGGTAATAACTAAAATCTGAGTAGCTAGCTTTGTTATAAATGAGAAGAGTGCCATTGGGGTAGGAAAACCCTGCAGACACTTGGAATTTTGATTTCTCAATCCCAAAAAAATTCCAATTTGATTTTTAAATATTTATTTTATTTTTGAGACAGAGAGAAACAGAGCATGAGCGGGGGAGGGGCAGAGAGCGAGAGCGAGAGCGAGAGCGAGAAAGAGAGAGAGAGAGAGAGAGAGAGACACACACACACACAGAATCCGAACCAGGCTCCAGGCTCCGAGCCATCAGCACAGAGCCCAATGCGGGGCTAGAACTCGTCAACCGCAAGATCATGATCTGAGGACTGAGCCACCCAGGTGTCCCCCGATTTGATTTTTCAACCTAGCCTCTTCTGTCTTCACAGAAGCATTTTGCAACTTTCCTTGTTTTTTCTTTCCTTAAAAGTTTCAGTTTTTCTCTCTTAATTTTTTCTTCTTTCCAAAATTTGGGTATGCCCATGACTACTGCATCATGGGGGAAAACCAGAGTGAACTACCTTTGGCTGCACCTGCTTCCTCAAGGTTTTTATTTTATTTAAAAAAAATTTTTTTTATTTTTTATTTCCGAGAGAGAGAGAGGGGGGGGGGTGGAGAGCATGTGAGTGGGGGAGAAGAGTAGAAGATGGGAGAGAGAGAATCCCAAGCAGGCTCCATGCTCAGCATGGAGCAGACTAGGGTCTTGACCCCATAACCTTGGGATCATGACCTGAGCCCAAATCAAGAGTTGGTGGCTCAACCGACTGAACCACCAAGCCCCCCTCCAATAGCTTTTTAGAAAGACTTATTTCTTCCTTCAAATTCCACTGCCTCAAGATCTGTCTCCCCAAGCTCCAGGTAATCTCTTTTCGAAGTTCAAAGGCATCTGTCATTTTCATTGCTTCTGGCTCTTTTAGCTTCTGTGTTACCGCGAGATCCCGCTCTTCTGCTTCTCTTTTTCCTTTTTTCGCCTCTCTTCTTCCTCCTACCCACTCACCGTGGGCTTGTCCAGGATGTATTTCTGAGAACATTGCTACTCTTTTGATGCATCCTTCCCTTTGAAAAGGTCATCCATTTTCAAAGTTTCCCCTTTCCCTTTCACACAGGTTACTCTGTATCTATCTTTGCCTTAGTAATTTCCTCTTGCCCAAATGTGCTTACTTCCAAGCACTTCTGGGAAATTTCCACCTAAGGATTCTACCGCCACCATTTGGCTCAAAGTGAACAAGATTTGGTTCATAATCAATATTTCCCACGTGAGTTCTCCTGAGAACAGTAAATAGAACACACTTATGCAGCATGTACAGTAAGTCTGGAACCATTCCAGTTATCCTTTTTATCTCGCGAGATGAAGGAGCTCAGGCCTAGGGATGCAAAGCATTGTGCCCCCAGTTGACATGACGCAGCTACCAAGTGGAGAAGCCAAGGTTCACCCTAGGCAGTTCTGAGAATCTTTACTCCCAGCCAGCCCTTGATATTTCTAGGCCATGTTTTCTGATTTCCCACAGTCAAAATTGTATTCATCAATGTTCCTTTTCTTCCAGTCCAATTCACAGCTCTTTACTTTTCTTTCAAGATGTTTTTGTGGTCTGTATAAGTCAGGCTCTGCAAGGCACAAATGGCCCATTCAAAACCAAACAGACAAAACCCAGTGGTACAGTTAAGGAAACCAGCAAGGGCTGGGAGACCTCCCTGGGGCTAACACATTGGTAAACAATGCTATGGGAGTCCAGAGAAAGCTGGGTTTATGGAAGTAAGACCACCTACCAGTAAGGTATGGGGAGGTGGCAGGGAGGGGAGTGGAGAGAACAAATACCCCAACTCTCTCTCCTCATGGCTTCTACTTGTGCTTCATTACCTCACGCCTGGATCATTGTTGCTCCCTCCTCAGTGATCTAACTTCGTTTCTCTCCACTTTATTGTGCTGCCCTATCGCTAGACCAGTCTCTCTAAGGTGCCACATTCACTGTGTGATTTTTCTTCTCACAACCTTCAAAGGCTTGTCATTGCTTGCCAGTCTATTATGGACAGTGCTCCAAATCCTGAGTCTAATCCCTCTTTCAAATGTTGTGTTCTGTTACTCTCCTAGCACTTTGCTCCAGTTGGCTTCCTCATTGCTGCCCCCCTTTCTATAAACATACCCCTCTTATACCTGCATCCCGTGCTGTGGCTCATATCCTTCCTTAGGCCCGAAATGCCTTCTTCGGTCTTCTATCCAAATGCTATATATCCTTCAAGACTCATCTCTCTGTAAACATTTCTCAGACTGCTCCTATATACATGGGTCCTTCTATCTTTCCAAGTTTCCGCTGAATTGTGGAAAACACCTTACCAATGAAGTCTTTTCTAGATGTTTTGTAAACATGTGCCTTGTCTCTCCTAACTGGTGGATAAAGATCCCCAAATCAAGAATATGGTCAATGGTTCATCAGTGTGACTCTTATTTTCTACGCTATAATAGTTTGAAGGGGTACAGTTAAAACAGCGTGGGGATGGTTAACATGCCAACAAAAAGTGATTTATGCTCTAAGCCCCTTGCTGTACAATCAGGGTGACCCTGGCTTTTAAGTCCCTCCCTCTCCTGGCAGGGTCCCCAGTGATCCCCTTTGCTGCTAGAAGCACTTGAGATTAAGTGCCCGGGGGTATCTCTGCTGTGTCTACTCTTTGCTTTTGGAGGCTGCAGGCCTACAGACCAATAAAATCGATCTGTGCTCTGTATGCATCCTTCAGCTTTCCTTCTGGGGACCGTTCGTTTCACACGGTTGTCATTCTTCTTTATCCTTTTTGGTATAAACCATCCTGTTTGCCAGCAGTTGCCTGTTGGGATAGGATTATTTGGTTCATACACCGAGAGAACTCCAATGTACTGACCCCTAGCTAGTATTTCTGACCAAAATTGGTCCATATCAACCTTTCCATCATGTAGGTCAATGCCTGGAAGATGATCTTCACTTCTGTTCTTTGCTCAGGAAATCTCAGTGCTGGAGTTTTCTGTGAGCTCTTCTCAGACAAGACCCTCCTTGGAACACTGTGACATGCTAGGACATGAGTTCCCTTAATGACCGTTAACAATTTATTCTCAAAGGACCTTAACATCCATCTGTCATCTACTGTGATATCTGTAATATTGATTTTTTTCTCTTTGCTTTTCCAATCTCATACTGTAAGGCTCTAGGATTTCCTTTACCGCTTCTAGGAAAGCTTAAAACTCCACCTTTTAATAGTTAAGTAGAAACAGCGTAAGTTAGTGAATATAAATGGACTTCTTCCATTGGTCATTTGGATGGATTCTCTGACCTTATCTCTAGAAGGCTTTCTTATCTTAAAATTTTTTTCTATCCTGTCTCTTTCAATGAATGTTCCCCAAGATGATAGGTTCTTTGATAGCTTAATCAGAACTAGAGTAATTTAAAAAACCAATCCTAAGAAAGGCCAAAGTATTTCAGAGGGAGGAAGAATTTGTGTAGTGAAATATTTTCACAAGGGATATATTGGGTTCTTCCGAGTGACATACGTACAGTTAAAAAAAAAATTCTTTGTGCCCATTACTTTTGGAGCAAAGAAATGCAACTTTTCTAATCTACTGTGGTTTGTAATTAGGTGATGAAAAGCAGTCTTCTCCAGATTCAGCAGCTGTTAGCTATCTAGATGTTTCTTTCTATCAAGTAAAAGCTATATTGCTTTTTTAGAGATGATCACAGAAATGAAAAACATCACCAGACTAGCTAAATCAAGACAGAGGGAAGGGGTGGGGTGGAGAATCATTTAAAAAGCAATTGTATCCATACAGGACATTCCTTCTGAAGATTTTGACATCCTGAGGAACTTCTCTGTCTACCTCACCTCTTATAAAATCATGCGATGTGAAAGGGAAGCCAGAGCTAGATGGGAACAGAGGAGGAGGTCTGGGCCATTTCCTTTGGTAAACACAAAGACCTCCTTTTGCTAGAAAAAACCCAGAAGCTGAACTTGGTGGGTTTGAGGGCTCGCAAATGCAACCAGCTGAAACTTTGTAAACATTTAGCATAAAACTCATTTTTAATCTCATAAACTTAATTTTTTCCCCTAGCATATGGGATGCATAAAAAGGAAATAAAACTTTAGTAAATTGAGCCTTACTTGTGCTTTATAAAAAAGAAATTGAATTGCTCTAATGGCAGCTGCAGCTGGCATTCAGCTTCCAAAAACCAGTGTAAATCTAGTTTTTAGTGCTTGATTTAGTAAACACTCAGCTGCAAACAGGCTTCAAAAACAACTCTGAATGCAGGGTTTTCCGTAAAGGCAGTTATGTAACCTCTGTGTGTTATGCCTTTAAAATATGTGAAGTCTAGCAGAAACCCTGATTGAGACGTCTTACAATTATCCTTTGCTCTATATTTAAATCTGCATAGAGTTTGCTATCCGTTGCACACAGAGCTCGCACAAATGGATTCTAATAGGCTGCAAATCTAAATGGATGTGTTGCGGTCATTCATGCTATAAAAAAAGTAGAGTCGGCCTCGGATGCCAGAGTTGAGTTTGACCCATTGTTTGGTTATCTTATCTCCAAGTGATAGTCGCAGCCTGTGTTTGATTCTGCCCTGCTCTGGGCCTTGTCAGACTCCCGCACACTGAGGACCCAGAAGAAACCCCGTTTCGCATTCTGTTCAGCAAAGGCTGCACGTGCCCAGCTTGCAATGTTTGCTAAAAATAGAGAGAAAATCTTGTCCCTGACAAACAAGATGAAACGTCCAACTGCTTTAGAATCGACGCACAAATAACTGTTAGGTTTCTAAATGCCAGTTTAGCTTAAATCTTTCTTAGTGAACTGGGTTTAGTGGAGATTTTTGTGTTTCGGTTGTTGGCTTTCCAATCACTATATATTCACCGGTAGACAAAAGGAAGGTGGGCACCTCATGGCGTTTCTGCTCAAGGAATCTTTTCTAATAATTCTGGCTCGGATGGGCAAGGTTAGTCCTGGGAACAATTTGGAATTAGGATAAATTGGTGTCTCTTTCTTCCTCCCTTAACTGCCTTACAGTATCTCAGGCTTATTTTTAGCTGGTTGCCAACCACCCCTGTCTGAGGATTTCTCTACTTCTCCGGGGCATTTCCAATTTTAAAAGAGACCCTCGAATGTGGAAGAATCCCAAGACCCCAAATTTGTGTTGTTTGCAAGCCAGGATCTGGGGTTAATCTTCTGGGCAGAGGGCAGATTGTTCTAAGGCTGGCTCTCGGCAGAGTGGCTGGGCTTTAGAGAAGGAAATTCACATACACCCTCTTTCTTTTTCCTACCATCTGGTCTTTTGGCTGCCAGCGACTGGAGCTATTAAACAAATGGAGACTTTATGAAATTTGAAAACAAGACTACTGCACAGCGTGGTAGGTGGAGAGAGTCACGAGTTGATGGTTCTACTCATGGCTCTGCTGTTACCAGCTGAGTGACCTTAGGGAAGTCACTCAAACTCTCTGAGCTTCTGTCCTTCCTACCTTTCAGGACTGTGGCAGGGCTGAATACAGACATGAGAAAGTAGTTTGAAAAGTCCAGAGTACCACACAATTCTGAGGGACTTTGATTATTCAAGGCAGTGAGGCTTACGTACACAGCGAGGAGTATCTTCTTCTTCCCCAAGGAAGGGTAACCATTGCCTGTACCATCGTGTTTTAGAGAAATTATGTGAGCATGTAGTAGATCCTGTTATGCCTGTGGATGACCTTTCTGGAGAAGATCTGATCCCTGACTACTGAAACAATTAAAAAGGATAAAAGCGCTTCAGAAGTCACATGAAAATATTAAGGTGAAAACAGATGAGCTATCCTGGATGTAATCTATATCATACCTCTCCCCAGCTAGGAGAGATATTCAAATAATATTATAATATATAATATAATATAATATAATATAATATAATATAATATAATATAATATATTTCTTTCTTTCTTTTTCTTTCTTTCTTTTTTTACATACATCTTTTAATGTTTTATTTATTTTTGAGGTGGGGAGAGGGACAGAGAAAAAGGGAGACAGAGGGTCCGAAGTGGGCTCTGTGCTGACAGCAGAGAGACCTGACATGGGGCTGGAACTCACGAACCGCTAGATCATGACCTGAGCTGAAGTCGGACACTCAACCGACTGAGCCACCCAGGCACCCCTTAGTTTCTTTTTAATATTCAAAATTAGTCGCCTGAAAGGCTACCTGTTTATGTTAGAAATCCAGAATTTATTTTTATTTTTGAATTAAAAATCAATAATTTATAGGCATATAGTTTAAACGGTTGAATAGTTTTATGGTTTGCTTCCCTCCCTCTCTGTTTGTAACTTTTTTTTTTTTTTGAGACTCTTAAATACACAGAACAAACTGAGGGTTCATGAGGGGGCGGGGGAGAGGGGAAAATAGGTGATGGATGTTGAGGAAGGCACTTGTTAAGATGAGCACTGGGTGTTGCATGTAAACGATGAGTCACGGGAATCTACCCCCCAAACCAAGAGCACACTGTATACACTGTATGTTAGCCAAATTGACAACAAATTACATTAAAAATAAAATTAAGATTAAAATAAAGTAAAATAAAATAAAAAAGCAAAAAAAAAAAAAAAAACCAAAGTTGAATAGTAATAAAAGAGCCATTACGAAATTTAGTTTCCTGACTTGCCCCTTCTCACTTCCCTTGTCCCCTTCCTCAAAGGCAACAGCTTTCAACCTTTTTAAAAGCTCCTCCTGACCTTTACAACTTTCCCAAGTTCTAAGAATGATGCATATATTGCTATCTCTTTAATTGTCAATTTTAGCATGGAAAATGGAGCTAACTCTTTATTTGGATGTCATTTTGCTTCCTTTCGCATCTTCGCGGTATAATCCTATTACAGTTTGGGTTAAATTAGTATTAGGATTATCCTAATATTCTTTATAACTGAGCATTGTCACATACCATGATTATTCTTCCTTCCTTTGTTTATATTTTTCATAGAGTTAAAAATGCTGGGCTTTTCATTCACTGGGTTTTCTTTGTATGTTTTAAATTATTTCCATTTCTTCTAATGGCCTTTTAGTAAAGCTCTCCACTAAGGTCAATCACGACAGCTAACCTCTCAGTTCCTGTACGTATTTTCTGAGACACTGCTCCTTTGCTCCTGCAATCTGGCTGGACTGTGGTCACCTTTGGATTACTTTTGCTCCCATTCCAGGCCTGGGTGGCCTTTCTGATCTCATATCTTGCTCTTCCTCCTCCCCCTTTTCTTTTTTATTAAAGAACATTCTCCAGGAGTTTCATCTAGTAGATGTTATAGTAGCAAAGGGAATCAGGATAGCAGTCTTGGCCATGCCAGTCTCTGCCTCTCTCTGCTTCATTCATACTTTACACTTGTGCCCAGTTATCATTAGAAATCTCTGTACCATCGGGGCACCTGGGTGGCTTATTTGGTTAAGCATCTGATTCTTGGTTTCGGCTCAGGTCATGATCTCATGGTTCAGGAGTTCGAGCCCTGTGTCGAGCTCCATGCTGACGTTGAGGAGCCTGCTTGGGATTCTGTCTCCCTCTCTCTATGGCCTTCTCAAAAGTAAAGAAACATTAAAAAAGAAAAGAAAAGAAAAAAGAAAAGAAAAGAAAAAAGAAAAGAAAAAAGAGAAAAGAGAAAAGAAATCTCTCTACCATCATCTTGAAATTTGTCCTTTTTCTTTCTCCTGTTTTGTTTTTGTTTTTGAGAGAGAGGGCATAAGTGAGTGAGAGGCAGAGAGGCAGAGAGAGAGAGAGAGAGAGAGAGAGAGAGAGAGAGAAGCAAGGCTCACCTGAAACAGGGCTAGAGCTCACCTGATTTGGGACTTGGACTCATGAACTGTGAGATCATGACCTGAGCCAAAGTTAGATGCTTCCCCGACTGAGCCACCCAGATGTCCTCTCCTGTTTTGAATTGACTCTTTCTCCTATCATATATATTTTTCCTCTGTGTAGTCCTTCACACGGGTGAGGGCATCTTCAATTGTTTCCTGAGCAAGTGTGTATTTCAAATTTTTTGAAATCTTAGATTTCTAAAACTGTTCTCATTTTACCTCATCTATAATTTATGTCTGAGTATGGAATTCTAAGTTGGAAGTTATTTTCCTTCAGAAGTTTGAAGGCCTTGCTCCATGGTCTTCTGGAATTCGATGTTGGTATTGGGAAGAACAGAGTCATGCAGTGGCTTTTCTTAGTCCACTGTGTTCTGAACTGATATGCCTTGCAGTCAGTCTGTTTCTGCCCCTATGCTGGGTACTTAGTGGGCCCCTCAGTCTGGAAACTGATGTCTTTAGTTCTAGGAAATTTTGCTTCTAATTTCCTCTCCTCTGTTTTCTCTGTTCTTTTTGTTCATCTGATCGTTCTGATGTTGGAGTTCCTGGAATTGTTTTCTAATTGTCTTGTGTCTCTAGGTGTCCTCCTCTTTATCTTTCCCCCTGTTTTCTAACTCGTTTAGCTTTTTTTCTTTCTGTTTTTATGTTTTTAGTTCTCAAGAATGCTTGTTGTTCTCCCAATGCCCCTTTCCACAGGATTCTGTTCTTGCTTCAGGAACTCATTATCTTTTCTTGTGTTTCTGAGGATACGAGTTGCACTTTTGGTTCTTGGATGGTTTCAGTTGCTCTTTTCTGTTTGCTCTGATCTTTATCTTCCACATTCAAGGGTTTTCTCATGTGTCTGCCCTTGTTTATGTGCTTGTGATCAAGATGCGGGAACTAAAACTCTGATTGGAATCTCTGCAAATGTGTTTGGGGCTTGTCATCTTTGAGCACCACTGTGGGATCATCTTCCCTTGGGTCATTTGTAGGGGAGCTCTCATTTTAAAGTTTTCTCCTTTTCTTATGTACTATGTTGCTAGTCATAATGATTTTTCTGCTGAAATTTCTAGCTCTACATAGCAGCTTGCACTGCAGTATCTTATTATAATGCTGTGCCTTTGAATAACTTTTGTTCTTAACTAAGACACTGTGAATCTTGGGGCACCTGGGTAGCTCAGTTGGTTAAGTGTTTGACTTCAGGTCAGGTCATGATCTCACAGTTCGTGGGTTCAAGCCCCATGTCAGGTACTATGCTGACAGCTAGGGGCTATGAGGCTGCTTCAGATTCTGTATCTCCCTTTCTCTCTGTCCCCCCCAAGCCTCACGAACTGTGAGATCATGACCTGAGCCAAAATTGAGAGTTGGACTCTTAATTGACTGAGCCACCCAGGTGCCCCGTGTCCATTTTTTTTAAATAAAAATTCTGGAATGGATATCCTTAGGAGGGTGCCATATATATATATATATATATATATATATATATGTATATATATATATGTGTGTATATATATATATATATATATTCATTTTTCTATACAAGGTAAAATGAAAAAGTGAGATGACCAGGATCCTTAAAACACTCTTATTTTAATTAAATCGGTCCACTTTGAAAAAGTTGGTCATCTATACTTGAGACCAATACAAATTGTAGTTTTGACAATTTTCTCAAAATATTTCTCCCTAACATATCAACATTCTTGTTTTCATTTATTTTTAATTATATAAGTAATACATAGTTTTTTTGTAAAAATCTATGCAGATACAGCAAAACTACTGACCACACCAGTCCCCTTAAAAACAAACAAGTACCATTGGTTTTTACAACAGTAAATGAAACTGCTGGATATAGACCTACCACAATTTAACCATCTTTCAAATTATGGACATACAAAACACTTCAAAATTTTTCACTTTGCAAGTAAGATGCTAGTTAAAATCCTTATACATGTTTGTTATGTACATGTATGACTATGTCTCTAAAACAGGTAACAAGAGTGGAGTTTCAGGGCCAAATCGTACGCACAAGTAAAGCTATAATAAAATGCTGCACAGTAACCTTCCAAGGAGTTTTACAAGTCCCTACTCCTACAATAATATACGAAAATAGTCATCTCCTCACACCTTTGCTAATATTGGTATCCGTCTAAAATAATTTTGGCAAATTTGATGGGTGAAAAATGCCATTTTAAATCATATAGATTTAAAACATTTTTTTAAGTTTATTTATTTTTGAGAGAGAAAGCATGAGTCAGGGAGGAGCAGAGAGAGAGAGGGAGACAGAGAATCCCAAGCAGGCTTTGCACAGCACAGAGCCCAACGCAGAGCTCAAACCCATGAACTGTGAGATCATGACCTGAGCTAAAGTCAGATGCTTAACAGACTGAGCCACCCAAGTGCTCCTAAATCATATTTTAAATTAATAATGAAATTGAATGGTTTTCTTTTTTTTTAAATTTTTTTTTCAACGTTTATTTATTTTTTTGGGGACAGAGAGAGACAGAGCATGAACGGGGGAGGGGCAGAGAGAGAGGGAGACACAGAATCGGAAACAGGCTCCAGGCTCTGAGCCATCAGCCCAGAGCCTGACGCGGGGCTCGAGCTCCTGGACCGCGAGATGGTGACCTGGGCTGAAGTCGGACTCTTAACCGACTGCGCCACCCAGGCGCCCCATGATTTTCTAACTTCAACATCCCATCCATAGCTATTACTAATTTTCTATTGGGGTCCTTATAGGCTGTAGCTTATTTTACACGTATTTTTGTATGGGTATGAAGATGCGTTCATCCATATAAGCAATTCCTGTTCTTTTATATCTGTTGCAATTTTTTTTTCTAGTTTATTGTGTGATTTTTAACTTTGTTTATGTGGTCTTCTCTTGCGTGGTTTCAAAAGTTTTATGTAGTACAATTTATTTAAAAATGTGTGAGTGAGTGTGTGTGTGTGTGTGTGTGTGTATGAATGCATTATCTAGTGCAAGATAATAAGCACATTTTCCTTGAATTTTTTAGCTTGATGTATTTTTAATAGCTTTATTGAGATGTAAATCGCATATCGTGCAATTCTCCTATATACAGTATACCATTCACTGGTTCTCAGTATACTCACAGAATGGTGTATCCATTACCATAACCAGTTTTAGAACATTTTCATCAGCCCAAAAAGAAACACTGTAGCCATTTGTAGTCACTCTTCATTTTCCTTCAACACACCATTTCCCCCCCACCCTAGGCAAGCCCTAGTTTGTTTTTTGTTTCTGTAGCGTTACCTATTCTGAGCATATATAAATGCAGTCACGTCATATGTGGTCTTTCGTGACTTGCTTCTTTCATTTAACATAATGTTCTCGAAATCTCTCCACGTTGTAACTTTATGTTTTTAGAAGTAGATCTTAAATCCATCTGGAATGTATTGATTTGTATAAATTGGGTAAATAATCATATATAAGTTATTAATCTTTTTAAAAATCATAACCAGTTGTAATAATATTATTTAAGATTTGGTCCATCTTTTTCTTCTTCTTTTTAAAAAACTTTTTAAAATATTCATTTATTATTTTTGAGAGACAGAAAGAGACAGAGGGCAAGCAGGGGAGGAGCAGGGAAAGAGGGAAACACAGAGCACCTGAAGCAGGCTCCAGGCTGTGGGGTGTCAGCAGAGAGCCCGATGCAGGGCTCGAACCCACGAACCGTGAGATCACGACCTGAGCTCAAGTCGGATGTTTAGTAGAGTGTCTTACTAATTAAAATGCCTTGGGATGCCTGGGTGGCTCAGCTGGTCAAGTGTCTGACCCTTGATTTTGGCTCAGGTCATGATCCCAGGGTCATTGGATCAAGCCTTGTGTGGGGCTCTGTGCTGAGCACAGAACTGGCTTAAGATTCTCTTTCTCTCTCTGCTCCTCCCCCACTCACACTTTCTCAAATAAAATAAAATAAAATAAAATAAGTCTCCCCATCCATAAGTTTGGACCGATTTCTGAACTCTGTTTTAAGGACTTTAAGGCGTTAAGGACTGTAGCTTTACAGTATAGTTTTGCTACCTTGTAAGACAAGTCTTCCCT
Organism: Prionailurus viverrinus; assembly: GCF_022837055.1. Lineage (NCBI taxonomy): Eukaryota > Metazoa > Chordata > Mammalia > Carnivora > Felidae > Prionailurus > Prionailurus viverrinus. The sequence goes on from NC_062567.1 coordinate 18,900,851, forward strand.
CATTTTCCTTTTCCTAAAATTTTCTTGGCTATTCTTCCGCACTTTCCCTTCCCTTGAAATTTTGGCATCAGTCTGTTGCATTTCATCAGTCTGCTGAAATTGTGATTAGAATTTCATTGAAATAGTAGACCAAGTTTTGAAGAAAGTTCATCTTTATAAGACTGGGTTTTCCTATATTTTTATCCAGTTCACAGCCATATTTTTTTATTCGCTAGATGGACTGTAGACGTTCCACCTGGAATCAGCATTTTAAATTGATGTATAGGAAGGTCACTTGCTGTGGTAGGAGCTGCAGAGGGAGGCATAGGGTTTGATGAAAAGGTAATGAGATCTGCTTCGATGCATTCTGCCTGGAAACGTTGGTGAGAAATGACGCACATGCCGAATGTTGCGCCGTTCGTTTTGGTGACTTTCTAAGAAAGGCAATAGGAAGGCAGGTGATACATGATGTCTTCTGAAGGAGAATATGGTGTTTGGACCAAAAATGTCTGAAACGATTAGACGTGAAAAGGGCAGAGCTTCTAACCTATAGTGGCGATTTTTTTTCAAATGTTTTTATTTATTTTTGAGACAGAGAGAGACAGAGCATGAGCAGGGGAGGGGCAGAGAGAGAGGGAGACACAGAATCTGAAGCAGGCTCCAGGCTCCCAGCTGTCGCACAGAGCCCGACGTGGGGCTCGAACTCATGGACCGTGAGATCGTGACCTGAGCTGAAGTCGGACGCTTAACCAACTGAGCCACCCAGGCGCCCCACAAATTTTGTTTTTAATAAAGGGGAAACAAAGCACAATTAACTGTTTCATTTGGCTTCGCTCGTGTTGAGAGGCTCCCGGGATAAATAATTCTTGAAGTCATGGCTGGCCATGCTCTCTAGAGCCTTCCTTTCTCCAAAGTCTGATTGCAATTGTATCCTTCCATTATCTCAGGTTTCAGCACGGCCCGTGGTAACCTGAATTTCCTAGGCAGCCTAAGTGGTTAAAATGAAGGGAGGATAACAGGGGCCACTCTCTCTGTATACACAAACTCTTATAAAACACCTACGTTCTCAGTATGAGGTCCCCCAATACTTCAGGAAACCCCCAGGGGCATCGTGGTGTACTTCCAAGGTCGGCATTGCAGAGCCTGACATCTCTCCCTCTCCTGCTGAGTCTCTCCCATGCTGATCTGATGCAGTGTTCTCTGATGCCCACTGGAGATCTTTGACTGGTAACTCATGGCCACTTCCCATTTTGTGACCAGGACAGGGTCACGCTGCCTTTCAGTTGAGCCACACTGACTTTCAACGTGCTGAGTCAAAGATGCTGCAGCATGGGGCGCCTGGGTGGCTCAATCGGTTGAGCGTCGACTGCACCTCAGGTCATGATCTCACGGGTTCATGGGTTCGAGCCCTGCGTGGGGTTCCGTGCTGACAGCTCAGAGCCTGGAGCCTGCTTCAGATTCTGTGTCTCCCTCTCTCTCTCTGCCCTTCCCCTGCTGGCCCCGTCTATCTCTTTCTCTCAAAAATAAACACTGAAAAAATTAAAAAAAAAAAAAAAGATACTGCAGCAGGAGCACAAATGCCCTGCTGGATTCTCTACCAAAGTGGGGAGACTCTTCCTCTTTCTCTACCATCATGTAACGTTGATACCTGGTCAGAGGAGGGCCGTCCGGGGCTCTCAGCAAACACCCGTCTGCGTGGGATTGGGTAGCTGGATGTCCCAAGTGACCGCACTGTGTCCAACATCTCCTTCCTCTCCAGTTGTCCAACTGTGCGTGGGGCCTTGACCTTGAGCCAAGCTTGCTATCAGTGTCTTCAGTCTTGGTCCCGTGCATACACAGAACTCTGGTGTCCCACCACCGGGGCCTTCCAAATACCACCAGAAGGTCTGAATCCTAGGATGACTATGGTTTAGGTTCAAGCTGGAAGCCCTTCTGCTCAACTAAGGAAATGATTCAGAATCATGCATTAAGTTTGAATCATCCCAGTAGGCCTGTGGCCATCTGCTCATACTTGCAAGGAAAGAGACAAATTGTGGTTTTGGCATATGGCTTTTGCTACTAAGCCTTATTGTCTTCTCTTAATGGTGAAAATGACACATTGTTTAAAACTAAGGAATCATTATTGCATGTGACTAAATGTACAATGAAACGTTATAGAAGGTATATTGATAATTTGATGTTCAAACTAATGGAATAAGTTTGAA